>NC_090931.1:252370585-252675585 GCF_040938575.1 Ambystoma mexicanum | reverse complement strand
TTGGAGAATCTCAGGGAACTATTCACAAAATATGACAAAGCCAGAGTCGCGATGAGACAGTTGTCGGATCCACAAGCTCCAGGAGAGTTTCAGGGAAAGCTATTGTGATACAAAAAGTGGGGGGAGGTTCTCTTTGAGTGTATCACAGGTTTTAGGGAAGTACCTATCTGGGGGCTGACTGTAGGTGCTCAGAGCGTTTGGAAATGATTGAATTGAGGTTGCCATTTTCCTTAACCAATTCCCTTTCAAGGAGGTGGGCCAGTCCTTTCCAACATGGAGGGGTGGAACAAAGATGCTTTTTGGCTCTGCCTCTTTACAGGGAGGCAGAGTGAACCATTTGAAGACATTCTAAAATGCTTTTTATTCCTGTTTCAGTGGCAGCAGGTACGTTTTGAGAGTCTGTTTTTGGCCCCCTATTCTGAGATGATTTCCAGGAGATTGGAAAAGAACAGACACGTAAGAGTCTTTGTGTGACATGATGCAGATTTACCGGAGAAATCAGTTTAATGTGGAACTATGCATATTCAAAATAACATTTGAGAAGGCACCACTGGCCTTCAGGAACGTTCATAATGATCTAAACGCCCCTTTTGCAGGGCCTCTAAATATGTGGTGCTTTCTTTTGTGGCTACACTAGTGTTACTGAGCAGTACTTCAACGTGAGCATTGCACGACAGGGCCCTCCAGAGCGCTCTAGCGAATGCTGGTGAGCGAAATGTAATGCTACGAGTCTCCTTCTCCTTGCATGCGATCATCTACCAGGAGCTAGAGTTGTAGAAAGGTGTGATCCAGCCCTTCATAGTGTTCAGTAACCGTAAAAAACTCAAACGCGCTGCACGTGTAGAAAGCCCTTAAGTGTCTGATGAGCATTCTCATTGATGAAGATTTAGTACCGCTAAGTGAGGGTCGTGCTTCATAATCGTTCAGCTCCAGGAATCAGAAAATATCCTTGAATGGACTATCTGGGGACTATGTTCAGTAATCATAACTGCAAGGAAAAGGTCATACCAAGGAAATCAAAATCCTAAATTGCAAGAACTGTCTATAACTCAATAGTTGGGAGGATACAAGACAAATAGTAAGAATAGAAAGAAAACAAAAATGTATATTTGGAAGCAGGATAATAGAAGTTGGGTTTAGATTAGTGACATGCCAAGAAGCCCTTGCAGTAAGTAAATAATAAGAATCAATTTGTTTACTAAAGTAAATAGGAGCAAATTCACATTTCAGGTTGCCTTTAGGAAATCAGCACAGGCTTCCAGGTAATTGCTTTTAGTTGTGCTGTAGGTGTGGGGAACCTGGAGAAAAAGCTGCAAGAGAAGAAATCTTGTGTCTCTTTTCAGATTTCCAGCAAGACCTAGAAGTAAGACAGTGAGCTAGCGAATATGGTATTTTTTATTTTATCCACTTCCCCTTTGGGGTTGTCCAGTATGTAACTGTTCAGGGCCAGTTGCAGTAAGGACACTTGTGAAAGGTCAGTGGGGTTCAGCAACTCCCACAGGACAAGATGGACTAAGACCTGCCGGTTTTGGCTTTTTTAATCTCATCGGGGGACTGAGATGGTCTCTCACAAGATCCTACCCTTGACAACTTCAAGAAAGTACTAGGCTTCCTTGGGTTTGTGAACTGTAATGCAACTAAGACAAAGAAAAAAAACAATTCCTGTAACAGCGACTCGATGCCCCCGGGCTGTGAGTGCGCTTTAAAAATGCAAAATAAATAAAATAAATAAATAAAGTAATCCTTGTTTTTCTTGCAGTTGGTTGTGGCAATCACCAAGCTACAAAAGAAAGGGGCAAGATTCTTCTGGTCGCCAGAGGCAAAGCGTGCCTTCCAGCTTCTGACGAAAAGATTCACTCCCGACCCAACCCATTCTGAATCCTAATGATCATCAGCTGCTCTTTGCGAATGCTTCACACCTTGCCTAGGAAGCAGCGCTGTCACAGCATCACCTTACAACAGGACAAGTGTCCTCTGTGAAGCCGGCAGAAATCAATTACATCATTTTGGCTCTGGAATTGTTGGCCATAAAATAAGCTTTCCAAGAGTGGAGGCACTACTTGATAAGGACCTGGCATACTGTCGGTGCTGACAGACCTCAGGAATTTTCAGTTTCTGAAATCTGCAAAGACACTTGCACCTCAAGTGTTATGGTCATTCTTTTTTGCAGAATGCAATCTTGCTATAGTGTTCAAGCCAGGAAGATTGGAAGAGACATCTGATGCCTTCATTTGACACTATCCTTGCAGCGAGGGAATCCGTAGTTCAGAGCCAATACTCTAATGTTGGAAGAGAACTTGACAGGTGGAATAAGTAGGAGTTGTAATTCGTGCCAGGAGAGCGAATGCAATTCCTCCAGCACAGATGCAGTTATGGACTAGTAATTATCCATTTAGACAAATTATTTATTTTACTCTGTCGACTAATTTAGAATTTTGTGACCACGATATTCAAGATTAGAAAATGCATACCATACAAAGGCAAGATGAAAACAATTTCAAACATTACTTAAAATATACAGCCTAATACAAAAAGATGCATCAACGTAAAATCGACCCTAACCACCATGGTCACCATACCATTGTAGTCTACCAAGGTGGGATTGTTTTAAAATTGACCCATGGAAGAGTCCGAGGGAGAGTGTTCACATAAACGTCTTCTCTCTTGCAGCCCCCAATGCTGCCTGGGATCCTTGGGTCAATGAACTCTCTGCACAGATCTTGGTCACCAAGCTCCATAGATAAAACCCGCCACTGATTTAGTAATATCATGGGTGTAATTTTAGGGGGGACAAGGGTGTTTTTACCCCCACCCAAACTTTCATGGCACACCATTTTGTCCCCCTCATTTGGCAGGGTCCCCTTTCCTTTAGATGTCATGTCCCACCCCCCAAAATGTTCAGCTAGTTATTGCACTGAGTAATATCACTAACACAATCCCCCAGTAGAAGGGTCATTGCTGCATTCACAATGTCTTTGAGACCTTCCTTCAGTAAATCGGGGTTGATGCATCTTAACCTCAGCAAAACATAGGCTGGTCATGTGATGAAAACATTTTGATTTTTGTAGACCTCATCACACATTTTGCACATTGCACTGACATGCGTTGTTCCATCTCTTCAAGTTATTTGCCAAAGGAAGAGTGTCTGCTCTGACTTGAGGGTTTGACAAACTTGAAAGGTAGGGTTGGTGACCTGAACCTGTTATAAAGATGTTTGCCGATCCTAAGTAGGCCAAGCACACCAGATCCTCCTTCAGTCTTTCTTGTTCTCATCAATTGAGTATTTTTGAGCTTGCTCATCAAAGAACTATATGTATCAATAGGGCTATAGAGTGGGTCCAAAATGTATCCTAAGCCCAATGTGGTAATGTCTTTTAACAACTGGTTCTTCCCAGTAGATAAAAAAAAAACCTTTAGCAAAATGTTTGCGCCAGGTTCTGTCCACCAGCACATTTTTCTGGGATGTTACTCTTTTAACCGCATACCTGGCAGGGGAATCAATTGCCCTTCTTTGGTGGCAGTGGAAGCCCACATCGGCACAGAGGTTGGCATTCAGAAAGCTTTTAGGGGGATGTAGGAGCTGTCTCCAGAAACTGTGCTCTCGTATGCCCCTTCTGGCAACATTCTTGTCTAAGCCATATCTGTCTCACAAGCTCCTGAGCATCCACACCGTTCTGGGTGGACCATTTCAACTTTAGGATCAAAGTTGACCATATGCTTATGAACAAAACTAATGATCGCTCTGCCGGGCCCAGCTGCTTTCCTATTTGTGTGCTCCACTTAGTCTTTCCAAGAGAGGTTCGATGTCATGACTACACCTAGGTATACAAAATGTTTCACCTCAATGTGTTTGCCCTCCATCTTAAAGCAAACTTTTTGGTTCCTACTATGGTGTTTGTTAGGAACCATCCGTTTGATTTTAGATTCAAGATCAGATGATTAATATTACAATAGGGCACTGCAGCCTTACGTTGGTCGCTGAGAGCTTTCTTGGATCTTGCAAGAAGAACGGAATCAACATATACAGACGGTCCATTAATAGCGGGATTTTTTTAGATGCTTCTTCGACATAATTGGACATATCATTTATTTACCAACAAAACCAGAACAAACTAGCAACTCTGTTTTACTCCTGTAGCAGTTGGCATTTTTTTGGTTGACTGCGTGGGCCAAATCTAATCTGTACAGAATATTGAGATATAGTAACTTAGTAATGTTGGACAGTGAGCTGTTGATTCCCATTTTTGCCAGTGTGACCCATAGCATCTCTTACCACCAGGTCAAAGCCTGTTGAGAAATGGAGAACAGCTACATATAGCAGCATACTCTTAGCTAGAGAGTATTTGGTCAATGGGTGCCAAAACACAAAAACCTGATCCACAGTTGAAAGCTCTGGTCTAAAACCACCCTGTGTGCAATCCAGAATAGTTTGCCCCTATCCTGCTGTTACATTTAGATAGAATTATATGGCTAAAAATCTTAGTCTTTATCTATACAGCAGATTGGTCTGTATGAAGATATCTCATGAGTTGGGCCTTTCTCATGTAGGGTTTAATAATGGAATAAGACCATGGTCCAAAGCCAGCTATGTCACTGTTTTTGACTCCCTTCTCCCTGATGCCTTCAAGATCACCTCCAATCCACAACCTCACTGTGCTGGCAGCGGGGTGCCTTCATTTACCCTGAGTCAGTTCCTTCTTCCATCATACCCACCCAGCTCTACTCTTCCTTTGAGAGTCTGGTCTGCAAGCTGGTCATCTCCCCGCCTCCTCTCTGGCCATTTCTACATCTACAGGCCTCTTGGTGCTACCACCTTGTTCCTCTCTGAATGGGCTGATTTCTGGTCCTACCTACTCTCAACCACCTCCAATCTCCTCCTCATGGGTGATTTCAACATTCAATTGGACTCCCCTGTCACAGCACCACTCTTCCCCGACCACTGCACATCATCCCTCTCCATTCTCCCTCCTGGTCCAACCCATTCAGCTGGACACACTCTGGACACCCTTGTCCATTCTGACCTCGCTCTCTCCTCCCCCTCTGGTCACTCACTCTCTTAGTTAGACCATTCTCTCCTCGCACCAGGGTCCCCTTGGCCCTTTGACCACCCCTCCAAAAGCCCTGCCAACCTCGTTCACGAACATCGTCCGATGAAACGAGTGTCATCTGCTGCCTTTGCATCCACCTTCATCCACCCCTCTCCCCCCTCTTGACTCTACCACCAACTCAGCTCTCTGCAACCTCCATTTGTCCATTACCAACACCCTTCGCATTCTTGGCCCAGTCATGAGGATCTGCCTGAAAACTGCCTCCAAACATAACACCTGCTACGCCTCTGAATTTACAGCCCTGAAACGCAAGTGCAGAGTTGCGGATCAGAAGTGGCAAACCTCAGGCTCACCCTGTGACAAACTGGCCTGCCGCCTGCTCCAAAGGAAATACAGACTCTCCATCCATGCCAAGAAAAGGGCCCACATCCAGGCATGGATATCGGGTGCATCAAACAACATGGATGAACGCTTTCAAATCTGCAAGGAAATAGTAAACCCTTCCACAGTCTCCTCCTCCCCTCTTCCATCCGAGGGCCTCTGCAACATACTGGCCACACACTTCACCACTAAGCCTCTCGACATCCTGAGCACCCTTGCTACCCTCCCAGCCAACCCCTCCCTCACTCCCTTGCCTTCTATGGCTTCTCAACCTCCTCTCCTCCTTCTCCCCTGTCACACCTGAGGAAGTCTCCAGAGTTGCCCTCTCCATGAACGTCTCTTCGAAAAAGGTTTCCCCTTGCTCCTCCAGAGCCGTCAAGGACAACATTGGCTCGCTTGCTCCTGTACTCGCGAACCTCTGCAACCACTCCTTTCCCACTGGATCTTTCACATCATCCCTCAAGTACTCCCTTGTAGACCCCCTCCTGAAAAAACCTTCAGCAGACCGTACCTGTCCAGCCAAATACTGCCCTATTTCAGAGGTGCATTTGGCATGGAGGACTAGATTGAGAGAGGTGAAGTCCATGCCATTAACATCTCTAACAGAGGTTACCCTACTCTAAGAACACCAACCTCCGTTAGAGATATTATTGGCAAGGGCTTCACCTCTCTCAATCTAGTCCTCCATGCCAAATGCACCTCTGTAGAGCTTAAGGCATCTGCAGTAATTGCCCCGAAAATCAATGAAACACCCACTCCTTCTCAGATATGTTGGTATCTGCACATGATCTGGAATGCCCAAGATCCTGACTCACAGCCCTCCAGAAGGATTTGGGTTCTTTATCATTGGCAGATCATGTGAAGTACTCTCAACTGCGGTTTCGAAATGTTGTTTTTCTGTATAAGCATGGTCTTGTAGTTCTTTCTGAGAATAGTGACCATTTCCCTGCCTCCTCCTAGTTTCAGTGCTTCTTGCAATACACTTTTTAAAACTGCACTTTCATTATTGAACCAGCACTTCGGATTTGACGTCTCAAAGACATCACTGCATGGCTGAAAATGCTGCATTCAGAAATTCCGAATGCAACAATGCAGGCCCACAGTAGTGAAATAGATATCAGTGCCATCGCCAATTGCACAATCCCACCATCCAACTGCGCTTTACTGCAGAAGGGGGTGGGGGACACCCCTTCAACACCCCATCCCCTTGTGCGGTATAACCGAGTTTGAGGGCCCGATTCTCATGTAGGTGTTAAGTACCGAAAATGACGTTAAAAGGCTTAACTACCTTTTTGGTACTTAAGACCTATTCTGAAGGTGGCGCATTCTTCCGAAGTCTGAAGGAATGCGCCACTTTCGGAATACATGTGGCGGTTGCTAGGATGGGTTGGAAACCAACCTAGCAACCGCCACATTCGTAAACTGGCTTTTTGGAAACCTATTCTTGTGGCACTCCTCCAGTTTAATATGTGCGTTAAATGAGCGCACATTTACGGTACCCTTTTGGTGCCGTTAAACTGAAGGAGTGCCACTAGTGTAAATGGAAGTGTCCATACACCCGTGTTGTATATGGACACTTTCATGTACACCAAAGCAAGCAGCTTCAACGTTGAAGCTGCTCGCTTTGGTGTAAATTAAAGTGTTCATATACACCACACAGGTGTATATGAACACTTTCCTATACACCACAGTAAGCAGCTTCAACATCCTGTAATGTTGAAGCTGCTCACTTTGGTGTATAAGATCGGCAGCGTTTTCGTTAAATAACAATTCCCTCGTTATTTAACGAAAATGCTGCCGAGATTCTGCAATATGCCTGTTTCCATTAGAAACAGGCGGATTACAGCGAAAGCACTGTCGTGCTTTGCGATGACGACCAGGCCCACTTCAGAATAGCAGTGGTGCCTGGGCGTCATGAAATGGCGCAGTGAATGGTGCTATTTAGCACGTTCACTGTGCCATGATGAGAATCGGGCCCACAGTATTTTCGTTTACTGCAAATGCGCAGTGAACATGCATTCAAAATTTAATTTTCGCTATTTTAGTAGGTCCAGCTGTATTTATTCAGAGGTGCTCAGGGATTCTGTGTTAAGGGCGTGCCATGACTCGGCGTTCTGGTTATTGGAAGACTTGGTATAGGTCGAAAACTTCGATTTATTTTTTCTTTGAGTTATCCATTACTGCGAATTTTGAACTAAATCATTGTTGGGCCGCAATCAACAAAATGTCGTTTTTAATCAGAAAAGTTTACCTCTCCTTCCCATAGTGTGTTTGTTCTCCCGCTTCCATTCTCGCAATGCTCGTTTCGGTTTAAGGCTTTCGCTGTGGCTGTCGAATGGCAGTAATGAATGAATGAATGACACTGTATTTATATCACGCTCGTACACAAGTGTATGCAGTGATCTCCTTCTCCTTACTATTGCGTTCTTCTTAACTTATGGCTTTGTGCCCTAAATTTGTATATTTGGCAGCTACTAAAAGTAAACCCTGTATTCAAAGGCGGATGATCAACCAAAATAAACAGAGTTTAACAGTAATTTAAAATGTCAAGCCGAACAGTTATTTTTGCATTTTTAAAACATTGTGTGAATTTGATTCACTGTCAGACTCCCTTCCAAAGGTTTGATATTAACATGTTTGAATACAAAATATAAGAACATTTTAACGAAATCGGGAAGAAAGTGGAAATTGTTAAAAAAAAAAAGTGTGTGAATTCTGCTAGAGGTATGCGATTGCCCCTAGCATGCTCGAACAAGGTAAATAATTTATTAATTGGCTTATTTCGTGGTATCTTTCTTTACCGTGACTTAATTGTTCATGCGTGTCGGGTGAATTTTCTTTTCCTTTTTTTTTTTCTGTCGTAATTGATGTTTTGGCCACAATGTTTTCCGTTGCGCAGTGATCACGCAGATCCGAAGACTTTGAAATGATTGCATTGCAACGTTTGATGGATGAGTATGTGAGTGGAAGTCCTAAACTTCGTAAAGACTTGCAAGGTCTTCATTAATTCTAAGCCCGAAAGGAAGAAGCCCGTGCAACACTTAACAAGAGGCAGTCCATGTCTCTGGACATCATACTGAAAATCTGCTGAAATATTTTTCATATTTCTGTGGGAGGGGGCATACATTGTTATTACAGAGCAGAAATCTGCGGAAACTGACCAAATGTTTGAAAATCTGCAGGTGATTTTAAAAATATGCTGAGAATTTTGAGACTGTGCTCATAAGAAATTAGCATTTTCTGCAAAAAAAATCTGCCTCGCAACTTCAGCCTGTTGGTACTCTCAATAAATACCTCTGCCCTTTACGCCATGACCTTGGTGCACGCTTTTGATGGATTGTACTGTGGATCTCCTTGTCGAAGCAGGATGTACTGTGATTTTGGTTATTGTAGACGTTTGGACTACAGCTGGGCACTTTATCCTGATAAAAGGGCCAGCAGCATCTGCTACTTTGCTGCAGCCTTACCTGCAGAATGTGGTTCATTTACACAGCCACCTCTGACAAAGGCTCACAACTTGTGTCAATATTTTGGATTGCCGTTTGCAAGGTTTTGGGAATCTAATTTCAGCTAACCTCCAATTATCCACAAACCAATGAGAAAACAGAGGGTGAACCAACAGATAGAAAAATAACAGGCAGGGAAGAGTTGGGGGTACTTCATTTGGTTGGTGACGTTCAATTACAACAAAGTTTACAGAGGTGTGAGAGCACCTCTAACAAGGACGTGCATGGTTAAAATAATCTGGCCTACGGGGTTTACCCCACTCGAGATGGTCTACAAGAATTTTATTCATTTTCAGACTCCCTTCCAAAGGTTTGATATTCACATGTTTGAATACAAAATATAAGAACCTTTAATGAAAACACAATTATGTTGTATAAAGCACCTTACAAATACTCAATACAATAAATATAGGATGTTGGAGCACAGTGTCTTCAACATTGTATCCTTGATAAGGGATCACTCTGTGGCGAGACAACGAATTTGTAACATGACATCACATGCAGAACAATTGGCAGTGGGAAAACCACATGCTCGAGACGTATCAAGCTTAGGTCTCTGGAGAGGACTTATTATTTTATTTATATACAGGAGGCACAATGCTCTTTGGATCACAAAACAACGTACAATAGATTAGAAATAGTGAGCTTCTTACAATGGGGTGTGTTTGAGGAACATTTTGACCAGGTTGTGGAGGAGAGTAAATGGAACAATCACAGTAGACAATGCGTAAGTGTGTGTGTGTGTATATATAGGTTAAGAACAACCAACATTGGACATTTTTAAGTGCAGCTATGCGGTACAGCCAGCTGTGCTTGGTAGGTGACCATGATGGGTGAAGCGCTAGACTGGAGACAGTGGAGACAGAGGAAGTGCGGGACAGAGGCAGGTAAGAGGCAAGAGAAAAATGTTAGATAACGGGCAGATGATAAGAGGGTAACTCGGAGGTGGTGAGGTAGGCCTTTAGTTTGGCTTTGAGCAAATTCATGTGAACTGTGTCTCGGATATCCGGGGGAAGATAATTCCTTACAAGTGGATCAAGAACAGAGAAAGAGAGAAAGAGCGGAAGCAAGAAGAAGCACATGGAGGGCTAATAGGCACAAGCGTAGCCATGGAGGCATATTGGAGATTACGAGAACGCTTGTAGAATTCAATAGAGGATGATGGATATAGTGATGCCTTGCTGTGGATAGATTTGTGAACAAGGAGAAGACATTTAAATCTGGCCCTGTTTTGCATAGTCCATCATCCAGCCTGGTGACGATACAAGGAAGAAGGTATGAAGAGAGGGAGTTTAAAGAGTCCTCGTGGCGAAGTTAATCTTGTCAAGAGGACAAAGCATAGTTGGGGAGAACAAAGGATGTTGGCACAGCAGTCCAGTTTAGAGAAGACAAGAGTGGCCAAGGGATGCTTGTCACTGTTGAAAGGAATGAGATGCCTGATTTTCCTAATATTTAGGAGGGTGAGGCGAGCTACACTTGCGGTTTTGGAGATGAAAGTAGAGAAGTTGTGAGAAGGGTCATAGAGGATGTTGAGGTTTTGGTTCCAAGTCTTTACAACGACACCCTAAATAACAACATACTTTCAAAATGACACCTGAATAATGATTTTTTAATTATTTTATTTGGGGGCCCACCACCCCAGCCCTCCATTTCTACTGCCTTTTTACCCTCCCCCAACGAACCCCACCCCATATAGACTTTTACAAAATAATTGTTGTTGTTATTTAGGTGTTTCTTTTTTCGTTCTAAATACTGCATACTGAGGTTTCTAGCCGAAGAAGAGTATGGGAGAGGTGGGAACTGGATAGATGGAGGAAGAGATGAGAGAGAGCTTTTGGCAGGGAATAGGAGCACCTCTGTTTTGGTAGAGTTTAACAGCAGAAAGTGCAAAGTGATCCATTATTTAATGCCTGAGAGAAAGTTGGACATTTTGATAGATAGATCAGAGGAGAGTGCAGGAAAAGAGAAGAATATTGGGGTATCATCCACAAAGAGTTGGTATGTGCACCCAAAGGAGGAGATTAGTGCCCCAAAAGCACAAGTGTAAAGTTTAAATTCGGAGCAGACCCAAAACGGATCTTGTGGAACACCAACAGTTAGGGGAGTGAGTTGAGCGGTGGTGTTGCTCCAGGAGACAGAGAATTGGTGATTTAGAAGGTATGATTCAATCCAGGCAAGAGCGCTCTCACGAATCCCAAGAAGAAAGAGTATTAAGGAGATCAGAGTTATCGACTGTGTTAAAGGCAGCAGACGGGTCAAGGAGAATTAGGATAGAGGATAGGTTGGAGTGCTTAGCAGCGGTGATGAAGTTGAACACATTCATGAGAGCAATTTCCATGGAGTGACCGGAGCGGAAACCTGCTTGTAGGGGTACACAATTGGTATGACGGTTGACGCAACCTTTTTAAGCACTTTAGAGTAGTGTAGAAGGAGGAACACAGAGCGAAGGTTAGCTGGTAGGTTGAGTTCAGCCCATTGCTTTTTTAGGAGAGGCATGATTGTGGCTGTTTTGAAAACGAGGAAAGCAAGCAGAGTCAAAGGACAGGTTGAAGAGTTCAGCGAGTTGAGAGGCCACTAGAGAGCAATAGGCTTGATTAGCTGAGGAGCAATAGGGTCTGATGGGGCACAAGAGGGGTTGGCTTTCATCCATAGACATGAGACTTTATCAGTATTAGTGTGACTAAAGGGGGAGATAGAGGCAGAGAATGATGCAAGAATAGGTGGAGTGTAAAATGTAGGAGGAGGGAGTGTGAGGAAGATCAGGAGAGAGTCTCTAAGTTTGGACATTTTTGCAGTGAAGTATTCAGCTGGGCCATTAGCTGTGAGAGTGGAGCAACACTGTATCCAGTGAGGGTCTCAGAAGATCCCAAAGCATCTTGCTGGAGATTGGAATGGCCTCTCTCGCGCCACAGTCTGAGCTGTAATAGCATCAGAACACACAGGTAATATGGAATTTAGTGAAATGATAGCAGTTTGTCTTTCATTGATGGGACTTTGGCTCTGCCTAGAGATAGATTCTGGCTCCCTCGGTTGGGAGGGGTTCCACTATAAATGTGCTGCATGGCCTCACTGGGATATTGGGGAGGGTCAAGGCTACCACGATTGTCTCTTGGTTACTGTTATTGTCCCTGTGATTAGGACCAAGGCAAGGTGACATGGGTGGAAATACTCCTCATATTGCCCCCTGGTCTCATCTTCCACTGAAGTGGGGTGGCAGCCTGAGTCAAGCCCTTTGTATTCCCAAGAACCAAGCAGGGGGACCAAATCTCACACACAGTGCGATTTCTTGGTACATATTAATTTCTGTCACTGGGCTTTCTTTTTCCCCCCAGGCGACCCAACACTCGCATATCCTGCAAAAGCAGAAAGACAGATGCACATGCTCAAAAGGTGTTGCTTGGGCCCACTCCTCTGCTTCCTCTAGTCGGCATAACAATAGTAGCAGATTGTGAAACTTGTGGTCATGCTCCTGGCCTTTAATGGGCTGGCATTGCACTGACTGGAAGCTGATATGTTGAATTGCATTGCAGCCAGCGAAGGAGCCAGGATGCTCTGTACAGCTGTCCAAAACGACCAGAACAGAACCTGGACGAGGGAGGTAAGTGCTTTTCTCCCAGTTCCTGGCACTACACTCCTGGGACGACCACATGCCCATTGGCAAGCTATGGCTCCACGTTTGTCACTGCTGCCACAGTCCATGGTCCCAAGTCACCTTTGCAGCCATGCTAGGTGAGTGGCCACACATAGAAGGGAGTGGGTAGCTTGTCCCTAATACTTGTTGGTTCCCTGGCCTTCAGGTTCTTTGAAAGTGGCAGCCCAGGAACAAAACAGACTGCAAAACAGGCACTGTGAAGGGTAAGATGTTACATTTCCCATGAACAGGAAGGAAAATAAGGGATTTTGGCCTAATTCACTTTCCTCTTCTGCAGACTGACTAAGGAAAATCCTCCAATCAACTTTGCTGGTAACACCTGTACACCAACCAAATCATTTTCTGGTTGGCAAGGGAAAATGTTTGGTGCACCCTGGATAAGCACTCCCTTGTCTTATTTTAATGACAATCATTATAATGCCTATGTCCCAGAACCCCACTATAACCTTGACACCATTGCCCCGCTCTAGGGTTGATAGCAATGTGCCACTCTAATGTTTATAGCATTGTCCAACTGCAACCTTCACGCACTGTCTTGTGCTACCCTTGATGGAATTGTATCACTATAGCCTTCCCTAACTCGTACCATGATGGGATTGTCCAGCTCTGACCTTTGTCTAACTTTTCTGTTGGTGGCCTTGTCTGGCTCTGGTCATGACACAATTGTCCCACTCTGGCCATGATGACTGTGCTTGATGGACAGACATTGTTTTTTTTAATTGTGTATTTCAGTTAAAAAAAACTTCTTACACATAATTCATATAAAATACTTTGCACTTTAACCTACAAAGATTAAAACAATGCATAGCTCCATAAAACATATCCATCTTGAGCTTTTTCCACTTAAATCAAACTACACAAAACAAGAACCAAATATCCATTAGGTGTCCTAGGTAAACATCATTGATCTCAACACAGACTTATACACAAACTCATTTATACGATACATACACTTTAGCATGATCAGATAATTTGACAACTATATTGATTTTCGGCGTCTTCATTAATATTTTTACCAGGGCACAATCAGAACTTAGATAGTTGTAATTCATTGTACCTAAAACAGAGAAATACTTCATTTCGTATTACCACTATTTAAAATGGCAAGGTAATGATAGAATGCCAATTGATAAGAAACATCAAGACAACTCAAAAGATTTCGTACTGCTCCACATTGTCCAATTAAACGCTTTGCTGTTTCTCGCCCTATTCTGCCTCTATGATCACAAGGAAATCAGTTAGCTTTAGTATAAGTTTTTGGCTAAATCCTTTCATGCAGTGTTTCCAAAGGGATTCCCTAGCAATAGTTGACTTGTTTGATAGATAACTCTCAAATATTCGAATTCGAGATTCCTCGAAAAATATACAAAAGATCACCAGTTGTTTCAATGTTTCAATAACATCATTTTTCTCACAAAAGCGACATGTTCCTGAGCCCATAATTCCATGACATCTGAACCAGTATTTAGTTCTTGAGTACTTTGGAAATTGATTTAATCTGAATCGCATATATGTTTTCCTTGCTACTGCAGATGGAAACTGAATTAGATATTTTAGCCGTGTGCCCCATTTACTTCTGAAAAGATTATACTCCTCAAAGGAAGAATATGTCCCCATAACATCCATCATACTGCACCAGTAAAATCTTTGATATTTTTTCTTTTGACTAGGTAGCCACAAGCTCATGGATTCTGGAGTTTCATTAATAGCAGTTAGGTTTTCCTTGAGTTTTCGAGTTAGTTTATTCAGCAATCTAAAGCTTGAGTCGACTAGAGTTGGATTCAACTCTACATATAGAGTGTTTTTAGGCGGATTCAGCATTTTGATGTAATTAGTTATACTTCTCCAGCTATGTTTTACTGAAAGGGGTAGCAGATTTAACTCATGGCATATCATTACATTAGGGATTGTAAGTGTGATGCCTAAAGCATTTTTCCAGAGTTTGTCCTGTAATATATCTAAGAAATCATCAAGCTCATAGCTACAAATGTCAAGTACGTATAGTATTATGGGCTCCACTTTCAACAAGTAAAATTGTATCAAAGGTAATAAAGAAAACATGCAGTATTTGTGAAAAAAGATTTTCATTTGCGATGTAAGAGTTTTGACCTTTTGATTTAAGAAATGTTTCCACATTTTCGAAGAATAAGAATCTGTGAGCGGGTAGCCTAAATAGCGAATCATAGCTGCATATTCAACGTTAATTCCGTTAAGTGACCAGGTAAAACGGTGGGGCTTACGTTTACTGTCAGAAAAAATTAATATGTAGGATTTTACAGGATTGGTTTTGAGGTTATGTTCGTAGGCAAATTCTGCAAATAGATCTAACTTTCTTTGCAGACCAAAAGGGGTTCTGTCAAAAACTAGCAGATCTGCAAATCCCATCCATTCTAATTTGAAGGAGCCTAGTTTTACTGAAAAGCTCCCACCACTCTGCCAGTGATCATCTAATCCCAAGAGGTATAAGTTGAATAAAACTGCTGCCATATTGCACCCCTGTTTTACCCCCATTTCAGTTGGACTGGGGTTAGTAAGTGCTCCTTCTCGGTTGAGACAAATTTGATAGTTAGTATTTTTATGTAACAGTGCAATAAGAGCAACCAAAGTGGTAGGTATTCCCATTGCTAGCATTTTAGTCCAAAGTATCTCTCGAATTACACTGTCGAACGCTGCCGTTAAATCGAGGTTGGCCATATTTACTGGACCACTTTTAGCTGTCGATGTTTGAGCCTGAAGATGGTATAATATGGTAGCATTCAAAGGACAGCCAATTTGTTTTCGAAAGCCTACCTGGTAAGGTGACAATAAATGTTGTTGATCAATGTGCCTTTGCAACTGGTGTAACAATAGTAGGGAAAATATTTTCGAGGAGGCATTGTTTAATGCTATTGGGGCGATAATTGGACGGGGAGTCAAGGGGGCCCTTTTTATAGATGGGAATGACAAGAGCTGAACACCAAGAGTGTGGAATTATACCAGTATGTAGAATCATGTCAAATCTGAATTTTAAAATATGAGCCCAAAAAAACAGATTAGATTTGTATACACAAGCTGGCAGGCCATCGGGTCCAGGATCTTTTGAGTTTTTTAACGGCCTCGATGATATCCCAAATCGACCACATAGATTGCATACCTGATTTCAACTTTGGTTCTTCCCCTTTAAGCGAGATAAAGCGATCAGGTAGTTGATATTTTTCTTTTATGTGCAGGACCCATGCTACTGCCTTAATTACTGATTCTATCGCATTGCCCGAATCGGAAGTTATGGTACGCAAGGTGGACCATATCTGCCTGGAGTCATGTTTTAGCAGGTGATCAATGATTTTTTGATTGTCTTCATAATGCTATTTACTTTTCATCCATTTTAGTTCATTTCTATACTTTTGTTTAATCTTTTTTATTTGTTCGATTTAATCCTTCTGTGTGGGGTTTTATTTTTAATAAACACCTAATGGCTAAGTTTTTTTCGCCTTTCAAATTGGCTACGTGCAAATTAAAAGTGTGAATATGACATGTGTAACTGGTCTTTCTGAGTTCCTTTGGATGCCAATTTTTGCAAATGGAAATTAATTCTGATAGAGTTCTTGTTTTCTATTTGTAACAGACAAGTAACCCCTGAGACTGTATTAGTGATGATTTCAGTATCCAGTGCAAGATATTTTATAATAGTGTTACAAGCTCTGGTATTCCATCTCACAGATAAATGTTGACAATCAGGTTCTATCAGAGATAACATTATCTCTTCAGAAAAACGGGCAATAGGAATGTTTAAAGTCAATTTGATGATCAGATGGTCCACTAATATCGGATTGATTATCAATGCAGAATTGACATACCAGTAGAGCCCCGAAGAGAAAAAAAAGTAGTCCATAAATGACTTACATCCTCCCCTTGCCCAGGTGTAGTGATAAGGGTACAGGGGGAAGGTAGGGGTTTGCATATCCCAGTGAAGGAAAAAATCATTCCACATTTGCCCGTTTTTCTTTGACAATTTCGAATGTTTGTTCCAAAAAGCTCCCGATTGAGAGTTCTCATCGTAACAATAACAGTTCAGATCGCCACCAGCAATTATTCTTACAGAGGGATTTGCTATCACTACCTTTGCTATCAGATAGTTCAATTCATCAAGAATGGCATCAATTGTCATGTTACATTTATTCCAATATATACAGATCAATAATAGAATGATGGATGGATCCTCATCATCTACTAAAATAATTGCCAATATCGAGTCAGAGTTGCTGATCAATTCCGTGGAACGTTTACAGGCAGTATTGACCACAATGGCAAGACCGCCCAAAGGTCTTCCCAAAGGTCCCCGACTAGCTACTTGAATATAGGCAAAGTAACTGTCAATGGTAAATTTTGATTGGTACATGGATTCTTGCAGAAAGATGATATCGGACTTTTGGTACTTGTTGATACTGTACCATTTTTTTTAAATTGTTTAATCCGCAAGAATTCCAAGAAATTATATGAAATTTAGTGAAGCTATGAATCTCTTATCGAATCAGAGTGGTTACCTGTTCACTCTGAGGATCCGTCCATAACATCCCTTTTATGGCCGACACAAAAGCCATAAATTGTTTCATTGTATTTGCATCAATGTTCGGAGAATCACCTTGAGCAATACTGTTAAACGTACTCTCAACAGATGGCAGAATAGTTTCTAAGAAACTTATAGCATCTTTGAGGGAGGAAAATATATAGATTGATAAACCAATGGATTCTAAATCTTCCTTATATTCCCATATTAGCTTCAATATAAAAGGGGATATAAATTTGCAGATCATTCTATTGTTATTTACAGATGCCAGTTTTACCCAGTCAATATTGTTAGATCTTATAATACGTAGTGCTGGGATCTCTTGTAAGGCAAAAAGTAGAAAGGCACGGTTCAACCGGGCCTTCCCATATCGACTTGGATCACTTTCCCATCCCATCACAATGGCGGTTTTTAAGTCATTATAGTTGTCACATGCAGTAGGACATGGCAGCGCAGATATCAATGCGTCGCCATTCGTTATTGACGGGATGATATGTCCCTGTTCGTGCGATGCTCCGTGAGGAGACGGGCTAGCAAGTCCCATCTCAGTCTTTCGCTTTCACTTCACTGATGTTGGATTTTTGGACATTATGAGCAATTTGTTGATCATTTCCATTGATATTTATACAATTGCTTTTATCTTGTGCCCTTTGATTATTACCTATACCGATGATCACTTTTTCTGTTTTTTTTGTGCCCAACATCGGATACAATTTTGAAAGTACAGATTGTTTTTGAGTAGGAGATTGCGTTTCATTGAGGGATCCCAAATTTACGATTTCTTTTCCTTCAGCTAAACTGACAACCCCTTTCTTAGGTTTTGTATTACATTTTTTTCCACCCTTGTCCATTTTTACTTGATTCATATCAGTCGTTCCTTTAGTACTTTGGAAGAATTTCAATTCAGGTAAGCCCTTTTTCATTGGTTCAGCCGAATGATTAAATTCGGAGAGATTTAGCAGTGCTTTCAATTACATTGAGTTGGTTTAAATCGATAATTGTCCCCCCCTGACAAATTGCATATGTCCTTCATGTGTGTGTTGCATTTGTCTATTTTGGCGAGAGCTTGATTTTTTAAAAGTTTTTTCTCTGCTTTTCCCTTCATTCTTTTGTCAAAAACTTTGCGCTTTTCTGCTCTTGCCATAGCTCTTTTTTGTTTTCTTGTTTGCGGAATCATGGAGGGCTCAGCTATATGGGTATTGTGTGATAACAATTCTTTAGATTCTTTCGGTTCAATACCTTCCTCAGTTAGATCAATAAGGTCAGTGAGCGCAGCGGGACTATCCGGATAGGCTTTTTCCTTGTCATCACTAAGAACAATAGCTTCCATTTTAGTTATATTGGGATGATTAGCATATCTGGAGGCCATCTCTTTCACAAGCGTGGTCAATTCTGCAATTTTTGTAGCATTCACATCCACTATATTCTCAGGGAATGTGCTACGCCCAACTCTGCAACAAACTTGGGCTTAGAACCCTCTATCACTACCTCAGCAAAATACTTCGTCTGAGTGGCAATATTATGAGTTAATGGCATCTCATCATGCTTATGAGTCAATGCAGAAATTGCATTGCACTAAAAAGCAATCCCTCCATTCTGCTTAGTTTACCAATTAGTTTGGTCATTTGTAATTGTAGTATTTTGAACAAAATTGAAAGTACGTTCAGAACTCACCCACACCCTAGCACCCTCACAGCCTCACAGCCTCACAGCCTAACAGCCCAACAGCCCACTTTAGAATGCACTTCGGATGCACGCGCACCGGTGCTAAAATAGGAAGTGATGCAGTGGGGGAAGGCAAGAGGGCGGGTGGGGGCGGTGCCAATAGTAACTAGGGAGGAAGCAGAGAACACTCGAGTAAATGATTGGTAGGAGGTGCTTAAACAGCACAGCAAGCCGCAGTGAAGCCGCGGCGCCAAAATAGAGAGAACAGTACCTAAGTCCAAACAGCAGTTACTTGTTCAAAGTCCAATGCAAGTCACAGCTCCATAATCCGTGTTGCGGCGATGGAGTGTGCTTCCTCTTGCAGATGACGCAATCACCACAAAATCGCAGTAGACAAGTTCTTCAGTCTCTCCAGCCCAACAGCCCACTTTAGAACGCACTTCAGAGACATTGTTGTTTCTGTGATCCACAGTTTCCTGAGTTCTAGCCCACATCCTTGACCCTTAACCTGCTAGAATTGTCTATTTCCCCTTGACTGTTGGTCCACTGGCCTTTGTCCCTTGACCTGCTCACAATTTTCTTTATACTTCTATGGGATCCCTAAATATGGATCGTGTCCCAGACAGCTTGCTAATGCTTGAAGCTAGGATTGAGCTAAATACTCTGTATGTGTGTAAGATTCCTTTGATAAATATTTGCTATCCCAGTGTTTTCCTCTTCCCTGGCACCTTTTATGCCGTGTTTGCGCTAAACTAAAGGTGCAGTGCAGTCTGGCGCCATGAGGTGTTTTGCGCGATGGCTGAAGAAATTTATTTCTCCCAAGTAAATGACAACCTCTTGCATGGAACATTATTTTGGAAAGACTAGCACAATATGCACATTTTATGCAGGTCAATAAGAAATGTATTTGTTCGAAGAAAAATAACTATTTAACATGCTACCTCGTTATAGCCAGTCTCCTGACTCTGTGTCCTCATCATCACCTTTCCTGCTAATCACCCGCCTGTGCCTGACACATGCTGCCACACGTCCTAATGTCTTTTTCCATCATACCTGCTGATTGCCTACCCCTGGGGTGCTTCGTTGGGAAGCAGTGTCTTGGGAAACTGGTGCCCTCAGCCAGCATTTTCAGAGGAAACAAAATGTGAACTATTGTTTTTTTTTTGTTTTACGTCCAGGCCATTTAATGCAACTGCTCCCCAATTGATGTAAAATGATCTTGAATAGGGCACCCACACCCTCTTGGCACCAGGTCCTGTAAGAAATGCAGACAGGATGTGTGTTGACGGTGGCTTATCAGAAGAACGCTTGTTGTTCCTGCTGTTATGTTTCTAGGTGAGTTGTGAAGACAGTTGAGGTATTCAGAAGGATGCCCCAGGTTCAGCTATGCTGCCTGGTTTGGTACTAACTAGGTCTGCCCCAAGTGTGGATCCGTTGGGGGTTGCTGGAAGACTGTGGGACAACCCTGGTGGAAATAGTCAGGGCCATTTTAAGCATTTTGGGGCCCTGGCCATGGACACCTTTCGGGCCCCCCTCCACCAAACTAAAGGAATAAAGTGATCAAGAATATCTGTTCCCCCCCCAGACCCCTCACCCCACTGTGATCATAACCTATAGGTTGATATGCTTCCTCGCAGCATTCAAAATAAGCATGTTTACTCCCTTTAAGTCCCCTTACCTTCATTCTTGCTCTAATCAGAATGATAAAAAAGTAGCATTTGAAGGCCAACATTAGCAATGTACGAAGAGGTTACTTCTCTTCTAGTATAGAAACAGGATAGTTTTTTATCAATAGCATCCGGGAAGGTATGCAGCCTGAAGTATTATTGCAGGACTATATGTAAAGGTACATGTAACCGAGAATAGGCCGAGAACTCACGTTAGCTGTCTCATAGAATGCACAAGTGCTCAAGCATGGATAGAGTAGACCAATTGTAAGGAAGGAGAAAGCTACACATAGCATGGATAGTGAAAGCAGATTAGAAGCTTCCAGGAAGGTGTCTCTATCCAGACAGTCTGAGATTAGAAGTGGGACATGGTTTTCAAATAGTGTTGCCATTAGAGATCAAGGGGAAAATGTGCCTGTGGTGTGCAGTATATCAATACTCACTATTGTAATGGAAGCAACCCTATAGCCAGTGAAACCATGAGTGAGGCTTTTATGAAGATCATACCCTGAGAAGGAAATCACTCTGGAAGGCTGACAATTTTGAAAAGATTAGGGACTGGCAATCGGGAGAGGTTAGGCAATACAAGATTAAATGAGATGCCTAGGATCACACATTGCTTAAGGGGAGAAGCTGGGATCTGAGCCAACTCTGCAATTTCTGCGTTTGAACTTTCTTTTCCAGCTCTTACCATGTACTAAAACAATCTCATTTTATAAAACTGACTTGCAAAGTACACAAATGACATTTCCAAACCTGACCATTTTCAAAACCAAAATGTTACAGAAGGGTGTTACGCAAAATGGGAATGATTCTAGCTTCATTCTCTTCATCAAGGGAAGTATATAAGTACTAGCATACCAATCGATGTGATTTAGCAGATTTAATCTAGGTATGTCTTTTATACTTTTAAGCTTTAAATGCATCCAAAACAATGGCTTTTGAAATTGTTATTCATAAACGTGCAGAAAAGCCTTTGACCTTTACACATAAAGCAAACGTTTTTTGTGTCGAATGAGCAGACCTTAAAATATGCTTGCCCGAGGCCCACAACATCTGGTCCGCTCTCTCCTGTCTACCACCCCTTCCACTCAAATGGCCTGAATAAGAAGAAAGATCAAGTAATCAGCTAAACCATGCGATCAGCATTCAAGAAGGCAAACATCACAGAAGACAGCACAGTAATGCAAGAGATATTATATGATTTGGCCAGGATCACTGTATCGTCTTCTGGAAAAGCCAGGATACAAGCATGAACACTTTGGTTCCACAGTCTTGAATTTGGATACTTATTCATCTCTTTGACTAATAGTTTATGCACCTGTTTGCAGGGGATTGCCTAGGTTTTAGAACGCCCCATCTGAACAAACCAATTTCTAGACCTAGATACGAATGACATGTTAGTTTTCATAGCAACCCCTATCTGGTGCAGGAACATTGCTGATAATAGCACCAAAACCAAGTACATATGCAGGCAGGTTTATAAACTTCAGACATAGAAAAGGTCCAGCCAGCCTTGCTGGAATGTGCTCTTCCAATCTTTCATATGAACACATATCTCTGCAATGAGTGCTTAACACACTAAGCTAACTTCTGAACCATTGTGGCACTCAATTTATCAATATGGATTTCAACTTTGGCTATTGCAATGTGTTAGGGCGAATTCTGAATATGTGCTAATTTCCCTTACCTTTTGAGACCCCCAGCAACTTTGCTGGATTTCTAGGATTTTATTTTTTAACTGGAAAGAGTGAGAGCATGTTTTCCCACTCTCGTGTATTTTGATGTGTGTTTTACTTTTGTGTTCTTTGGATATGGTGTTTTAAACTAACTCCATGGCATCATCTTTTTCTGTGTGTCACACAGCACCATCAGTGCAGTGGCACAGGGGTGTCTTTCAGACTCGCCAAGGTTTAAATAAATTCTCTGGGACTGACTACTGTCTCCCAGAGCATGCAAAGTTAAATTGACTTTACTAGTCTCTTTAAATGTACTGCCCCAGTACACCCTATCTTACTATAGAGTGCTGGAGAGGTTGCCTAGCTTCCCCTGAGTCAAAACACTCATGTAACAGTAAAATGTTACCCATTCCTACTTTAAATGGCTGGTGGCAGTGGTTTAGATCAACTGCTGTGATTTTTCCTGACCGCTAACAACGGTAACTAAAAATCGGGTCAGCCATGTTTTTCAATATGGCGCCCAAGACCTATCTGTAAAAACAGACTCCAGTCATCTTTTTTTCTCCATTTCTTTGAGGAAAGGTCCTTCTTGTGATTGTCTCTGCGCGCCAAACCAGGTTTGGTCCCTTTGTTCATTAGCCTTTGACGGGCTTGGGGTGCTGAAGCCCTCCCCTGGTGCCTGAGTGTCTTGGGTGGACAGAATGTGAGGGAGGTGCCCAAAACTCCCTGTGCTTAGTCTCCTAGGAGACCTGAATGCACTCTGGCATGATTGGCCGGCTGGCTGTCCGGCAAGGACAGCCACCCAGCTGTGTGAGTGACAGCCAGGCTGGAATGAATGGGGGAAAGCTGTTTAAAAGCAGGTCTCTGGTACGTGGAAAGCAGAGTCAACCACTGGAACGAAAGAACCAAAGAAGAGAGGAAGAAAGAGGACTGCTGCAACTCTTGGATGACGGTGAAGCCCTGCCCTGCTGCAGGTCCGAATTGCCTGAAACTCCGACGACAGAGAAAGCCCTTCAAGGTTAACTTCTTCTCTTGAGTTTGGTGGGAACAACCAACTCGCAAGCCACCTGGACACCGTCCTATTCTGTTCGAATTTTCATCAGAGTGCTGTTGAAAACCGGATAGCCAGAGGGAAGGAAACAAGCTTGTGGACTTTAAGGCACTGACACCTTAAACTGACGTCTTGCTACAGCTTTTGGCCCCTTCCCTGGGCAGTGAAGGAACCTCCCAATGACTGAAGCTCAGGAACAGCGAGATCTGCTCGAACTGCCAGGAAGTGCCACCTCAGCTACAGCTTTCTTCATTGACAAGGTACTGTGCAAACACGGTCCAGAAATGTTTTCGGCCATCAAGAAAGTGGGTGAAACTTTCCTCAACTACGAAGGCTTGTCCTTCCCTGAACATTCGTCAAACTTTTTGCCTAACCAAATCCTTTAAAAATCTTTGGCAAAGACTTAACCGTTACTTACCAGAACTGTGCTATCCTATACAAAAGACTCTGAACCATTGACTTTGGCCCAGGCCTATTGAGAAGAGTTGCTGGTTGTATTTAACTGAAACCCTTTGCCCTGCCTATGAATGTATTTGGGCTGTCTATTCCTAGAACCTTGTCTTTTCCCTCCTTTATTAATTATCTGAAGTGCCATTTTGCTCCCACTTCATTTTAGAGCTAAACTTGTTCATTTACTTACCGGTTGGATTTTTGTGGTGTATTAGTGTGTGATATTGAGCTGCTTGTGCTAGTGTAATGTTTTCTGACTGAGTAAATAAATGTATATTCTTTTACCAAGAAACCTTGAGTAAGTGTTTACTTGAATCACTGCATTGGGTGGTCCTTTGTGTAACTTGTTTTACTGCTCACTTAAACTCTTGGGATAAGTCTGGCTGCTCAGCCACAGCTACCACTTTAATGTGTGGTACAGGCTTGTACCAAAGGTGAAATTGTGCTTACACTTGTATTTCTAATTGCCTGTAGTGTTCCCAAAGGGTACTGCAGGTGATTCTGCCGAACATAATGATCAACCTAATTCCCACAGGAAGGAAGGAATGCCACAGAAGTTGTGCCATACAGAACACACACACTATGTATTCCACAGTGAACACAGAAAGCATTACATGATTAATTGATCAAGGCAGAATGTACTTGTCAAAACAGACAGGCAATAGGTTTAGCACCTCAGCAGCATGCCATAAAATCTTCTGGCATGTTCTATTTCAGTCGGGTCAACAATGGAATCTTACTTTAGATCAGGCAGCCCCTCCAAGGTGGGGGCCCTGAGCTTGTGCCCCTTTTGCCCTCCCATAAAAACGTCTCTGGAAACGGTATAGTGTTGTGATGGTGTTAGTGTATGCATGGTACGGGGCGTGGGGGTACTAGCTGCTGTTCATCTGTAGTGTGACAGTGGATAGTTACTATCTGAGGTACAAGGTGTAAAGTAAAATAGTGAGAACATTAGTTTGGGCCACAAACAATAAGCAATCAAGCATTGGCAATGCCAACAGTGTTGGCTTTTGTGCAGGCATGACAATGGCATTTGCCAGACACTGCCGTAGTGGTAATAACTGACCATTGATGGTAGCAATTGCAAAAAGTTGAGCACCTCGGCATATAATAGCACTGTCTGGCAAATGCCTATATTTATGCACAAGCCAACACTGTTCAATGCTTGATTTTAACAGGGCTTTAGTGAAGGGCACGCATAGTGCTTACACATTGATTGACTGAAGGTAGGAATTTGTATTACACCAGTAGGGTGTTTGCAGCTTCAATTAGGTCATTAACACCCAGAAGCCTGCTTAAAAAATAGAAAAAACGCTGGCAGGCAGTTGACCATAACATTTGATGATAAGGCTTGATAAACCTAGCTCTCAGATCCCAGGAGGATGTGTTTTGTGGGGGGAGGAGCAGGAAGTGGGTGGGAATTGTAAAGAAGGCATGGTATCAAAGTAGTTCCATGGAAATGCATGTTCACAGCCAGTTGGTCCCCGAGTAAAGATGCACAAAATGCGAATTATTAGTCTGTGTTTTAATCAGTTATACAGCAAATATGCCCGAATTTCGCCAACTTTGCCAACACATGTTTCGATCCTTCCTGGGTCTTTTTCAAGGCAAGGCTCTGTGTAAATTGATCAGCGTCCGACGTGTGTCTAACCGCCCGATTGCTGGATGTATGTTCTATTATTAAATCATGTGATGACCATTGTGTGTCATGGCTTGAAATTCCTTTGGCAGCCCTGCTGCCACACTGTTAAAAGGGCACAAATGCTCTCAAACGTGGCTAAAATCGGTCAAATAATCCAATTAATTCTATGCGATATAAAGTATCATGTCAACTGTGCATTTCCGCTAGTGGTTGGCAAAGTTGGCAAAATTCAGGCACATTTACTGTATAACTGTGATTGAAACACAGACTGTAATAATTCGGATTTTGTGTATCTTTACTCACGAACCAACTGGACGTGACAGCGTATTTCTGTGGAACACGTCTTGTTTTTGCTTATTTAGATTAGGCTGGGGAAGCCTACAGTTCCACAGGTTTGCGGCAGTCACTTTCTCCCAATCTTAAAAACATTAGTATAGCAGAGTGGTATATCTGAGCGCTCTACTACCTGGAACCCCGCAATTCTGTTTTGATGGTATCAAAGAAGGACAGACACCAAATGACCACAGTTTAAGGGTGTTTATTGAACTTTAACAAGGGGGTGGTAAACGCCTATCTAATCCTAAATCTAGAGATGGGAGCAAGCTACGACCATCATATAATAATGCAGCCCTAGTGGTGTCTTGTCAAAGTAAAAGGGCCTAGACTAAAAAAAAACTATTGCCAATCCTTGCAGCTAAATACAAATAGTTTGGGTAATGTTCATGAAAAAGAAAGAAGTGTTCACAATATGATAAGTCGAGATGCTCAGGCTGTTGGTCTCCCTTCCCCAAGTTTTCAGCACGGGACAAGGCGGTTCACTCGAGCATAGCACACTCTCGGGCTTCTTCGGCACAAGGACACAGTTCCATTACGAACATCAGGGCCTTCTGTGGCCAAGTCTCTTAAGTTATCAAAGTCTCTTGATTCAGAGGTCCTGATGTACCAAAACAAACAAAATGTTACTTTGCAAATACTCAAGTCAGGTGAGTCACTCTTCACACTGGATCCCCCTCAGCCGGGCTCAGATCCTTTTTTTAACACAATCTTTTGTTTGAATCCCCCTCTTCCGGGCTCGGATCATCTTCTCCATTGCTTATAGAATATCTTTTCTCGGGTAACTAACGGTTCAACCCGGATCCACCTCACCCGGGCTCAGATCCCTTTTACACAATTAGTCCCACAGCCGGGATCGGACCAATTGCAGTTCGTATTCGCTATCAAAGATTTTCAAATGTGCACAGGGTTTATCTTCACCAATTGCAGGATCACTTCAATTTCAGAGTTCACAATTTTACACACCCAGTTGGATACCTAACAGAGACATTCAAATCAAAAACCACTTGGTGCCGGCCCTCTCTGTATATGGTATCTATCTTGGTTTAAAAAGTTCAGTCACTCCTTGTATATTAAATTATATTTGCGTCGGTCATCGCATATGCCTCACACTCTTTTCTTTGCAGATGTCTTCATACAATGTTGCTGCTTGCAACCTTGGTTATAACACAGACTGGTCTTCTATCGTTCTCTGAGACTCACCAGCTGTGCTGGCTTCACTGGTGCTGCTTTGTTGTAGGAGCCACAGCGGCAATTGCTCCTCCCTGCTTCGACTATCGATGCAGGAGAGCCCCAGGTACCTTCAACACACAATGCACCTTTCTTCAGCTTTAATTCTGGGTCTTATATGTCTTGTTCTCGAGGGCTCTTGAAAGTAGCGTCTTTTCTCCGAAAAGGTCAAGGCAATTCCCTCCTTGCAACCCTTTCTGGTCTTGCCGTCTTTCTCCTCGTATTAAACTACTTTATCGGAACTGCTGCTTCCTCGTGTGTTTTGCCTTGCTCAGAGTGTGCTTTCGTGCTCTGCCTTTTATCCATGTGGGGAAGTCTGATGAAAGTCGGGTGTGTGTAATTATCAGTAATTGCCTGACTCTGCCTGACCGTTGTGTTGGGACATGTCAAGTATAATGCTCGGGTGTTAGTCTGTTTTCTCTCATAGTGAGCTGTCCATGAGAAAGTGTTCCTATCGGGAAAGGGGGGTGGGCATTCAGTTCCAAAGTATCCTACCTGGTAGAATGGGGAAAAGGTGTTACAGGGAAGGGGATACCGCGTCTCACCATCCGCTGTCCCACTCCCCGAAGACCCATCATCCAGGTGATCCTCCCGCACTGTTCCACCCCAAGGAACTGGGTCCAAAAGTGTTGGCTGTGTCCTGGCCACCTGGATGACAGATCGCCAGGGACTAGCGGATGAGACACCTTCAGGTCTCTCACATACCCTTCCCCTATGCAAGGTGGATAAGACTGGTCTTTGTCCAGGTTCTTCATTGTTAAGAGCTGGGAAAGAACAGGGATGAGATATATCCAAGGAGACTTGCATATTCCACTGATTATTTTTTTTAGCTGTGTAGGTAGAGGCGAGGTGGTGTTATCGGTCTCTCTGCAACAATCAACAAACTGGTGTCTAGGGGTTCATTCTAGTTTTATGGGTTCTTTATACCTGGTGGGAGGTTCATGGGATTCTGCCTTTTTCCCAATCACATTGGAGAGTTTGGGGAATAGTAATTAGAGTGCCAGCAGTCCTGGGGTGATAACTCTCTATAGGAAGGCGGCGGGTTCCTGCAAAAAATGGAAAATGTAGGGAAATCCCGGCCCACAACGACCTCCTCAGGGAGCCCAGGAATGATGGTGGAAGTTATTAAACATGACTCACCCCTGAAGTTAATGTACACCAGTATTTTGGGGTATATCTCATTGTCCCTGTGTACACAAGTAACTCTAACTGGGGTACCATTTTCGAGGTCCAATGTCGTGACCAGGTCATCTCTTATGGTGGTTTGCTTACAACCAAACACAACCGCGCAGAAGAAGAAAGGACAAAGCTAGAAACAACAAGAACATAATCAATGCCCTAACCCTTTACGTCGCCAAAACAAGAGGAACCTTCAACTCAACAGCCACAAAATTTAGAAGAGGAGCCGATGAAAAGAAAATTCCAGGATTGAACCTAGAAGAGCTTTTCGACGACACAGACACAACTGTATCAATACCTCAACTAGATTGACCTGGAAGGAAACCTTAACACCAGAACAGAAGACAATGTCATCTTCAAATCCACTGCAACCTAATAAGTGCAAGATTTATGTCAAAACACTCAACGTAAATCTTTGACCTTCTCTCCGACAACGGCATTGACATTCTGTTCATCACAGAAACATGGCTGGATGACAACTACAAAATTGCACTCCAAATCTGCCTCCCCCCAACTTTAAATGCCTTCAGATAAACCAGAAAAATAAAAAAGGAGGAGGTCTCGCAATAGCATTCAAAGGACACCTGAATGTAAAAACAGACGAACATCTCAACATCAACTGCGAAACCATGGTCATACACATCGGTGAATCCAAAAACAAACATCAAATTCATACTGGTTTACAGACCACCGACATACAATGCAGCCTTCATTGGCAATTTCATATAAGGCACCACCAACATAGCCATCAAGCACGAACATCTAATAATTCTGGGGGACTTCAACATTTGGTTCAGAGAAAAAAATGCCAACTCTCAAAACTCACTAATTGGACAGCTAACGATCATGAAATTACAACAGTTGGTCAAAGGGGCAACACACTCGGCAGGACACACCCTTGATGCAATCTTCGCCAAGAAAAAACTTATCTCCACGGCACCACTGATACAAATACTTTGGAGCAACCATCTCATCATTCCATTCGTGATCACACTACCAACTCAAGTCAGCATCCAATCCCTCAAGCTCACAACCACCACAAAAAGAAACTGGAAGACTGTCAAAGCAAGCAACCTAATTGAACAATTGGAGATGACCAAACCTTTAGCAGTAGAACTGGAGGTGGCAGACCTAGATGGGTAAGTGGAGCTACTCCACAAATGGATTGCTGAGACAATCGAAATCATCACCCCGGAAAAACCACTTACCGCCTCAAGAAAAAGAGCAATACCGAAATGGTTCACCCCACTACTAAGCACCATGAAAAAGAACAAGAAGCTGGAATTGGAATGGAGGAAAGAATACAACCTAGATAAGAAAACCCAGTTCCAGAAACAAATCCAAGCATACAAGGAGGAAATTCAAAAGGCAAAGAGAAAGCATTATGATGACAGAATCACCAATGCCACCAACACACAAAAAGAAATGTTCAACATCATAAAAGAAATGAGAAACCCTCCTGGCTGCGACAAGACTCCAAACCTCTCAGAGAAACTATGCAACAACTTGGCAGACCATTTCAGGAACAAAATCAACGACATCCGACAAATCAAACAAAACAGACCAACCAACCCTAACACTCAACTAACCAGACCTGTCAAGGAGCCACAGCACAAACTCCAAAACGTCCCTGAAATATCAGCAGAGGCATTCATCAAGCTGGGTAAAGACTGCAAGAAAGTGGCATTACCGATGGAACCCTCTCCACTTGGCATCTACAAATCAATCCTTGCACAAGGGACCCCTTCAGAATATTACAGAAACCTCTTAAATCTTTCACTCACAACAGGAACTGTACCACGATCCTTCAAATCGGCATATATTAAGCCCCTCTTAAAAAATACAAGTGGGACGTGGATGACCTCTCCAACTACAGACCGATTTCAAACATTCTCTACCCGGCAAAACTCCTAGAAAAGTACATATAGAAATGAACCCAAGAACATGTAGAAAAACACCACTTGCTTGACCAAGCACAAGTTGGCTTCAGACCCCCAAGAGGAACAGAATCTGCACTACTATCCATCTGGGATGACCTAAAAACAAACGCAAACTCCAACAAATCATCGGCTCTGATTCTGCTTGTGACCGCTCTGCAGCCTTCGACACAGTAAGCCATGACACCGTAACCAAAAGATTGGAAGATATAGGAATAATGGACATGGCGCTACTCTGGACTAAATCATTCCTTGCAGACAGGACAGAAACCGTATGGATCAAACCCTTCAAATCTACTCCATAAATTAACTGTGGAGTACCACAAGGATACTCATAATCACCACTATACTTCAACATCTACTAGACTCCAGTAATTGGGATCTTCAAAAAACACATATGCTATAACTACGCAGACAACACTCAAATCATCTACCAAATCAAAGATACTCAAGCCGATCACTCCACCCTAATAGAATGTCTAAAGGAAGTCTTTAACTGGATGAAAGCCAACAATTTGAAAATCAACCCAGGAAAGACTGAAATCATGATTGTATCCAAAAACAAAGAGAACAACACCTACATTCCCTGGCTGCCGGAAATGGGAGCCGTGCCCACACCATCTAAGGTAGTAAAACATCTGGGAGTCCTAATGGACAACACCCTAACCTTAGAACCAAAAGTAAACGCAATAATCAAGGAATGCTTTTTCCTCCTTTTCACAATAGGAATCCTACCTTTCCTCTCGTTCACCCACAAAACACTGACAATCATCACCCTCATGTCAAGAATTGTCTACACAAACAGCCTCGACCCTGGGATGCCAGAACACCACCTGAAAAAATGTCAATGCATCCAAAATGCAACAGCCAGGCTCCTCCTCAAACTATCCAGAAGAGACCACATTACTCCATCACTAAAAATACTACATTAGCTCTCAATCAAACATTGGATCACGTTCAAAACAATGTGAATAATGCACAGGGCAATCGGTGGACAGGGAGCTGAATTCCTACAAAAGAAGATAACCAACCAGACCCCTCAGATTAAGCAATGAAACCCGCCTCGAACCAAAACCATACGTCAAGAAACAACTAGGAGGCTCCTCTTTCTCCCACCTAGCTGCAAAAACCTGGAACAACCTCCCAAAAGAATTAAGAAACACCAAAGACCACCTGCAATTCAGAAAACTGCTAAAAACCTGGCTCTTCAACACAGCAGAATCAAATTGAAACAACTAAACAATCAAACAGGAAACACAAAGAACAGGTTGACAGAATTTAGGAGGACACAGACAACACCCAGAACCGACTAAGGGAAATTCCTACAATAACAAGAAAGATGACGCTAGGTTGAATAGGATAAAGCGAAAACCACATGAGGACAGAAATTAACTTCTCTGCCCAACTCCACCCAACAACCTCGCCCATTCCATGAATGCCACCAATTACCTTACTTGGATTAAATGGAATTGTGAATGTTAGCAGTTGCCACATTTGAATGGAGCGGTGACGTCGGCATGCGCCAGGCCCGGACGGAGTTGTGAATGATGGCAGGTGACGCCCCTGGACCTAGTTGCGAGTGTTGGCATGTGCCACGCTTGGATGGGGGTTGTGAGCGGTAGCGTGCTTGAGCAGTTGGATAGATATGATATGGCATTTGTAACGCGCCTATACACAAGTGTTTCAAGGCGCGACGAGGCGGGGGGGGGGAACAAGGGGAGACAGACAACGATCTTACTAGGCCAGGTGTCATTCAGATCGCGCAAGTGCAAGGGTAGAGGGGAAGGGAAAAGTGCATGGGGGAAAGGGAGAGGGGAAAGTGCAGTACAGGGTTATAAGCATACAGCATACAGGATAAATAACAAGGGCCAGCTGGTGGCAAGTGCGAGGTAAGTGCAAACAAGTGCTGGGAAGGGGGGCTGTATGGATACAGACACAGTCCCGTAGTGCAGGGGTTGCCGTGGAGGCAGTGCAGGGGAGAGTGGCTGGGCCGAGAACGGTGAATGGCCCAGTTGCAGATTCAGTGCAGTTTCAGTAGTATTAGCAGGGGAGAGGGGGAGAGAAAGCGGAGGCAAAGAGGAAGGTTTTGAGGTGCTTCCGGAACCGGAGGTGGTTCTCCTCAAGTTTCAGGGAGGTAGGAAGGCTGTTCCAGAGGGAGGCCCCTGCAGTGGAAAGAGATCTGCCCCCAACTCGTTGTTTGGAGAAGCGGCTGACCCTGAGGGAGTTGGAGGCGGATGAGCGAAGAGCTCGAGAAGGAAGATATTTAGGAAGAGAGAGTTGAAGGTATTTTGGCCCAAGGCCCCAGACGGCCTTGTGGACAATGCAGAGGGTTTTGAACTTGATCCTCGCAGTCACTGGGAGCCAGTGTAGTGATTTCAGTCCTGGAGAGATACGGTCCCTGGGCTTGAGGCCAAGGACAAGTCTTGCAGTCCTGTTCTAGATGAGTTGCAAAGGGCGGAGAGTAGAGGCGGGCAGATTAAGATAGAGGCTGTTACAGTAGTCCAGCTTAGAGAGAACCAGGGCTCTAGAGACAGTGAGCTTCTGGGGGAAGGAGAGGAAAGGAAGGATACCTCTGAGGAGGTGTAGCTGGTAGTGTGACTTCTTAGATACGTCGGATATGTGAGGAGAGAAGGAGAGTGTGGAGTCGAAGATGACCCCAAGGTTTTTTGCCTTGCAGGTAGGAGTAGGAAGAGGGCCCAGAGAGGCCGGCCAGAGAGCAGCAGGGAAGGAGGGAGTGGGAGTGCCGATGAGTAGAATCTCAGTCTTACTGGCATTAAGGCAGAGGTCGTTGGCGGCACACCATTCCTGGATAGCAGAAAGACAGTCAGAGATGAGGGAAGGAGAAGAGGAGGCCGAGGGTAGCCTGAAAATGAGTTGGGTATCATCCGCATAGCACTGAAAGTAGGGGCAGAGAGCGGCGATGTGGTGGGCGAGAAGTGCCAGATACTGGTTGAACAGCCAGGGAGAGAGGTTAGATCCCTGGGGACACCACAGGTAGAGAAGAAGATGTCAGAGAGGAAAGACCCCAGTTGGACCTGGGAGGGTCGATATGAGAGGAAAGAGGTCAGCCACGCCAGAGCCTGACCAGTGATACTGAGGTTATCACGGAGACGGTTGAGCAGGATGGTATGGTTGACAGTATCAAAGGCAGAAGAGAGATCAAGCAAAATGAGAACACATGGAATGTTAGAGTCAAGGTTCGAGAGCAGGTCCTCACGGATGTTCAGGAGAGCAGTTTCCGTGCTTCTGGCAGCTCTGAAGCCAGACTGATGGTCATGAAGACTACCAACACATTCAGCATGGAGATTAAGCTGGGAGATGGCCAGTTTCTCCAGGAGCTTGCCCAGGAAGGGAGTGATAGAGATTGGGCGATAGTTAGCTGGGCAGGAAGGGTCGGAAGAGGGTTTCTTAAGAATGGGGTGCACAAGGGAGTGCTTGAGAGGGGTTGGGAAGACTCCAGAGGCGAAGGAGTGATTGCAGAAGTCAGCAAGGGCAGGAGCCAAGGAGTCAATGTGGTCCTTGATAGTTTTGGAGGAACAGGGGTGGACCTGTTTTGATGAGACTTTCATAGATCGGACTTGTCTTGAAACCTCGTCAGCAGAAAAAAGGGGAAAGGAAGAGAAGGAGAGAGGAGGGGTGGCTGCAGAAGAGCCAGTGGAAGGGCAGGGAATAGAGGGGGGAGGTTATAGGAGGAGAGTGAGGACAGGATGTCCTGAGTTTTTGAAATGAAGTGAGAGACCAGTGCCGTGCAGAGGGCCTGGGAGGGGACAGGAGAGGTAGAGACTGCAGCAGGGTTGGCCAGCTCCTTGCAGATTTTAAAGAGTTCGGCCGAATTGTTAGATGCCGCAGAGATGCGGGCTTGGATAAGGGCTCTCTTCTTGGTGAGAACGGAGAGCCGGTATTGCCTTTGGAGCAGGCGACAGGCCAGTTTGTCAGAGGATGAACATGAAGCACGCCATTTCCTCTCTGCCACCCTGCACTTGCGCTTAAGGGTGACGAGATCCGAGTCATACCAGGAGTTACATTTGGCTTTGGGCTTCAGGCGGATTCTCATGACAGGGGAAAGGATATCAAGAGTATCGGATATAGCGGAGTGGAGAGTGGAGAGGGCTGTGTCAGGGTGGGAGTCAGCCGAAGGGGGAGGAGGGGGCAAGAAGGTGGCAGCGAAAGCCTCAACTGACACGCGCTTCATGGGTCGGATGACCGAGAAGGAAGGTGGCAGTGATGGGGGTGGCTTTGCCTGTGGGGTAGGGAGGGTGAGGTGGGAGGAGAGGAGAAAGTGATCACTCCAGGAGAGAGGAGTGGAGAGAGGGACAGAGAGGGGAAGGTCAGAGGAGATCAGGGCATCAAGAGTGTGCCCTGCAGAATGAGTCGGCCCAGACGGGAGAATAGAGAGTGAGAGAGAGTCGCAGAGGTTGCGAAAGAGTCCAGAGGGGGGACAGGAGGCATCCAGGTGGATGTTGAAGTCTCCAAGAAAGAGGAGTTGAGTGGTTGAGGACAGGAGTGAGGAGGAGAGGTCCGCCCACTCGGAGAGGAAGGAGGAAATTTGACCAGGTGGCCGATAGATAGTAGCCACGGTAAGGGAATGGCTAGGAGAGAGAGAGAGTCGGCAGACAAGACATTCAAAAGAGGAGTAGGTCTGCATGGGAGTAACAGTGGCAGGAATCCACTCAGGGAAGATAAGGGCCACACCTCCCCCCGCACGGTTGGGCCTGGGCACAGAGAGGATCTTGTAACCGTCGGGTAGGAGTGTGTCAAAGCTGGTGACAGAGCTGGCCGTGAACCATGTCTCAGTGAGACCGAGTACGTCAAGGTCAAGTTCCTCAAGAAGGCGGCAGATATCAGAGGAATGTTTGACGGCAGAGCGAGAGTTAAGAGTGGCAATGTGGAGAAGTTTGCCATCTTTGAAGGACTTCCGGGGAGGGGTACAGATCAGAGGTACGCCCTGCGGAGGTGAAGAAGGAGCATGAGAGGGGGTGGGGAGGGAGGGAAGAGGCAAGTTAGTCGAGGACAGAGGAGGGGGCACAGCAGGAGAGGAAAGGAAGTTGATGAGGCGTGGGAAGCGTCTATCGAAGAGGTGAAGGTTGGCCTGAGGGCCTTGGACCAAGACGGTCCCATTAGCATAGACATTAATGATGGCCTTAGAGGAGTGGAAGGAAGCCAAGAGGACATCCCAATGGGTGCCACCATTAATGGGGGAAGAGGAGAAAGGAGAGAGCACAGAGACCATATGAAGGGTCCATAGGTCAGGAGAAGGCACGAAAAAGAGGATGTCAGTGAGAGTTTCCTTGGAGGAGGCACTAGTGTAGGTGTCAGCGATAGGGAGGCCTGGGTTGAAGACCAGGATGTCCTTTTTAAACTTTTTCCTACCAGATTTAGTGAGGAGAGCAGGATAGTCAATGGAGAAGCAGTTAGAAATTATTGGTGAGATAGAGAGCACCATAGAATAGGAGGGAGTGGGTGGGGGAAGACAGGACAAGCGCAAGTGGATAGGAAGAGAGCGGCAGGCGTTCGTTTACCACAAATTCAGAACACAGTAAGGGGTATCAGGTACACAGTGGAGAGGCCACCTAAGTTTGAAAATCCTGCAGAGGGAGAAAAACCCTAGTTTACCACATATTCAGAACACAAAGAAGTGTAGCCACACTGCGAGGAAGTGAACAGGTAGGGGTGGGGTGGGCCGGGGGAGCAGGTGGAGCTCACAAGATGAAGCGGTGGAATGGCCCTGGCGTCCCCTGCGGACACCTGCAGACACACCGGGAGCCGCAAAGGAGGGAGCCGCCCTTTGCCTAAGGGGGCCCTTAGCCGCTGGGGCTGCCGGGCAGGGGCTGCCCTGGTAGCACCAATAAGAGGAGGAGGAGACACGGGCCAGCAGCCAATCAGGGGGGAGCTGGGAGGATTGGAGGCGGGAGGGAGGGAGGGGACCAAGGAGAAACACGGAAGGGGAGGGAGGGGGGCTGGGGAGAACACACGAGGAAAAACAATGGCAGCAGCCCAAGAATGGGCAGAAAAACAAACACACGGCCCACGGAGGGCTCAATACCTTATCTGGGGGCCTGCAGTCACCGGCTCTGCCTGATGGAAGTGGCGAGCGCGGTGGACTGCAGGCAGCCTAGCCTAGACAACACACGGGCCGGCAGCCAATCAGGGGGGAGCTGGGAGGATTGGAGGCGGGAGGGAGGGAGGGGACCAAGGAGAAACACGGAAGGGGAGGGAGGGGTGCTGGGGAGAACACAGGGGGAAAAACAATGGCAGCAGCCCAAGAATGGGCAGCAAAACACACGGCCCACGGAGGGCTCAATACCTTATCTGGGGGCCTGCAGTCACCGGCTCTGCCTGATGGAAGTGGCGAGCGCGGTGGACTGCAGGCAGCCTAGCCTAGACAACACACGGGCCGGCAGCCAATCAGGGGGGAGCTGGGAGGATTGGAGGCGGGAGGGAGGGAGGGGACCAAGGAGAAACACGGAAGGGGAGGGAGGGGGGCTGGGGAGAACACACGGGGAAAAACAATGGCAGCAGCCCAAGAATGGGAAGAAAAACAAACACACGGCCCACGGAGGGCTCAATACCTTATCTGGGGGCCTGCAGTCACCGGCTCTGCCTGATGGAAGTGGCGAGCGTGGTGGACTGCAGGCAGCCTAGCCTAGACAACACACGGGCCGGCAGCCAATCAGGGGGGAGCTGGGAGGATTGGAGGCGGGAGGGAGGGAGGGGACCAAGGAGAAACACGGTAGGGGAAGGAGGGGGGCTGGGGAGAACACACGGGGAAAAACAATGGCAGCAGCCCAAGAATGGGCAGAAAAACAAACACACGGCCCACGGAGGGCTCAATACCTTATCTGGGGGCCTGCAGTCACCGGCTCTGCCTGATGGAAGTGGCGAGCGCGGTGGACTGCAGGCAGCCTAGCCTAGACAACACACGGGCCGGCAGCCAATCAGGGGGGAGCTGGGAGGATTGGAGGCGGGAGGGAGGGAGGGGACCAAGGAGAAACACGGAAGGGGAGGGAGGGGGGCTGGGGAGAACACACGGGGAAAAACAATGGCAGCAGCCCAAGAATGGGCAGAAAAACAAACACACGGCCCACGGAGGGCTCAATACCTTATCTGGGGCCCTGCAGTCACCGGCTCTGCCTGATGGAAGTGGCGAGCGCGGTGGACTGCAGGCAGCCTAGCCTAGACAACACACGGGCCGGCAGCCAATCAGGGGGGAGCTGGGAGGATTGGAGGCGGGAGGGAGGGAGGGGACCAAGGAGAAACACGGAAGGGTAGGGAGGGGGGCTAGGGAGAACACACGGGGAAAAACAATGGCAGCAGCCCAAGAATGGGCAGAAAAACAAACACACGGCCCACGGAGGGCTCAATACCTTATCTGGGGGCCTGCAGTCACCGGCTCTGCCTGATGGAAGTGAATGCTGACCACTGTCATATCTGGACAGAGTAGCGGTTGTTGATGACCGATGCCACATCTGGCCTCTATTGGGAATGCTATCAAGGGCAGATTTGGATGGAATCACAAACACCTGCTTGCCTCACATATAGATAGGTTTCAAAAGTGGGTAGGATCCAAAATTGGACACAGTTATGAATATTGGTGGGCGTTTTATATGGAAGGGATTGCGAATATCGGCCGGTGTTGGACCTAGATAGAAGTGCAGAGATGTTCACACGCCACACCTACAAAGAACGTGGAAATTTAACACATTGCATCTAGACAGCGCTGCCAATAATCAATCCATAACAATTTCACCACTCTACATTCACCTCTCAAACTCTAACCAAACACAACCACAACCATATAGCACAACAAAGCGCACAAACTTTACCACACTGCAACAACAAGGTCGGATCTTTTGGCTTCTATTCTTTCCTTCGATATGCATTCCTTGATTTGAAATGACCCTCCTTGTTTGTCTATTCCCTGAGTTTCGGGTCGGTGGGTAGGTTTGTAATCTTTCCGTTCTTCACCTTGATGTACTGAGTGGAAGTGTTAGGCTGCATGCGAGAGGTTTTGTGCAGTTTCAATGGCCATGGCTGGGGGAGGTCAATTTCATTTTAATACAGCCTTTTGTTGAACAGGGGGCAAGTAATTAGTGAACTGTTCGAACGTAATCATCCCTATCAGTGATTCCAGGGATTTGTTATTCGTCCAGAGGGCTATGGTATTTTTGATACGTTCACCCATTTAAAGGGGTGTTTCTCCAAGATTTGAATTTATGGCCCTGAATTTTTGCCTCTAGAAGTTATAAGTTTGGCCCACTATTTTCAATAACCCTTCTTTTATGGATACAAAGGTGGCTCCCCGTGTAAGATTGAGTAGTTGGTAGGCGGTCTTTAGTTCCCCTTTCAACAAGGGTCCCAAATACCTTTTTAGGTTTTCTTCCCATCCTAACTGTTCAGCCAATCCTTCAACATTCAAAAAGAAGTTCCCTAGATATTCGACTTCTAGATATGGTTGAATTACCCCCTGTGGTAGTAGGGGGTCTGGCTTGCAACTCGACCAATTTTGTCAAGTTTTCTAGAAGCCTGGCCTTGGCCTGCATTTGATAGGCCTCTAACTGGGCTATGACATCGGCTAGGTCGGCCATTTCTTCCTATACGGTAAGGGTTCCTTTGGTGGTTTTTTTCTGAATCAGAAGAAAAACAGGTTTCGACTCCTTCGGATAAAGTTTCGAACTCATCTGATCCTTTTGAATCTGATTCCGCCAAAAGGAGAGATTTAGGTTGGTTGGTCTCTAACCCAGATGGCCTGCAACTGATGCTAATTGGGTACCAACAAAGAAAAAATGTTGGGGAGCAGGAGGGTTTAGGGCACTAGGTCTAATGAAGGTGAAGGCTGGTCGGATTTTCAATAGTATTCGATCCCACTGTTGGATATGATAGTGCGAGAGTGGGAGTTTATCTAACAGTACTTGGGTTTTGAAAAACAGGTCTTGTTGACTAGTTGGGATACAAAGTTGAGAGAGCAAATGGACACCCAATCAGAGTCAAGGAGTTCAACAATTCTATTTTCCGCTTCTGGTTGTATGACAATTATCAGCATGGATTCTCAATTGACTCACATCCCACTCTGAAACCATATCTAAAGAAGGCATGGTATCAAAGTAAGACAGACACAAGTGACCAGAGTTCAAGGGTGTTTATTGAACTTTAACAAGGGGGTGATAAACGCCTATCTAATCTTAAATCTAGAGATGATAGCGAGCTACGACCATCAAATAATACTAACACAGTCCTAGTGGTGTCTTGTCAAAGAAAAGAGGCTTATACTAAAAAGAAACGATTGCCAATCCTTACAGCTAAATACAAATATTGTGGGGTAGTGTTCATGAAAAAGAAAGAAGTGTTCACAAAATGATAAGTCAAGATGCTCAGGCCGTTGGCCTCCCTTCCCCACGTTTTCAGCATGGGACAAGGTGGTTCATTCGAGCATAGCACACTCTCGGCCTTCTTCGGCATAAGGACACAGTTCCATTACCAACATCAGGGCATTTTGTGCCTAAGTCTCTTAAGTTATCAAAGTTATCAAAGTCTCTTGATTCAGAGGGCCTGATGTATCAAAACAAGCAAAGTTCATTTACAAATACTCAAGTCAGTTGAGTCACTCGTCACCCTGAATCCCCCTCAGCCGGGCTCAGATCCTTTTTATACCACAATCTTTAGTTTGGATCCCCTCTTCCGGGATCAGATCCTCTTCTCCAATGTTTATAGAAAATCTTTTCTTGGGTGACTAATGGTTCACTCCGGCTCCCCCTCAGCTGGGCTTAGATCCCTTTTACACAATTAGTCTCCCTCAGCCGGGCTCGGCCCAATTACAGTTCGTATTAGCGATTGAAGACTTTCGAATGTGCACAGGATTTAGCTTGACATGATGCAGGACCACTTCGATTTCACAGTTCACAATTTTACACTCAGTTGGATACCTAACGGAGACCTTTGAATGAATACCCACGTGGTGCCGGACCCCTCTGTATATGGTATCTATATTGGTTTCAAATATTCAGTCACTCCTTGGATATTCAATTATATTCAATTATATTCACACCATTCATCACATACGCCTCACACTCTGTTCTTTGCCGATTTCTTCATACAATGTTGCTGCTTCCAACCATGGTGCTAACATAGACCGGTCTGCTATCCGTCTCCTCGACTCACCGGCTGTGCTGAATTTACTGGCACAGCCAAGCAAGGTACCACAGCGGCAATCGCTCCTCCCTGGTTATCGGTGTGGGAGAGCCCCGGGTACCTTCGACACACAATGCACCTTTCTTCAGCTTTAATTCCCGGTCGTATGTTTCTTATTCTCGAGGGCTCTGGAAAGTAGCGATTTTCCTCTGAAAAGGCCAAGGGCAATTCTCTCCTTGCAACCCTTTCTCGTCTTGACGTCTTTCCCCTCGTATTAAACTGCCATCTTGGAACTCATGCTTTCTCGTGTGTTTTGCCTTGCTCATAGTGTGCTTTTGTGCTCTGCCTTTTATCCGTGTGGGGAAGTGTGATGGAAGTCAGCTGTGTGTAATTCTCAGTAATTGCTTGACTCTGTCTGACTCTTGTGTTATGACATGTTGGGTATACAGCTCGGGTGTTTACTCTCACAGTGAGCTGTTTATGAGAAAGTGTTTGTTTCGGGAAAGGGGAAGGGGGGGTAGAGTTCCTAAGTATCCTACCTGGTAGGTAGGATGGGAAAAAGGTGTTACAGGGAAGGGGATACTGCCACTCGCTGTCTGGTGTCCCACTACCACTCCCCAAAGACCCCTCATCCAGGTGATCCTCCTGCACTTGTCCACCCCCAGGAACTGGATCCAAAAGCGATGGCCGTGTCCCGGTCACCTGGATGACAGATCCCCGGGGACTAGCAGGTGAGACGCCTTCTGATTTTTCACAGAATGGCCATAGGGATTAGCATTATCATGGGAAATCAATCGTTATGTAAATAACCAAATGACACATTCAAGTTCTGTATGCAATTACATATTTTAGCTGGGACATTGGAAGTTAAGGTTGCTGGGAAAGAGCAGAGGCTACACATCTTAAATGTGTATAATCCACCTGATAGTGTAGTTTCCACAGCGGTTATTGATGGGCTAGAACAAATAAAAGACACATTGACCAGATGCTCCGTTCTTAATAATGGGTGATTTAAATGGCCAACGCTTTGGAAAAGCACCCAAAACATCACATGGTCCAAGAATTAACTGGGTATTATGATTATTCACAATGCGGAAGAGGACCGGATCACTTACGAAGCATGGTCTGCTTTTATCAATATTAACTGCTGATATCAATTATACACTAATGTGTGTGACCTCTGCACTAACCAGTACACATGGTCTGTTGGCACAAGAACCTCTTGAATTTACTATATCCTCTTGCCAATCTTAATGTTCCATCTAGTGGGTGACTTGCTGTTAATCCCTACTGCACTTAGCGACCATGTGGTAAAAAATCTAGTTTGGCATTTTCTTCTGATATAAGGAAACTATGATGGGTCAAACTAGGGCCAACACTGCTGGTAACAGGATATATTGGACGGTCAATAAAATTGACAGATATGTGCACTATTTTTATAACTTAATCCAGACCAAATGTCCTGAAGTCCGAACAATGGCTGAGGAACTTTAGTGGGTATACAAAAACACAAAACAATATGTACAAAGAGCAGAAAAAGGTGCGATTAAAAAGCTCCCTCACAGGGAAAACATATGATAAAATAATAGCTAACGGAAAATTGTGGCATTATAAAAAACTAAAACGTCTGAAAAAAGAAAGTCTGGAGAGGTCTTTACTGCATAAGAAGATTGCCAACCTTAAAACACAATATAGAAACGTGGTTAAGAGACCTAAGGCCTCCACATCCACGAGGATTTAGCTCCTTGTGTTTAATACAATAAGAAACACAGATTGCCGTCAATTTTGGAACTTGTACAAAAAACAAAAGCTCACTCTTGCTGATAGTAGAAAAGAGATTAACTGTATGTGTGAGCAGCCCTGGAAAGCCTATATAGGGCAACTGTACCATAAAGAGGGGGTAACCCCAGCTCAGCTGGACTACTATACCAACAACAAGAACATCATTTAATGCGATAATGAGGACCTAGAAACAATAATTACAGAATTAAAAACCTCGAGAGCACCGGGTTGTGATGAGATTCCGAACATATTGAACAAAAATGATCCGGCTCTGTGGGCCAAAACCCTGGGAAATATCTTAACTACCATAATAGAGACATGTATTCTACCCACGAGCTGGAAAGCGTCCATCTTAATTCCTATATTTTAAAAGGTCGCTACGGCTAACCCTTCAAATTATATATTTTTGGCTATGATGGATGTGTGCTCAAACATATTCTCAAAACTACTTCTAGTAGAGCTGAACGTGTGGATAAAAAGAAATCATTTTCTGTCAAATCAACAATCAGGAGTTAGAAAAGGCATGGGTTCTACCTCAAATCTTTGGGCTTTATCTTACCTAATACATGACTCGTTGAAAAAAAAATGGTGCATTATATATATGCTTCATCGACTACAAGGGTGTATTTGACACTGTCGATCGCAACCTCTTGTGGTCGAAATTAAAGAAATGGAGTATAAGCCTCAGTTTTTTTTTTTAATTTCTTTTTTAGTTTTTTTTCCATTTAGTTTATACAAACTTTAGAAAACGTTTGGAAACTTTCTTACATTATCGTTGTCATGCTCGACCCTAGCATACTTAATTTCTGATTTTTAGTATGTGTTTCTTCTAAAACATTTACAAATTCATCGGAAGCAGCATTCTGTCACTCTATTCCATCAGAGTCTGTCTTGGGCTGCCTTGCCCGTTTGGGGGGCACGCCTGCTTCAACTTTTTTCTTGTGGCAATGTGCGATTTCTTACATTTCTTACTCCATTTCTTGCATCATGATTTCCATCTGTTGCAAAAACAATGTGAGTGCCAGCGACAATTGTTTGTGTGCACTACAGTGTAAGCGGCTCCACCACTCTTCCTCGCTGTATGTTGCGACTAAATCTCTTTGAGTGGCCAGATATTTCATTCTCAGAGCTTTGAGTTCACTGCAGAACAGGATCAAGTGTTTCAGTGATTCATTCTCTGTTTGGCAGAAACAACATTTTAAGTCCTTGAACAGCAGTTTCTTTCTGTGCATTTCCATTTCTCTTGTTTCGTACAAATTTAACCTGAATCTCAGGTAAGATCTTCTTAGGATTTTGCATGGAAACATTTCCAGATATTGTGGTGTCTGCGCTCTTCCCTTTGCTTCACCTGGATGGTTTATCATACATTTATGGGAGTTTCTTTTCTCAATTGTTTTGATCCAGTCGTGTTCCATTACTTTCTTTTTCACAGCGTTTGGATTAGTGGTCAGCTGGTTCTCCTCCGCTCCTAGCTCTTGTAGTATCTTTTTACAGTTTAATCTCCATTGTTGGAGTATCGGCTTTGACTGCTCTTTTTCGTGCTCTGCCAGTACTTTGAACTGTGGAACAGAGGCCTCAATTGTTTTGTTGTATAGAGTTAGCATGTTCCAAGTGATTTTTGCATCCAGGGTTGGTACTCCTACTTCATAAAGTACGCATGCCGTTGGGTAGCTAGTTGGAATTTGGAAGATCTTTTTCCAAAACGACCCCTCGCACCTTGACCATATTTCGCTTGAGCATCCAAACATGCATTCCGCTCCAAATATAAGCCTCAGTTTACTGAATTCTATTAGAGTGCTACAATAACAGAAACGTACAGATTAGGTTGGACCAAGAGGGCGCCCTGAGTGATTCAATGGACACCAATTGTGGACTAAAACAAGGGTGCCCTTTGACTCCAACTCTGTTAAATCTATACGTTTCAGATATGGGCCCCACTTTAGACAACTTTTACAATTTTCCTCCAAAAATAAATAAGCAATGAATTGGTTGGCTCGCCTAAGCTGACAACACCTTATTTCTGGATAAGACACCTATAGGGCTGCAAAAAAGTATAGATACTTTGTGAATACTCCACGAGGAATAGTTTGATTATTTATCTCCAAAAAACAAACATCATGGTAATATGACCTCATAAGATAAATGGCCATAAATGGAAATGGAAAATGGGGACGGAAACAATTGAATATTTATAAAAGAAATGGATAGAAAATCCAAAACCATAATGAGCTTTATCAGACATAAAGGTGGTTTCTCCATAAAGAGCTTTCTGAAACTGTACAAAACTGGTTTAATCCCGAGCCTGTGCTATAGCTGGGCTATATTGACTGTTAGGGAAAACATGCTGGATTAAGAAATTGGAGGGCAAACCCTGGAAAAGATCTTTGGCCCTCCGCAAAGGTGCACCAGGTCATGGGATGGCTGGACTCCTCTGGAAAATCTACCCACAAAAGCTGAATGTAAAGTGTATTTGATTCTGGTTTTGGCAGGGGCCCTACTAATAGCCCAGAAGTGGAAGTGTAAAGCTGCACCCATGAACCATGAATGGATAGGCAAAATATGGGACTTGCGATTATGGAATGGGTTTCATATTCGTTTCTAGGAGAACACCAGAAGTTTTGCATGGACTGGGACCTTGCAATGAAATTCCTCCTGCGATACTCCAAAAGCGCATGGTGCCCTAAGAGGGTGCAATTACTGATCTCAGGAGTCCAACCATCCCATGACCCAGCTCAACTACTCAATGAGCAAAGATGGGGACCTCAAGGGGGAAGCAAATGGGAAGGGGCGGAAGTCCATAGCAATGGAGGTCAACAATTCATGCCAAACTCATTGATGGAAGTGACCAGTTGGAACAGGACCAGGGAAGGGGAGGGGAAAAGGGGGGTTATGTTTCCATGCATGTTGTCTTACAACGTGTTGTTTGACCAAAATGCCAATAGAATTTTAAATGCAAAATAAAAAAGGGAAATACCCGAATTAAGAACCAAGTACACAAAACTCATTTGTTTTCCCTTTGCTTTGAGGTTCAGCTGAAATAAAACTGTGTAAGCAACATAACATATACAATATAAACAATTATGATTTTTTTAATCAAGGATATTTCTCCACAGCCACCTGTAAATAACACATGGATTAAGCACAAAAATATAATATGGCGCCTATTTCATCTCTGACTGTAAATAAGCATGTACGTTAAACATAACAAAATTCAACACATCATTTTGAATCAAGAAACAATAGAAACCAATTAATCATTGCTACAAAGATTCAACATCCATGCAAAACACCTGCTATTCTAATCGGACATCAACCTGGACCCTTACCAAACTAAACCAGTGCCAATCTGGAACTCTTGACTCATTTCAACCTTTTTCTTTTTATACATATATTTTTTTACACATCTTGTGCTCACATTTCCACTTATTTACATAATTCTTAAACCTGGTGTACCCTTATTTTGCCCCTTTGCACTTTAATCAATATTTACATTCATACCTACTTGCCTGCTATGGTGAATCTCTTTGCGATAACAGTGCTTAAATTCCCGAATACAACTACCTTTTACTCCCTACTAGCTTCTTCAATCTGTTCAAGCCATCTCACCTCATGCTTCGGGGTAAATGGTTTGATTTGGTTAACATGAACACAATTTTCCACAGTCAACTCTCCCTATTTTACAGCGATCCGGTAAATCACATGTAAAACCTTCTGTACAATTTTAAATGGCTTGTGCTAGGATGCGAGTAATTTGGTATTTTTTTCTTTACCTTTCCTAAATTTAAACTTACAGACTTGGTCACCAACTTCTTATTCTCTCACAGATGCTTGGCTTTCATAGTAGGACTTTGTACTGTCAGCAGCTTTTTCCAGATTCCGCTGTCCAAACACAAATGCATGTTGCAAATGTTTTCTCAGCTCATCCACATATTCGTGAATTGTGGCTGCATTTACCAGGACCTGTGCATTGGTCGGGTACCGTAAATGTTGCAGCAAAACCATCTTCCTGCCTGTTAGAATCTTGTGTAAACTGAGGCTTGTGGATCTGGACGGTGTTGACCTAATAGCCATTAGCACCAGAGGGAGTCGCAAATCCCAACTGGACCCTGCCTCAGCTATAAACGTCTTTAAAATATCAACAATTGACCTGTTGCAATGTTCCACACCCCCAGAAGAAGAGGGCCGGTATGATTGTGCAGTTTCCTTTTATACCTATGATTTGCCACATCTTTGATGGTGCAATGACTCCCACTGTCTGATTCTATCCTTTGAGCTAAAACAAACCTAGAGAAAATATGGCTGACTAACAAAGTGGCTGACGTGTGCACCGTGCAATCTGGTACCAAAATGCATTCCAGCGACTTCGACATTAAACAGGTGACCGTCAACAAATTTCTGTTTTCCTGTGCCGACCTTTGCACAGGACCAATAAAGTAGATTTGTAAATCTGAATAAGGAAGTGTCAGACATCTTTTCATTAATGGCACCCTGTGTGTTGGAGAAGTAGGTTTAAACTGTGCACACACCAACCATCCGCTTGTACACATCTTGGGACAAGTGTGGCCAATATGCATAATCTTTTAAAATGTCCAAAGTTTTCCAGGAAACTCTGTGACCTGCAGTTATGGCACAATGGGCATAATGTAGCATCAATTCCCGAATTGACAAAGGTACCACCCATTGGATTTGGTCTGACACAGATTCCTGAATCATCGGTCCATCCTGCAATCGAATTCTCTTTGTTCTTTAGCAACCCCCTCGGCTCTTCTATCCCTTTACTGTCCTCCTCAGTCATATGATTTTGTTCTGCATCAAGGAAATTATTATATAACAGGCCTGCAATCGGGTCTTCTTTTTGTGCCGTGAACAAGTTCTGATCAGGATCGTCAAAACTCCACTGTGCCACAGACTGATCAACTGTTCCCTGAGTTTTGGAGCATGTTATTGCATCCACCTGGATTTCACCAAGTAGGTGCTCAATAGAAAGCGACTCCCCATCACAGCCCTGATCTTTGCTAACTGATCTGCCTTGTCAATCCCTTCCTTGTCTTCCCCTGGTGTTTTCAGATGGCCTTGTATCTTTCTCCAATGATTGATCATGTTATTTTCTGAAACAAGTTTGACGATTGGCTTGGATAATTTTGCTATGTTTACGAGGTTTCTTGTTATAATTTACCATTCTTCTCAATTTCCACCCGGGTAAATATTCCACAAAGCTATTTTGGGCACAATCAGAATCAGTACCTAAAACTATTTCTTTGAATTTATGTTCTACTTCTGTGGATACTGCCTTATAGATAGCGGCCAGTTCTGCAACTTGATATCTTTTGGGAACCAATCTCATGCTTACCATTGGAATGCCATTACACTTGACCCACACATTTCCTATTCCTGCCACTAATTCATTTTCAGAATCGTCTCCCATGTGGTATGCACATCCATCTAGATACACAGTTGGGAGATCCTTAAATGTTTCTTCATTGAATGACTTGTGTGGAGATTGCTCAATCTCAGTTAAGTTCGTTTCTAGCTCTGTGTTTCAGATGCAGAATCATGCAGTTCTGCAAGTCCCTGGGCAACTGGACTCCTTTTGTTCTGTCCATATCTCACTTCCACTGGGAATCCCTGCAATGCTAATGTCCATTAAGTAATTCTTGACTGGGCTAAATTCCCTGATCTTATTATTTTGCTCTGTACAAATTGTAGGGGCTGATGGTTTGTTTCAATGATCCCCCGTTATGAATAATGGGACGGAAATGTGGTAATGCCCAAACAGTGGTGAAAAGTGCTTTTCACATTTGATGAAATTAGTTTCTACATGTGACAATGCCTTAAGGGCATATGCAATGCTTTTGTTATTTACATAGTGTTTTTGGCACATGACCGCCAACATACATTGGTCTGTAAAACCTATCTCAATGAAGAAACCTGGTTCTTTATTGGATAAGCCAAACACAGGGCTTTTATCAAACAGCCCTTTAACTTGGCTACCGCCTCACTTTGTTCCTTTCCCCATGTCCAGGGTACCCTTTGCTGCAGTAATTTAGTCAAAGGTTGTGTGATTTCTGCATAATCTTCAATACATTTCCTGTTGTAACTTGCTTTCTGTAAAGATACTTTTGCTCCGGCCTTCTGCAACGGACCGAGCACATGTCTGATTTCATTGAAGTGACTTTTTAAGTCTTCATTTTTGATTAGCACATTGTCCACTTAAATCACAGATCCACTCTCAGCTGCAACTGAGAGTGCCTTACTTGGGAATATTTCAAACTCAATTCCACTATTATTATAGTCAAAGGGGGTCCGGGACCATGCATAATGCAATCAGTTAAAGGAGAAGGCAAATAGATTTTGTATATCTTTAGCTAATGGCACACACCATTACCCAACTGTGAGATCCAGAGTGGACTTGTACAAGACCCTGATCAATAAATGGGAGAGGCCACCTTGAAACAGGCACCTTCTTTAGTTCTCTCACATCTGCACACAAGCACCGTTGGCCATTGAGCTTTAGCACAACTCATATGGGAGTATTTGAAGTACTGTGAATAGGCCCAATGATGCCTCTGGTTTATTATTTCTGCCAGGGACTCCAGACAGGACAGGGGTAACCTATGTTGTTGCACAAATACTGCCCCCCCTACTATACCCTTCAGCTAGTGTAGCAACATGTACAGCTGTCAGCCCACAGCCATAGGCATCTTTGGCAAAAACCTCTTTGAACTCCACAAATATCCTCCTCAACTGACCTCTCTATTCTTCATTTGTGCAAGCATCTGCAGATTGAATTTGCTTCTCTACCATTTTAGAACATTTTGGGAAATCCTCCATAGGAGAAACCCCTGTGCTTTCCTCTAGTTGTATGGCAGTGTCCCTTTGGGCAGCTGCCACCCTCAGATATTTTGGCACATTATCCTCAATCTCAATTTGCTGCATGTCACCTTGCTGCTTTTCTGTGTCAGGTTCACCTGTTTGAATAGGATGTAATTATCCTGATGACAGCATACCACATCTTTTGGTTTGTAAGGATAAACAGACGGTATCCTGAAAATGCCCTTTGGTTTAGAGTCCAATGACTCGGGCAACTCACCCTGTAGAGTTGCAAAGCTTTCAGGGATATTCCTCATCACTGTGTTATTTAAATCAGCAGTGTAATGGGATTCCTGTACTGCCATCCCCAATGCTGTATTTTCTTTCAAATGAATGTTCTGGTACCACTTTTTCACCAGTATTGGAATGGGGCCATCCCCAATCTCTACCAATGGTGTATATTCGTAGTATAGCACTTGGTGTTTCATGGATTCTTTGAGGCACACAAAAGCATCAGGCCCTTCCATCTGTTGTCCCTTTCTGTTCTTCAATGCTATTGCGAATCATCTGTTGAAAGCAGGAATAGTGACATCCTTCTTTACCTGAAGCTCAATTGCATATGGCATCCTTTGGGCACAATGATAAGCTTGTCTTTTGTTTTCATATTCAGTTGCCGCTCCACCAAACCTAGACCAAACCTTTTGGTTCAAGAAATCTAGTACCATACACATTCTGTGCATGATGCAATTTCCCAAATATAATTTGTTTTTGGTCCCACTTACAATCCAAATATGCTTTTGGAACCAATTGTGATTATCAACATGCACCTTCCCATAATTCTTTGCTCCAATTCAGGGTCGTCGAGCCCAAAGATGTGTTGATTTTCTTATTTTAAAACGTGGTATTCCACACTCTCATTAATTAAACTCTAGGGCCAACACTGCCTCAATCATTTCTGGATGCCCATTCACATGCACCGGGATCCAGGCCTGCCCTTCTTCCATGTGTATCCATTCTTCCACGTGTATCCATTTTTCCATGTGGATCTCTGCAATTGTTGAAATATGTTTTTCCCGATCTGACTCTGCAGCAATGTTTGGTTTACAATTTATCTCATTTAGATAAAAACGCAATGTGTTTTCAGCAATATGTGTCTGCCAGTTTTTCTTGGGGTCCAGAAAAATCTCTACAGATTAATTTTCCTTTTCTCTGTGCATTTCACTCTGACACATGAAAATGACAGCGACACTAGGCACACAGCCATTTTGAAGATACACTTCCAATGCTAGCAATTGTGTGACATTGTGCACATTTGCTCTGGCTCGTTACCTTTTTAGGTTTCAGTTTTTTTCTGGCCAAAGACCACAATACCCCACTTACCCCATCAATAAGAGGTGACAGCCTCTTAAGGAAATTTGTTCCTATAAGGAATGGTATCTTATCTATAGGTGTGACCACCACTTCCTGTCTCATTCTATGTCTCCCAACTTGATGTCAACTTCAGTGACACCCACCACTGGTATTTCTTCCCCATTGAAATTATACATGGGGCATTCACTCTGCCTCAATATCAGCATGTCCTTTGGGGATTTTCCCTCATTTATGCCTTGTATTCATTTCTGGGACATCACGGTTGCCTGGGCACCTGTGTCAATCATTGCTAATGCATTGCGCCTCTCTTCGATAGTAGTAGGGGCATAATATGTCATCACATTCTTCTAGTATTGTTACTTATTTCAGGGCTTACTTTCCTTAGGCCTGCCTGACGTCTTGCTAGGCAAAGGGGCATATGAAATGACACCTTATCACCCGTTTTGCCCATCTCTCTTTGTATCTCTTGGTTTATCTTGTTGAGCTCAGAACCTGTTTGCAGCGCAGCCACTGACCACCCACTTCTTTCGGGATACCTTTCATCTATTGATTTTACCTCATTGCCTGGGTCCTTTCCACTTACCCTCATTCTGGAACCTAGTAAATCTATATTTTTGTGTCATGTGGTAGCATGTTAGATTCTGGTGTTTGACAGTTACCTACATTTTGTTCGATACCTGTCATTTTCGCATCCTCAAAAATCTGTGGCTCAAAACATTCTTCAGGTGACTGACCTGTACCTGTCTGTTCAGCAATTATAATTTCTGTGGAAGTATGAACAGTATCTTGGCTATCAAGTAATGATAAATTGTCACTTTTTTCTCTCTTTTCCTTTATCACTGCTTATATAATTATGTACCATCAGCACTGCAATTATTCATTTTGTCCCAAGCCATCATTTGCTTTATGGTATGTGTTTCATTTTCATGTTTCACATTCTTTTTAAATTTCCATCTATCATGCTGCTCTTTGGGTTTTTCATGTTCATTTCTTTTTTCCTGTTCCTCATTTTCAAACACCTGAATGGTCTGGTTCAAATCTAAGTTAAACCACCCACCCTGTTTTATGTGTATTATTGTTCCCTGTATCACTTTCATTCATTTGTTTTCTTGGTTTTAAATCACTAAGCAAGTCAGTCTGGCCATTCAAAAACAATTCATGGTCATCTGTATTCTCATCATGGCAAGCATGACTAACTAGTCACTTGTTACTGCACGCAAGATCACTCCTGTGATGTTCTGCACTTTCATTTGGCTGTTGATTTTGCACTGCACACAATTTCCCTATTTGCCCAAACAACATTTTAACCTGGGCCTCTAAACACTGGAATCTGTCCATGGGCCTAAACTCATCCCTCTGTGCTCTAAGCCGTTAATGGTTGAATTCACCCTGATTAGGCCTGTTCTGGTACCGTTCAGGAGATTGATTTCTGTTTCTGTTTCCCCTGAATTCCCGTGACACAGGAGGTGGGGAACATTGGTGACCATTCTTTGAACGTAGTCATTCTCTGTTGGGTACTAACTATATTGGCAAGGTCCATAGTTCACATTTGGTCTTTCATGTGGTGGGAATTGTTCCCTATGCTGATTTCCATTTTCAATTAACCTATCTACATACCTTGGTCTTTCCTGATAGCCATATACCATAGTGTAAGGGTCAAATCTACTCTGTGCCCGTAATGCCTGAAATTGCCTGTTGTACATCTGATTTCTGGGTGTTATTTAGACCTGGCATATCAAAGCGAAATCCCACCTTGGTAGCACTACCAAGAAACTGAGGACTAATGTGTCTTCTTCTGTTCTGGGATCTATGGATTGGAACACAGGTGTTTGAGGGGTAGCCTTTGTGGAGCAACGCCCCTTTGATTGTGTGGTATGTCATTCTTTGCCTGAATTTGGGCTGTTTCTAGTGGCATCTTTGCAGACTTTATCTCTTGAACTGCCAGTGTAGATTCTTTAGATTTTGGTTTAGGTTCTCTACTCTTAGTTGTTCAATTGCCTGTTCAATGAGCCGTTTTAGTGGTTTTTCCCTTTCAAATTCACGGATTAGCTGAGACACAATATCTCGCTGTAGCCCATAAAAGTAAGCAGTCTTGAATTCTGTTGAATGTGGGTTAAAGGCCACATCAAAACGTGAGAATGCCCTTTTTAAGTTTTGAAAAAATTGCTAAGTCAAATCATTAGGCTGGCCTGTCATGCTGTAAGCAGCCTTCTTGGCTTACTGTATAGAATGATAGGGAGAAACCCGGTGTCTAGCCTCTTTCTGAAAATCCTCCCAAGACAAATTCTGCTGCTCATTTAGGCCACAAATAACACTGGCAGATGCAGAATCAAGTGTAAGATGAACATATCTGCCTTATTGTGCCCTAGGAATCTGAAGCATCTGAATAATCTCAGTCAAGACTTTGAGATGATCTTCGATATAGCAATTTGATTTCGTTTTGAATGGTTTGATCTCAGCTTTGATAGACTTCATTATCTTCATTCCATTGCACGGTGCATTGTGGGATGTGTCCATTCTCTCCCTGTTCTCTTATGGGAGAGCATGTGGGTGAGCAGTTGTGGGTGGTTCACCCTCAAACACTGGATCATAAGTGGACAGATGCTGGCGAGTTTCCCTGACTAGAGCGAAGATTAAATTCACCTTCAGTGAACGTTATTCACAGTCTCTTTTCTTGGTATTCAAAATCCGAGATGTCGCTTTATTTCTCTGTACTGAGCATGAAGCTGCTGTGCTTCATGATAAAGGGCAGACTTCTCAACCCTCACTTTACTGATTACCCCTTGTAATTCTTTAATTTTTGTTTGGTAATGATAAACTGTATTCATTTTTCCTTCATTTTCATCCAACAGCCTAAACATTTTATTTTCCATTGCTCGCAATTCCTTAGATTTCTCACTACCATCCTTCCTAAGTGTTTGACTTTCTGAAATTGCCACATCTCTATCTTTAAGGACACTGTCTAAAACGGTTTTCAAGTGTATTATGCTTCCTCACTCTCAGCAAACTGTTTTCTTTCTGAATCAACTGTGCACTGAGATTGTTACATTTAGTTTGAAGCGGTGCGTGCAACTCTCTGTTTTAAATCTGATTACATCTGCATCAACCGTTCACGTTCTGCATCCAAACTACAAACTCAGCAATGACATCAGAATCCTTTCCTCCCAGCCTACTAAGCTTATGCAAGGAAAACCACAACTTGGCACATAACAGAATAATACAGTAATCCTCTTCTTTACGTTCTTTTGCTTGAAATAGTCTAAGAAGACACGTTTGCACAATACCCCCTTTTCAAAAATCTCTTCAGGGTTTTCATTCTCCACTTCAGTGCTAATCCTATCTCACCAACTTAACACATTTTCAGATGACCATGTAGCAAAAGCAAAAATATGTGTCTCAAGGTAATCAGATGGATCAGAAAACTATGCCCCAATTTCCGACATCTCAGAACTCAATGCTGATAACACAATAAGAAATTCAGTGTGCACACTGCAATATCACTGCCACTTCCCTCGCAATGCACTTCAGGGCAGGGGAAAGAACACACAAAATGACTATGCAAGACACACCCAGTATTTGCTTTACCGCTTTCTGGCCAACACACCATAAATATGTTGTGGTATTTTGTGGACCAGAGAGACATAGGACTACCGGAAGGTATTCTTATATAGGGATCATGAGCGGGAAGCTGAAAATCGGATTTAGTGTGCACTAGGACCCAATTTTCCACTTTGGTGGCATTTCATTGGGTGTATGGTGTATAAACTCTGTGTTGACTTACCAGGTCACCTGAAGACTGTAATATGGGGAATCTGCTCTTCATGATTTGCCCTAGTTCAAAGTGTGTTGGTGAATCTTGCTTTTTACTGTCAGCAGTGTGAGGAACTCATGGTGGCAACAAGTAAGACACACATGTGATCACAGTTCAAGGGTGTTTATTGAACAATGAATTTGGTATGCAGGTTAAAAAAAAAAAACTACTCTAAACCTAAATCTAAGATCGCAGCAAGTGTCAGCCATCACATGAAAAATAAGGCAGTCGTAGTGGTGTTGTCAATAAAAAGGGCCTATACTAAGAACTAATTGCCAAACCTTACAACTAATACAAGAAAGGGTGTGGGATAGTTCTCAAGAAAAGAAAGAAGTGTTCTCAAATAATTTGTCAGGATGTGGTTGCCTGGGTCTCCCTTCCCCACGTTTTGACCACAGGGTAAGATGGGAGCTTGGAGCACAGTACAGTCTCTGGCTTCTCCAGCATGAGACGACAGTCCCAATAGCAGCTTTCAGGAACTGTGATGGCCAAGTCTCGTTTCACTTGAAAGTCTCTTGCCTTTGAGAACCTGAGGTTCAACTAACTAAAACAAAAGTTCCTTTTAACAGACAAATGACGTTCAGTTTCCAATGTTCGCTGGGAGATGGGCTCACCCCTGGGTCCCCATCTCCTAGGAGCTGACCCTTTACAATTGTATTCTACTCTTTAGCAGGATTCACTTCACTTGTTTTCTCAATGACTTTTCAAACAGTTCCTAGTGGACATCCCTCTTTCGGGTTTTCCATCTGTCAACACACTAGTGGATTTGGTTCCCTTTCTTTCACTTAGTTTGTAGATCAAAGTCTTTTGATTGTACTGGGATTTTGCTCGACCCTCCATATGACCACTTTGACCTATCCCGCTGTCTCTACTATGGCCTGCTGGTATTTGTAGTTTCTATCAGATGTTGATTGACCAGAGTCTCCTGTGTTAGCACCCATGTGGTGCTGGTTTCCCCCTGCTGCTGGTCTCCCCTTAACACTTTACAGTTCTTTACAGAGTTCATTAAACTTGGTTCAATCTTGCCACTCTCTCATTTAACACAGCCCGGTTCTTAACGATTCTCCCCTCGTCTCACCGGCTGTGATGAACTGCTTGGATTTTGACTTTCCTGGAGTCAAGGCTGGTACCACTGTCGCGGGAGCTCCCCTTGCTCCTGCTTATTGGCGTCGGCTTTCCCCATGTACCATAGACCTCTGCTGCATGACACTGCTATTGTTCATGGCATTAGGCTCTCCTCCACAAAGGTACCGTGGGATGAAAAGGGCAATGTCATTTCTCTCCTCGCCACCCTCTTGATTCGTGTCGCCTTTCTCCTTCCCTTGAGCTGCCGCACCTGCGTAGCTGTGTCGTTGTGGTGTCTGCCGTGCTCGCCTTGCTCGTACTGCGCTTTCTGGCTGCACCTTTTATCCCTGAGGGGAAGGGAAAGAGCCGTCAGTTGTGTGTGATTCTGATCAATTGCCTGGCTTTGCCTGGCCCTTGTATTGGGACATGACAGGTAAATGACTCTGGTGTTAGTCCGTTGTCCTTTGTGTTGTGCAAAAGTGTTTGTGTTGGAAAGGGGGGTGGGGCAGTGGTTTGGAATGCCCTACGTGAGAGGATGGGAAAAGGTGTTAAAGGAAGGGGGATATCGTGTCTCCCCTGTCAGTGTACCACTTCCACTCCCCAAAGACCCCCCTTCCAGGTGATCCTCCCTCAATGGTCCACCCACAGGAACTGGATCCAATAGTGATGGCCATGTGCAAGGCCTGGGTGACAGATTCCAGGGGACTACCAAGGGAGACGCCTTCAGATTTCTCACAGCAGTAGTAAAAATAATTTCCTAGCGTTGTACCTTTCTATATGGCATCACAAGTAACTAGACCACACAATGAATATACCAAAACTGATTCAATTCTCTTCAGGTACTTTATGAGCAATTAGGGTTTATGAGTGATAATAAAAACGACATGTGCAATTTAATGAGTTTAACATGACCTTCTTTTTAATTTGAATGAAAGCGCACATCTCAAACTCATGTTTCCCTATTGCAATGATAACAGATTCTATGCTTCAGGCTAAACCATAACTATGAGCACATTTGATAGTAATGCTTTCCTGGCAATCAAAGCTTTTCCCACAATGGACTTCAATCACACTTTTAGTTTTGAAGTTGTAAGGAAGGCATGGTATTGAATAAGACAAATTCAAATGATCACAGTTCACGGGCGTTTATTGAACTGTATCAGGGGTGTGAAAAACACCTATCTAATCTTAGATTTAGGTTAGGAGCAAGCTACGACCATCAAATAATAATACTACAGTCCTAGTGGAGTCTAGTCAAATAAAAAGGGCCTATACTAAAAAAAACTATTGTCAATCAGTACCGATATGCTACAAAATAGTGTGGGATAATGTTCACAAAAAGAAAGCAGTGTTCACAAAATGATAAGTCAGGATGTTTAGGCCGTTGGCCTCCCTTCACCAAATTTTTAGCACGGGACAAGGCTAGTCACTCGAGCACAGCACACTCATGGGCTTCTTCGGCACGAGGATACAGTTCCTTTAACCAACATCATGGCCTTCTGTGCCCAAGGCTCTTTCGTTCAGTCTATTGCTTCAGAGGGCCTGATGTACCAGAAAGAACAAAGAAAAGTTCCTTTCTAAATATTCAGCCAGTCTCAGATCCTCCTTTTATAATTAGCCTCCCTCAGTTGGGTTCGGACCAAGTTTAATTTGCAGGCATTCCTCAGTCGGGTTCACATTTGCCACAACAATATCTTTGCGGGTGAGTTTTACTGTTCATCCCCGATCCCCCTCTACTGGGGAGACCCCCCGGCCGGCCCATAGAGCCGAGGTTTGCGCCGCAGTACTTTAAGACAAGATAGCTGCACCTGTGAGGTGGATGGGGGTGCAGGTATATTACTCCAACACCATTCAATAAGGACAACTCAATGGTTTGGCAAAGGGGAGTCAGTTTAATGACAAGTACAAAAAACGACGAAACATGGAAATCAACAGTGATGCGATAGTCCGTCTCGTTTCAACTTCAAGAACTTCAGACAAACAGTAACATTTATACCCAAAACTCATCATCGTTGACGTGTAACACTCAAAAGTTAGCATGCAATTCTATTGGTTAGGAAAAGGTAACTTTACTATAGGTACTATATCTGCATATGGTAACGGAGTGATGGGATTGGATAAACACTATACGGTGGGTGTCTACGCCCTTCCTTCTAACATTACTCATGTAGACGTCACTAAAAGTACAACGTCTCAATGGTTCTACTATCTATAGGACCCTAGATTATTTGGTCCATTGTGGTTGGGTTGGCCTCAACCCCATGCATACATCTCCACTTTAATTAGCAGCATGCAGAATGGTCAACCAGGTGCAGGATGCCCTAAGATTCGCCCAGTCTCCCTTCAATCAATCATTACTTTAGTGGCTATGTGCCAATTAGTTGGCTGCGGTTGGCTTCAAAACTGTATCTTCTTGTCAAAAAAAGTTATGATATCTGTCTGGGCGACAGCCAGGTGTAGGTTTGAACCCGTGCCTCCTTTTGCTCGGATGGTCATGTGCTGCTCACACCATGAATCTGCCTAGTTTTCTCCAGTTTGTACATTTAGTTCTCATTCGGCTTGCCTCCTGCCTGGGCCTCCTTATCTTGGCCTTCCTGAGATAGGTTGTTCTGTTCTTAGGTTTTGATTCCGCAAAGCTACCGCTCGCTCCTTCTATTGGTCTAAGCTCTGCTCCCCAGGCACGAGTTGCTCTTACTGAGTTTAGATTCAGCCATCTCTTCTCGTTTTAGTTGGAATACGAGTCCTGTCCTGTTTGACCTCTAGTAACCTGAGTTAAATCTACTTTTGTGTAAAGTGGACTCACACTTGTATAATGTGCTTCGTTGAGGTAGATATGTTTAAGTGGTGCTTCCCGCGGTCTATCTTCTACTAAGCATAGCAAGCTGCACTGTTTTCTTAGTTTTCGTGCGGTTTCAAGCATATGTACAGGCATTAGCTGGTTGAATAGCTTCATCCTGCTTAAGTTTCTTTATATTTCATCATCGTCTCTCCTAAATTCACAAGTTCACAATATCCTTATTCATGGCATTTCGTCTCTATGTGTCATCTTTGGGTCGTTTTATCTTCTATCTGCAAGCCTGTACGGGTGCTCGTGACGTCACCATTCGTCTTCAATTAAGGCCTTTTGAGTTTCTTCCGGGACAGTGTTTAAGCAATCTTCATTTCGTTTCATTTGCTGGTAAGGTTTTCTCAATGGATACCTTACTGTCCATGGTTGTCTGGTTATCGTTACTTCAATGGGTATTGTTCTTCTGATAGTCACTGGGCATAGCCCTACGGCAGCTCTCTCTATATTTGTTCGTCATACGTCACATATCTCGGTGTGAACTTACCTGGTACTTCAAATGGGCGACTGGAGTGCAGGCCTCACTCGGGACCTTCTCTACACCCCTCTTCTGTGCGCAGATACCCTTTTAAACAATTAGTCCCCCTCTTTCGGTCTCAGACCAATTTCAGTTCATATGCAATGAAAGACTTTCGAATGTGCATGGGTTTCAACTTAACCCACTGCAGAACCACTTCAATTTTACCATTCAATGTTTACACGCTCTAGGGGTACCAAACAGAGACCTTCGAGTGAACACCCATGTGGCACCGGCCACTCTGGATCTAGTACCTATTTTGGTTTCAGAAAGTTCAATCGCACAAGTTCTTTGTTCATACAATGTTGCCGCTTGCAACCTTGAGCATAACACAGGCTGGTCTGCTATCAGTTTCTCCCGACTCACTGACTGTGCTGAACTTGTTGGTGTTGTTTTGCTGTCAGAGTCAAGGACAGTACCACAGTGGCGAATGCTTCTACCCACCTTGGCAATCAATGCGGGAAGCCCTGTATACCTTTGACACACGCTACACTGTTGATCAGCTGTAATTCCTGGTCTTATGTTTCATTTCCTTGAGACTTCTTGAAAGTCGCAATCCTTTCTTGAAACGGGCAAAGATAACTCCTCCTTGTTTTCCTCTCTGATCTCGCCGCCTTTCTCCTTGGTTTAAACTGCCATCCCGGAATAGCTGCTTCCTCGTGCATTTGGCCTTGCTTAGAGTGTGCTTTCGTGCCCTGCCTTTTAGCATGTGGGAAGTGTGATGGCAGTCAGGTTTGTGTAGTGTAAGGAACTCATGGTGGCAACAGTAAATACAGACACATGTGATCACAGTTCAAAAGTGTTTATTAAACTGTAAATGCAGGGTGGAAAATGCCTAATCTGAACCTAAATCTAAGTTGGTAGCAAGCTTCGACTTTCAAATTAAAAATAAGGCAGTCCTTGTGGCATCTTGTCAAAGTAAAAAAGGCCTATACTAAAAAATAAAACTATTGCCAAGAAAGAGTGTGGTATAGGGTTTTCAATAAAGGAAAGAGGGTTCACAAATAATAAGTCAGGATGTGATTCCCCATGTTTTGAGCACGGGACAAGGTGGTTCTTCTGAGCACAGCATACATTAGAGCCTTCCCAGCATGAGTCAGCCGTTTCGTATGAGCTATCAGGTTCATCAATGGTTAAGTCTCTTCCCAAGGCCTTCTTGTTACGGTAGTCTCTACCATCGGGTAATCACCCAGAGGTTCCTGTGTGAGCACCCACGTGGTGCCGGATGCCTCTGTTGCTGGTTTCCCCCCTCTTTCATTAATTGTTTCTTTAAACCTTTCAAATGTCAAATTAGCCGTTGGCTACTTTGCATTCAACACAGTTCGGTTTCTCATTGACTCTCCCTTCAACTCACCGGCTGTGGTGAACCGCTTGGCTTTCTTTCTCTTTGGAGTCAAGGCTGGTACCTCCGAGACATTCGTCTCTCATCAGCGGAGGAGGGTCTTGTGTACCGATGACACACCACTGCAACACACGCTAAATATTGTTTGCGGTCTTATGTTTCCATCTGCGGAGGTTTGACAGGCCTTGATCGAAAGGGCAAAGTCGCTTCTCTCCTCGTCACCCTCATGGTATGTGCTGTCTTTTGCCTCCTCTTGAACTGTTGTGGTGAGTTAGCTCTCATGTTGTGCGGTCTGACTTGCTCGTACTGAGCTCTGCTGCTGCACCTTTTATCTCTTTCGGAAGGGTAAGGGCCGTCGGGTGTGTGGGATTCTGGTCAATTGCCTGACTTCACCTGACCCTTGTATTGGGACATGTCCGGTAAACGGCTCTGGTGTTAGTCTGTTGTCTTTCGTGTTGTGCGAAAGTGTTCATGTCAGAATAGGGTGGGCGCAGTGTTTTGGAATATTCTACGTGGTAGGATGTGGAAAAGGTGTTGAAAGAAGGGGGATACCACGTCTCAACCAATGATGTTCCACTCCCCAAGAGCCCCTCATCCAGGTGATCCTCACTCACTGGGCCACCCCCAGGAACCGGATCCAATATCAATGACCGTGTCCTGGCCACCTGGATGACAGATCCCCGGTGACTAGTGGGTGAGACACCTTCAGGTTTCTCACATAGTTCAAAACACTTATCTAATGGCTTTGAAACCTATCATTGGTTTTGGTAGCTTAAAGCCTTCAGTTATATTTGAGATAATAACGTCCCCTTAACAAAGTTTTTTTTTTTAGTGAATTTTACGGGTTTTTAGTAGGGCAACTTAACCACAATGTCCCTTTAACAAAGTTTTTTTTACTGAATTTTACAGGTTTTTTGAAGGGTAACATAATCATAACTTCGCGTTAATAAAGTTTTTTTGCTGAATACACACTATCATTATGTGATCTTGGGAGATATGTAGTATAATTTACTTACTTTACATTCATGTAACATAGAACATACAGAACCCCCTCGCTATTGATATTTAGAAGGGACGGACTGAGCGCCTGTTTGTGGACGGGCGCGGGCAAGGTCAACAGTACCCAAACAGTCAGGGGGTATCTGAAATTGTACTATTAACTTACACAAAAAATGCTCAACTTTGAAAAAGAACACATAAAGACATTATAAGTACTAATAAATAAATAGGGAAATCTAAACGTGTGAAATAAAAACCATGCATTTAATGACCATGTAGAATGAAATGGATTATACCATAACAAAAGAAAGTATGCCTCCAAACGTAATTACCTTACAGAAACTTGGCAGCCAGGATCGACAGTAGACGTATGCAATACAACGAAGGCAAATTACTACAAAATAGTAAGTGACCTTCATTTTTCATATATGTGTGTGTACTTTTTTTGGTATGTGGGACAGAAAAAATAATCTTTCTGATGTTTTGACACAGAAATGTGCAGTACTTTGGAGTGGCTGGAGGAGAATTTTCTGCATGGGGAAATGTCCGAAGATGGCGATAATAATGGTACATACTGCTCTGCATAACAAAATAATGGTCAGTATTTTATGGGCATTCAACATATATATATTTATTTTTAACACACAAGGAAAAAAAAGAAGAAAGGCCAACAAACGACACAGAGGAAGACAGGCTGAAAAGGATAGAACTGAAAATTGACACATTAAATGACAATTTCAACAGTTAAAGGCAATTTGTGGAGGAGTTTGTGAGAGGAAAAATATATTATCACTGTCCCACCTGTACCTGCCCCCCTTCTCCATTCCCTAGTGAACCATCCCCAAACCTTCAAGAAGAAAGTAAACGTTTTGATGAAACATCCATCCCTTCTTCCCCTCACAAATCATCCCCTCACAACAAGCCCGTATTGAATCCTAATTCCCATATATTCGTGTCAGTATCTGCTTCCCCCTGTATTTCTTTAGATTGAAGTGTGACTGTGTTTTTAGAAAGTGTTTGTATATTAGTTGTTGTTCAAGAGTCTGAGGCAAAAACTTTTTTTAAAAAGACTTAAAATGTCCGCGAACAGCGCGCCTGTTCGAGCTATCCATAAGCAATGGAACATGGATGTTCTAACGGCAATACACCTACCCGTACCAATGCCAAGCAAGATGGAACTGATCTTAGAACGCACCATCTGTGCAAGTTGTGCGTAAATAAACAAAATGGGGCGTCCTAAGTACATTATACCTCTCCGGTGCGCTCACAAACAAGATAAAACATGTTCTTAGAACACACCAGGTGTCTGCGATGTCTGTAAACAAGCAAAATGGGAGTGTCCTAAGGACACTCTACCTGTCCGTATCATCCGCAGCCAAGATGGACGCGTCCGTAGAACAGGTGCGGTGGCCGGCATGTTCGTAGTCAAACACAATGGAGGTGTCCTAAGGACACTGGACCTGTCCGTACAGTCATCAGATCATGTACGCACATGCGCAGTACACCCATAAGGGCTGCGAACATCGCGCCTGTCCCTAACTGTCCGTCTCACTTGTGTCGCACTTTTGATTACTTTCAGGACCCGACCACTGTCCGTAGAACACCCGCACACATGCGCACTGCCGTATCTTTGCATTTGCTGTCCAGAGGGCATGCATTTCCCTCGTGGATGTGTTCAGGACGTCATCATGTAGCTGCATCCACGCTGAGCGTGTGGACTAATTTTGCGGAGTTTGTCTGCTCCCGCAACGTTGCAAAAGAACTTATACATACATGGGAAATTATTTTACTGTATAAAATGACCATTTCACATGTCACATACAATAGCTCTACCTATGAACAGGTCGTTTAGAATTTTAGCAGCACTTTTGAGTGATGAATATGGTCACAAGGCGCACCCCTCCACCCCTATAAATGGCCACACCCCCAAGCTCATCTTCATTGTGCTTCTGGCTATAGCAGTTTGAGTTGTGCGGCCTTTACTGCTGTAGCGACCATTTGGCAACTAATCCTTATGGCATCCATGTCTACTGTTGCTTCATTAGCCTCATTACCACCCCCAAACCCTCCACCGCCAACACTTCCCCAAGGGCCTGCAGATGGATATACGGGTGAGGATGTAGAGATCGAGGAAGAAGAGAATGAGGTGGAGGAACTCCGCACTACAAACACTCGCCGGGAGTCGTGGGTGTGGCAGTTGTTTTCCGTTGTTGGGAACGTACCAAAAGCACGTACGAACCTCGTCCGGTGTAACCAGTGCCAGTTGGTGCTGAGTTGCGGGAAACCTGGTTCGTACAGCTTTGGTACGACAACCAAGAAGCGTCACCTAACTTCGTTCCACAGTGCGGACATTCGCAAGGTGGTGCCATGCGTAGAACGTAGTAGGTTGAGTTCCTCCACAGCATCCTTCGTGTCCGATCCTCTCACCACAAGAGACACTCCTGTGGGGGAGCGCATCCCTCCAGCTGCCTCACAAGCCATTCGCAATGCTGTTGACCCTTACCTTTCGAGGCTCACAATATTGTGTGTGTATTGTGACGCAGTGCTCTGCAGGGGGGAGAGTCTTCGAAGTGCTTTTGAGGTTATGGTCACAGAGCACCAGAAGAACTGCTCCCTACTTAAGTAAAGGCCACCCTATCTTTCTCTCTCAACCTGGCCCTTCTTATCCCTGTGGTTGGTGTCCCTTTCCTTACTCTCCTTTGTCCTCCTCTCAAAAGCAGTAAACTGGAAAATAACAAACATTTTAAAAAAGGCTCTTTTCAGAGCCGCCTTTCTCAGTTTAACAATAAAACTAGCAAGTGACTGTTGTAGGCCCCAGCGCATTTTTTAAAAAGTCCACGGACAACCGTGGGACACACAAATGGAGGGTGCAAGCGTAGCAAAACCAATGGACTTTTCGTTGGGAGTAGGTGGTGGCTCTGAAAACAGCCTTTTGGTGATGTGTGTGCTTCAAAAAATGTATGTGGTAAAAAATGGATTGACAAATAGGTGACTATGATTCCAAAAAAAGTCGCAATGCATTTTGCATTGCAAAGAAAAATCTGATTGCCAGCATATGTGAGATGGACTCCATCTCTGCGAAAAATGAAAGAGCTGCGAAACAAAATGTTTTCATTGTGGAATGAGGACATTCCAACATTTCTTAGAAAGGCACAAACAGCCTTATTCACATTGCGCCTCACTTTCTCAATTTGTGGACCAAATGCAGAAGAACGCAGCCATATTTGCCTTTGTGCAATACGGGAGAAAATTATTTAGCAATTTGGAAACATGTCCATGACCGTCGCAAGTCCTTCCTTCATTGCAAATTGCAAAGAAATTCCAGAGACATGGCCTAAACTGTTTCCTCCGCAATGAATGATAATTATATCAGGATGACCCTCTGTCTGTAAAGTTGCACAGAGAGGTACCAAGTCCAGCCATCTCATTAGACGCACGCCATGCCAGTGCACTTCCACATGAGGAAATCCAAGATCTGCAGATACACCACAACTTTCTGCATTCACCTTCAACCAATGTATCCATGAGTCTCCCAAAATCCAGATAATCTGTTTTCGAGCACACAGAGCCATGGCTGTCTGGTCTCCTGTCAGGGAAAAGACGTTTTCACTAAATTTCTCCCTACAGAACACACCCACTGAACTTTACTGACCAATGCCTACCTTTGCACATTCTCATTTGCATGCGGCTCCACCCCAGAATCCCTGTTGGTACTACGCGCCGCCTGCAAACTACCACCATGTTTCCGGACACGTACAGGATCAGAGCGTGACGACTGTACATTTAAATATTATTCCCCTTTTCCCCTTTAAGGTGGGCTCTGAAAAGAGCCGTTTTTCTTTTTCTTTTAGGCAGATGCCTTACAGAAACCTGTTATTTTGTGTTTTTAAAATATTTTTTGTTCTTACTTTACTCCTACAACCCTTACAGAACCTTCTCCAAAGCAAGCCTCACATTCCAAAATAACATGGCATTTCCCAAAGAAGATAACGCAACACCATCTGCTTCAAAATAAGCCGCATTACTGGCAACAATGTTCTCGTGGCTGCAGAAAAACATACCAGTGTGTAACATAAAGGCACGCATGCCGCGATTGATATTACACCTCCCAATACTTTGATCAGGACATAAAACAGAACTGTTGTCCCATTTCCCTCTAGGGAGTAACCCAGAAAAAAATAATTTCGCAGTTAGAAAGATGTTCATGACTGCTTGAACCAACTGTTACAAATCTTCCAACAAAGTACATGAACTCACGTAGCCCAAATGGCAAGCACCAAAGTGCAAAACTACCACATGAGGAGTGGTCATCGTATGCATCTCGGAGCAAACTTGAAGAATTGCCACAACATTGCGATCAGTCTCAGCGCTCCACACCACCTCCACTCCTCTCACATCGAAATGGTGTGCCACATGCCTACTTTCGGCATAGTGCTGTAAACCATGCACAAAAATGTCTCCAAGGATCAAAACCCTGACCCTCTGCACCTCTGCCATCTTCAGTATATGCACCGTCTTTCAACACAAAATGACAATGTGAACATCTAATTGGCTGATGCCTACAGTCCCCTTTACATGCTGAATTTGCTGTAGAAACCCGTATGTGACACGCCCTACCCGCTGACAAGTGTTGTCTACGTGCGGCACGTAACTCTTAGCCAGTCCTTCTACCCTTTCCACATCACGCGCGAATCCCTTCCCTCATTAGACACAGCTAAGCACTCACACAACCATCCACCAATCACATTCAACATCCCTACATCTAACTCCGTCATCAAAATTTCGCACTTCAAATGTACTATTGATCACTCTGAATGCAAGTTGCATATCATTGCAAAGCAAGCACTTCAAAAATTACTGAGCAAGTGTTGCGGATAGCTACGTAAGGCTCCATGCATGCTTACATGCATGCGTATAAAGTACAGGTATGCATATTTTAATCAGAGAACATCTGCAACCCTTATGATTGCATTTAAACAAATTAATGCCACTAAATCTGCATAGCCAATACATACCAACTCTCCCCCTTTAAGTACAAGATGTCCAATTTGTCAATTACATACCGCACTACTTCTTACTGTCTCCCGCATAAACTATACATACGTTACAACCCTCCCTATTAGCGCGAAACTCGATTTTCCATTACAAAATGGCACTGTTTTTTACTGCGTACCACCTACATAAATGCAACTTTCAATGCGATTTTATGAGAAAAATAAATGCTCCCGATTGCTGTGGTGACATCTCCCTCTGAGGGTCTGCCGATTTTTCGAAATCGTACACTTATAATATGAAAGTATAGAAATGTTTCCCATCTACTATAATGATCTATCGCTTACAAACCTCTCTGCTATAGATAACACAGCTTAAAAGAAACAAGGCATTTTCATATCCCTAAAAAATGTACTCATTTCTGAAGCATGTGCAACTAATATACGGGAAGTAACATACAAAGCACATAGTGAAGTGAAATGCACACATGCACTGAGGTGAAATATCAAAGGAGAATACTCCGACAAAAGATGCAAAAGTAACGTGTACAGTAACATCACTGCTTTGAACACACTAAGTTACTAACGTCTTCTTTTTACAATTGCAGTGAAGACTACTCTCCTGAAAATCAACAGCATCTACACTGCAAACGACATATCCGAAGAAACCTGGTTATTATGCAAAAAAAAGTAAGTACAGTACGACCTTTATGTTCTAACTGTTCCTCAAACAGACTGTGTGGGTTATGTATGTAATTTGCGCACCAAAGCAAACAGTGATTTCTGAACCATTCTACCCACAAATCCCCATTTATTAAACAAAGAATAAAAGGCAGAATGCCTCACAAATCCCAGTGTGTTTGGAACTCAAATAACATACAGAAGCCTTAGAATGTTAGTACTAGAAAAAAAATAGCTGTTTCAATTTTATGCCATTACATTTACTATTAATGCTTCTCCTCGCCACTACCCACTTTGTACTCTCAACTGAAGCACATTGTAGTGGTATACAAACAGAGAAATAACCTTCCCAAATCATTGGAAAAGGCCAATGCACATTCACACACCACCACAAAGAGCTTCCCCATCAAACTCATGCACGCATGCACACATACATTGTACAACAGACCAAACTATGCCTTCTTTTTTTCAACAGACCCCAAAGAATGCCTACCAAAAAGCAAGTCCGTAGAAAGGAACACAGAAGTAGAGGAAATAAAAATAAGTGTCCAACCTAAGCATCCATGTGTAGCAGAATTTAGAGAGAACGATGGAACAAAACAGCTAATACAGTCATTTAGCGAAACAAAGGAAGCTTCAACTACCGAAACTTTACCTCCTCCAACAAAATGTGGTACGAAACACAAAACACTGTACAAAAAACCAGTACTGCTAACAATGCTCCTATTAATCCTGATACAGTAACCAGAACCTATAGTAAAAAAAATATTTTAGCAAAAATGTTTCGCCACAGAGTCCTTCAGAATCTAGTAAGCAGAGGACCGAAATCACCTCAACCCTAAAAACCTACCGTAGAAAATGAATCCTAAAAACTCTCGTGGGCAGTGCAATCCTTCTCAAAAGGAAGTTGTTTATATTAGTCTTAAATAGGATGAAACCACTAACAAAACTAAGTATCAAACTACAAAAGAAAGTTATCAATAAACGGAATGTGAACAAAAATAACTTCTTACATATTTGTGGAGGTGAATGGAGTCGCACAACAACCACAGAACTATATTTTAATGAAGAAGCATACAAACAAAATCAAACCAACACAATTGCCATCCATAGCAGTGGACGAGGGTATGAAAAAATCAATAATAGCATCATAGAAAAAGAAACACTGCTTAGAAAAGTATCCCCTGAAAACTCAGAATTACCTCTCGATTCGACTGAACCAGACCGTCCAGTATACAAATGGCCATGCACATCAAGGTGTGCCATTCCTAACAAATCTTTCAAATCTTTACGTCAGTTCCTCAATCGGTATGTGAAAGGTAAAGACAAAATTAAAATGAAAGTGCTGCAAAATATGAATATCTGTCCAGTGCGCAAATACACAGGACTACAAGGACATTCATTAGCCTGCATTTCTGGACCTATTTGTAAAAGCACCTTCCATGACATCAAAAGGATATCAATACATCATTCAAATGTAAGAAATCTAGTGTATAAAATATACTATGCTAAAAGTCCAGCTTCAGAATTAATCAATTTAAATCACACTCTTCTGCATGGTACACCCAAATATCTACAAGAAGAAATTGACCGTATCCAGAGAAAATATTTTGGAAGTGAAAGCCACTTACAAAATGCAATAGCTGTAGAGCAGACTAGCAACAATTCTGCACATAGCAACCTTCTATTACACACATACAAAAAAGAAATACTCAAATTTAAAAGTGCATCGGCTGAAATACCAAACCATGTGTGTGTGTGTGTGTGTTGCCGCAGAACGTTTTTACAAAAGGAACACAAAAAATATAGACAGCATACAAAATAGAAGACAATGAAGATTCCAAATGGTTTGAATTAGCTCTCTACCTTTTAGCTGAAAACAAATCTCGAGTAAGTGAACACCTAATATGTTGCTGTTACTGTACTACAAAACTAGACAACAACCAAACTCCTTCACGTGCTATCACAAATAATTTGGAATTGCTTCCACTACCAAAAACCCTCCAACAACTCAATTTGTATGAGAGCATTATAATTCAAACAGTTCACCCATTTCAAGCAATTATACGCCTTCACCCAAAAACAGCAACATTACCTCCCTCTGAATTGGTGAAAGGCATTTGTGGCAAAGTAGTCTATTTGCCATTAGATCTAACAGAAAATGTACACACTCTCGGAGTGCAACGTTCAATAGAACATTCTTTAATTGTCTTGGTAAATGGTGTACCAACAAAAGACAAACACATGTGGCAACAACTGGTGAACTTACATAAAGTTAGACAAGCCTTGCAATATCTAAAAGAGAATAATGAATTTTACAAGGAAATAAATATTGAAGAAAGCTTAAGGGAAACAAATTAAATAATTGAAGAGTCATCAGAAACTGGACAATTCGAACTTCTGGATCCTACTGCAGTATCCACTCTTTTGGACCAGTACACAATTCATCCATTGCATTCCAATGAAAACATAGATGATGCACTAGAAACTTACCAAATGCGACAAACCAAAGGTTCACCAATGAGCATATGGGAAAAAGTATGGAAGCACATGCTTTTCCACTGCTATTTCCTACTGGAAAAGGTGGAAGATACAATGATAGACCCACTCAGATTACGGCATCGGAATACCGCTCATTACGAATGTGTTCAGAAGATCCCAGGTTTAGACAAAATGTGGAATACATATTCCACTTACTCTTTGAAAGTGAACTAGCAACCCTATGTTACAGAGTTGCACACATTTTGAAATCTGGAACCCACTTTCAAAATATGTCAGCTACGCAATTAATACCAAAAGTACAAGAAAAAGATGAGGTTTTACAATCAAGTATTACTAATGTGTTTGCAAACATGCGTGGTACAAAAGAATACTGGATCCGACGGCACAGAGACGTACATTGTATGATCAGAAACCTTGGACCACCGACTTGGTTTGTTACACTAAGTTGTGCAGAATATGCATGGGAAGATTTACCTGAGTTCTTACGCATATCAAACAGCAATAAAACCAACATACATTTATTAACACTTGGAGAACTTTGCTCTCTAGATCCAGTTAATGTCTCAAGATATTTCCATCATCGTTTCATTGCTATGCTACACTTTATTTGCAATAAAACTGTTCCACCCCTCGGAGAAGTGCAACACTTCTTTTGGAGAAAAGAATACCAAGCGAGAGGAGCACCACATATTCACATGCTTTTATGGATCAAAGGTGCACCTAAATTTGGTTACGACATTGATGCCACTGTTTTGCAGTTCATCCAAAAATATGTCACTTGTGAAATCCCTTCACAACAGAAACATAGTGACCTGCATGGGCCGATTTTACAATTTCAAAGACACAAATGTGGTAAATATTGCTGGCGCAAATACAAAAACAAAGGGAAATACTACACCAAATGCCGGTTTGGTTTCCCTAGACCAGTTACAGAAACAGGTGAAGTGAACAACTACATGTCTTCAGTTCGACATAGTGTTAAAGGTAAATCACCTAAGAACACCTTTTACATAAAAAGAACAGAAGAATCAAAATATATCAATGATTACAATGCAATCATTGCCCTCTTATGGAATGCAAACATAGATGTGCGGTACATTGCAGGCAATTCCACTGCTGTTGCATGATATGTTACAGCCTACTTAACAAAAGCAGAAAAAACAGAGCTACAAGACCTCCGGGATGAACTATCATCAGACAAAACACTATCTCAGAAATTGTACAGCCTAGGCATAAAAATGCTCTCTCATAGAGAACGTGGCACCTATGAAGCAGCTGATCGTTTAACTGGTACTGCTTTGTACAGAAAATCGGACAACATATTATGGCTAAGTCTTGGTCCTGCTAAATCTAGAAAAAGAGTTCTGAAATCATATGAGGACATAGAAACAATTGCCAGAAATGATCCCAATAGCCAAGACATTTTAAAAAACAATTTACTGGACACATACTATCCGAACAGGAGTAGTACTTTGGACAGCTTGTGTCTATACCACATAGCTCAAAACTTTGCATACAAAAATATTATAAAACCTGATGAAAGCAAAGGCAGATATAGAGTCACAGATTATGAATGCAGCTTAGTAAAACTTACCAAACGAAGCTTAATTAATCATGTTAAAATGTCATTAAAAACTCCTCAACAGAAAGAACTATATTACATGTGTCTGCTACAACTTTTTAAACCATATAGAAAAGGGGAAGAGATACTAGATAACTATGATTGCTATGAAGATGCTTTCAAAGCAAATGAAAGCGCTATCACCGATGTGAACTTTACGCAGTACAAAACAATGTTGCACATTGAACAGCAACATGAAGAACTACTTCAGGTCCAACTAGATAAGGACTCTTCCGATAGTAGTCAACCTTCTGTAACAGGAAGCCAAGAACCACTACAACAGCCACTAATAGCAAATGAGGCAGAATTAGCTATGACAGAAGTGGAAAACACCATGTGTGACTATCAAGAAAATATAGAAGACTTAACTGTACAACAAGCAAAACTTAACAAAGATCAGTGCACCATTTTTGAAGACGTAACAAAACAAATTGCACATGGTGTACAACACGAAAATAAAGAATGTACCTGCCAAAATTACAAACCAATACTACTGTACGTCAGTGGTGAAGCTGGATCAGGAAAAACATTCTTAATCAAAAGCATCTGTCAGAATCCGAGTCCTCGGATTTGTGACTCACCTGTTTGCTTCTTGTGGTTTTCTTCTTTGAGTGTGCGGGTTTCTTTTTCCTGGATGAGCGTGCCTTGTAGAGGTAGGCTCTGGAGTTTTCTGTATCCAGTCTGCTGGACTTCAGAGAGGTACGCAGGTTTGCGGCTCCCGGGCACGGAGACGTTGAGGCTCGGGTACGTTCAGTTGTTCCAGGAAGAGTCCAGGAAGAGACCAGGATGGAACCAGGATAAGAATACAGGGAAAGGGGTTTTGAGAGAGCACTGGGAAAAGTGGTAACCAGGAAGGAAAGGAATTGGAAACCAGGGCCTACGAAGGGAAAGGGCTAACTCAAGTACACAACTTGCCGGACGAAGGGCAAGCAAGCAGAGCCTTGAGACACGCAAAAGCGCGGGGGCGTGACTGTTTTCAAGGAAGCATGAGGTCCGCACGGACAACTAGACCGCTCCTGGGCATAGAGTCGGCCATGTTGAATGTGACTGCATAAAGTCTATTGACTGAAGGACTAGTCAGACCAGAAGGGTCGATATCGTCGATACATGACAGCATCAGCAAGTTCCTTCAACAATTGACAAACAACAAACTGTCAGCTGTTGTAACTGCCCCTACATGTTTAGCTGCCTACAACATAGGCGGTGTCACTTTACACTGATTACTACTTCTTCCAGTAGAACACCAAACCAAATTAGACTATTACAAACTTTCTGCAGAAGCTGCAATGGAACTATGCAGAGTATTAAAGCAAATGAAAATGCTACTAATAGATGAAGTGAGCATGGTCTCCAACCTAATGTTGGCTTTGATTCATCTCAGATTGCAAGAAGTACTTAAAACAAACTATGAAGAACTCTTTGCAGGGAAACACATTATCATTTTCGGAGATCTTCTACAATTGACACCAGTGAAAGGTCAACCTATTTTTAAAACCTTAGGACACAAACTCTGCCGTAAAATTGATGGCAGCATAGGAAATGTCAACCTTTGGCAGCATTTCCAATACAGAGAATTAACAGAAAACATGCAGCAATCTGCAGATCTCACTTATGCCAACATCCTAAAACGTATTGGAGTTGGTGTACTATCTCAAGAAGCACAAGCAATATTGAAAAACCGGCACATTCATGCACTCTATGGCGATAATGCATGTGCTACTGATGTTATGGAACAATAAGCGCACAAAAATGTCAATTGTATGGCCTTAATGCCAACTCTTGCAAGCTGTTTCAAATTCAATGAAACAATGTAAAATAAATAAATGCAACCAATGATAGAAATTTGCGCTACAGAGAAACTAGACGTACATGGTATGACACTACCCATGTGTGAGCAAGCCACAACAAGACTAAATAGCTTAGAAAATTCAATCTCCAACACAGCTGGGTTGGAAAAAATATTAAAATTATCCTTAAATTGTAGAGTAATGCTTAAATGTAACCTTGATGTAGAGCAAGGGCTAGTTAATGGGGCACTGAGTACAGTTGTTGGCTTTCAATCATGCCCACTTGACAACAACATTCAGTTTGTCAATATTCGCTTTGATAAACTTTCAGAAGTGAAAAGGATAGGGCACTCAACTGCTCAATTCCTTCTGTTCAAAGACATGTATGTACATAGAGAACAATTTTGTCTAACTCTTGCATATGCAGTCACCATTCATAAATCGAAAGGTCTTACCCTAGACAAAGCATTGATAGATATAGGAAACACAGTCTTTAAAGAAGGCATGAGGTACGTAGCACTATCACGCTTACGTACACTTCACAGTCTATTTCTAATCAACTTTGATGCAAGTAAAGTGAACGCTGATATTCCTTCCATTTTAGAATACAATAGACTACGTTCACTCTACACCCCCCCATCTAAAACAATATCCTGTTCCAGAAAAAGTAAAACGTGGTAAAAGAAAACTAATTGAAACAGAAATGCAACAGAAGCTGACAGCAAATCCTTCAAAGTAAACAAAAGAAGGTAAAGATTCATCAATCACCACAAGCAAAGAAGAACCTATTACGGAAAGTAATCCAGGTACTTCTTCAAAGAAGGAAGAGAAACTCAGAAAAAAGCACTCAGATACAGAACTAGCTGTTCCATTCAAATTTTCAAATGAAACTGGTGTAAATTGCTATGGAAATGTAGCAATGAATATTCTGTTTCAATTGCCACCAATTGTGAACAATATTTACTTACACAGTACAGACCAATTGTGTTTGCAAATGTTAGTCCTTCATAGAAACGCAACAAACAATCCTGACAACACATACAGTGTTCACGGAATAAGACAAGAATTGGACTACTGTGCTCGAATGGTGAGATTCACTATAAACACACAAGAAGATCCACAAAAATGTCTAATGTACTTACTACAAGTACTGGAAAACAAAAGCATACCTATAAATGAAATCTTCCAGATTTCATACATGTGGAAACATACATGCACTCTCTGTAACAATGTGATACAGGAACACATCCCAAATGAACTATTTGTGTATGTATCCATACCTAATTGTGAATCCATTCCATTTCAGCAACTTGTACAGAATACAAACCATGGCAGATTATGTACCATGTGCAATTCAGACAATCGCTCTACCTTACTGATACAAGCACATAGTAAGTACATAATACTTATGCTGCTAGATTATAATGCAGATGGCTCCAAAAACAACTGCAAGCTGACTGGATTCACACACGGTCAAGTGTCACTTGGAAAGACAACCTTTACAACAGTAGGTATAATCTACCATGCAGGAGCTACAACCAATGCAGGTCACTACACTGCATACATTAACACTCAATTTCAATGTTCGCTAAAACACCATGCGTGTCCTTAGAACAGTTTCATGTTCCCTGTGCACAGCACGGACTGAAATACTAACCTTATTAAACCCCTCGTTTTCTGTACGTACAAACATCCCGAACAAGGCGGGCATAGAAAATACATCATGAACACTTACCGCCAGAACAAATGCAGTTTTTCACCCATCTCTTACTGTCCGAACCTGCCCAAACACTATGACACAGCAAAATAGTTTTCGAAATAGCATGTTGCCGCTGGTTGCTGCTCTGCTGTTGGCGGATCCAAGATGTCGGGTGCATCCAAACATTCTGACGCAGAACACGTCTCACTGCAGCCAATCGGCGGAGATGTCGCGTGTCCGCGGTCATGACGCCAGCCCCTTAGCCAATCGGTATCTTGTCCGCAGAGCGAACAGGGAAGTGTGACCGCGGAGCGGACATAGATATCACTAATTTTTTTTAGACCTACTCTTTGGTCGTTTTAAAGAAAAGTACTGCACAGAAGTTCACCAAATTTACAAAAGCACGCTTTTGGGACCAAGCACCTGCCGCAAATTTGGTGAAAATCCGTCCAGCGGTTTGCTCTGTAGCCATGCACAAAGTTTTTCCCCCATTCAGTCTATGGGAAAAAATGATGTTTTGGGACCCCCCTATAACTTTTCCCCCCCTGGAACAAACATCAACAAACTTTGCAAAACAAATTCAGAGTGGCCCATATACTTTTTTTTTGCAAAGTTTGGTGAAGATTCGTCCAGTGGAAGCGGAGTTATAAGCCGCCCAAAAAGTGCTCTTCCTATGGAAACGGCAACTTAACCATAACTACACGGCCACTACCATGGCCGTGTAATATGCTTCTTGGACAGAGCAGAAAACACATGAAAATAGCTATCTACATTTGTACGTGTAAACCTTTGCCAGCCAGCAACTGCCCATGATATACAATTACACTTTGTGCAATCATACAACACACGCCTCACTTGTACTTTTTTTCTCACCAAAAGAATGCTTGAAATATTCACACCAGTAGTCAGCGAACCATCTGTCAGTGTGCCCTTGGACTCAGCTGGGCTGTCTCCCCCTCAGCGCACCCTCCTTTCTCTGCTGTTTCTCTCACTTTTGGCACGAAACCCAGCAAAACCACGGTCAGCAAAGACAGCCAGATGCTCCGAGATACAACCCCCCCCCCCCCTTCTTCCTTTGCTTTTCCCTTTTTAAGGGCTCTCTCCTCCACCTGCCCCTTATTGTAAATTCCCCTATGGAAAATGTAAGAATTCCATGCCCCTGACTCTGATGTCACATGTCATCAGATACCACCTCCTCTGACCAAACCTCTAGAATCTTCCAGAGAACACATGTCTAGCCTGTCACCTTTGGACAGAGATTCAAAACATTAAATGGATGCAAACTGGTTACACAGGCTTCCTGCGCTGGAAGTTTTGACCAAAAAGCTTGCTTTGAGCAACATGAACTTGCACATTCCATGCTCTCAATTTGTCACGTTTTCAACGCAAAACAGTTTTAAATCATCTGCACGTTTATTTCTTGCATTTTCCAGGCAACATTGCGCAGCCTGTGCTTGCCATCTCACAAGATGAGCCGGCTTGTACCAATGATCTGCACCAAAGAGCTATGGACTGAGCTGTAAATATTAGCAAAAGATTAGAGATTAGTAGGTTAGGGATCAGTATGTATTAATCTTCATTGCAACACACTCCATGCTATACCATGGTGTGGTGCTACCGTATGGCTACCATGCAAAGCTAGCTTTAAAATGTGTCTTTTTGCTCTGTTGAATTCACAGTATTAACTTGCACCAGATTAACATCAGAGTCTCACACCGGAGTCTCACACCTCTTGCTTTCAGAGTGTGTTTTTAATAATACTCTGCCCCAGCTGAAATTTGGAGCCCCATTTTCCCTACAGTTCCAAATAGTTAGAAGATGAAAATGCCATATATCAACCATGTATGTTTAAGGGCCATCCTTTTGATGGAATCATCAAATAAAATAGTCTTTCACAAGATCAACAATCAATCGCCTCACAAAGCATGACTTTCGACCATCAGCTTAAACAAATTTGTGTTCACTCTTAATTCATTTTCAATCAATTTGCTTTATTTGACATAAGTCATCAAAAGCTACAGACATATAAATACAAAATACATAATTGTCTTTATTAAAAATAGCTTCATCATCCAAAGGTTCAAAATCTAACGTATACAAATTGATATTCGACACATGAAAATTAAACAAGGTAGGAGGGACGGCTATACATGAGTATCAATTTCAGCTGCCAATACAGTCCTACGCAGGCATGCTCTGCAAATATTTGGCAACCCCCCCTCTAAGTAATCACGGCAGTAGAGGTAGAGTTACAAAAAGTCAGGGATCCTGCATTGGTTCACATTTCATGATTTACAAATGGGGGATTCAGGTATATGGATCACAGATCTCTGCAGCCTGGCCAAAACAGCAAGAAATACTCACTGACTCTGACATTTATGCATGACCAGCAGAGATCCAATTCACAACATTCCAATTCTTTTTAACATATGCTAGAGGTAAAGGTGAGATCCTAAACCTGATGTAAGCGGTGTTGGCAAACTGAGGGTGAATGTGATTGAGATATACCTCAAAGCCAATATTATTTTTGCTTCACCAATATTAACGGGACAATGAGGTTTTTAGACATTCATCACTGAAACGGGACTACACCAGAGTATTATTATATGCACTCTTGACTTGTACCTTGGTATTGACATTTATGCAAGTTGGATTAGCCCAAAGGTTTGGCTACTAGGTCAGTGATACCTCACACGGTGACCGCCTTTGCCCCAATGTCAGACAATGGATTAAGAGGTTTGACCGGAGAATTTAATTCACCCAGGAGAATAATGCGTAAATACTATGTATTACCCACCACAGCTCAATTCGTTCTTTCACCAAATCCTCTAGTCCGGGGCCATTTGTATTACTAGGCCTATTGTAGATGTTTAGCAGCAGGAATTTGAAACCTGATAACAATTCTAGCCACAACCTCTGCAGATTGTGACTGGCTATAACACCCTCCATACTCTTAGCATTCAGAGAAGATTTGATCCAAACTATTAAGCCACAGCCAGGCCTACCACCTGGGCCTTTTGTTGAGAGAACAAAGTGGGTCTCGCAGCCTCAAATGTGTAAAGGGTGTAGAGCTCAAGTCTCCCGGAGACATACTATGTTGTAGATTCTTATAAAACCACACCATTCATTGTCAAACATGTTTTTCCCCAGCCCAGCAATATTCCATGATTAATTTTAGGGCTCCATGCTGCTGGTGGGCTGGGGACTCATCCTGGGAATAGGTGGAGCCAGTTTCAATTAAAGATTTTGTTAGTCAGTCAATGTCCTCTAGCCCACCGACGACATGGTCACCAACATTTAGGCCACCAGGCAACACCCCAATACTACTACAAATGTTACAATCAAAATGGAGCGGTACAGTTTTCCCTGTATAGTTTGCATATGAGTACAGCTGTTTGAATTGGTTATCTTCATGAGATTCTGGTCTCAGTGGAGATGGGCCTCTAAATTCAGTCTTAGTTTTTGATTGGGGATTTGTTCGATATTCAATGTTTTGAGCCCTTCGGCTGATGTCCATCTCCAAGTTCAATCCAAATGTAGTCCAGGTTGGTCACACCTGGGGCTGATGCTCTCTTGCAACAAACAATGTTGTCTCTTAAGACTGAGAGGCAACCCCATTTCAAGCATATCCAGTGAATTAATTTATTAGTGAGCAAATCCATGGTTTCATGTTTCCCATGTGCCAGCTTCGGTACATTGATCATGCACACAACAGTTTTCCTGCAGCCCCCTATGGCCCATTTAGGTGCTCTGTAGCCATTGCCACACAGGAGATGATTCAATGTTCCCATGGCCACATCCGGATATCATTTTGTCCCTCTGCATTTTGCCTTTGCTGTTTTAATTAATTTTCATTGAAATGACATTATCATATGCGTTATTAGCCAATGACACGTGAATGGGCCACACAAATTGGTCCTTCATATAAATTACACACAAAGGACATTGCAGTGTTTAAAAAGGACAGAGGTCTAGGTGGAAGCTGCTATAAAATGACCAAATACCAGACCATTAGTTTATTTAAATCTGCTACTTAGTTTTGCGACAATGCAGAATTTTCAGAACATTCTATTGTTGCAATGTTTTGGGGCATTGTTTCTGTACTCTGACAAGATCCAAGTGTTCGACCATGTGTTTCCATCATGGTGAATGTGAAAGTGAGATTGCGCATGAACTTGAATTCTATTTTCTCAAACTCATACTTGGTGACCCACCTTTATTCTTTTTGTGAAGGCCAACCCATAACTTAATTTACCCCTTCCATTTCACCACTAGAAGTTCTAACCTGTTTTTCATTGTGGGCCCGCACAGCTAGCTGTGTCTTTGCCTCCATGCCCTTCATGCTGAGATGCAGCCTTTTGGGATGGTATTTGAGACATGGGTCATGAAGCACCTCCAAATCCACAGTGTGGTCACATTCTAGGAGTCCTTCAAATCTCTGTTATGCCAGTAATGTAGCTCAGCACGTTGAGCGCTAGCTGCTGTGATCTATGCGTGACCTGCAGGTCACAGGTTCAAATCCCGGCAAGGCCAACTCAGCCTTTCATCCTTCCAAGGTCAATAAATGAGTACCAACTTCCGTTGGGATGATACATGTATGTAAATATGTTCTATGTACAGTGCTTTGGAAAAAACTCTATATAAATAAATCATTATCATCATTATCTCTAGTGAGTCTGTTTTTCACACACATTCTTCACAAGGGCTGTATGCGGTGGTGCCCCAGGCTCCAGCCATTTATTTCTCCTCTGTTATTTGCTCAGTGGTGGATCTAAGCAGGCATGATTGTGTTTGTTACCTTCCCATAAATGTTTATTAGCAGCATGGTACAGAAGTGATTGCCACTTTTCAACCAGTATGTCTCAAAATTACAATAACTCCAACAGAGCTGATTGATGGACTGTTACCCTTTCAGTAGTTCTTTACAGACCTTTTTTACATGCAGAATTTACTTTTTTGTCAACAGAATGTGGCATAGTAAACATCAAATTGATGTGGGATCTGTTGGAACCTCTTGCATGTCTGTCAGTACATATTAGTTTAACTTGTAACCCTGTGGATAGAAGATGTTCAATAGATTTCACAAAATCATGCTTCTCACAGTGACATGTACCACCACAGAGTTTACACATTTATTTGTGTCCAAGTCCTGGAGATGATGCATGTAATACTTGGCGCTAAATCCAGCACTGTCACACTGTCCATCAGTTTGCCACCAAAGTTTTTTTCCAGCAAGAGCATAGTCCAGTGCTGCCTTCTCTTGTCACCATGAGTTCGCTAGTGCATGAATTTGTAGTCTGGTATTTGTAGTAGGAGTTGAACTTGAGTCGCAAACATTTCCAAAGCCTAGAGATTTTAGAGAATGTCAATCTGCTACACAACAGTGGGCACAAATTTAGCAGATTGCTGCTAGAACATACCCAAGAAGTGGTTAAGCGGACCATGAAAGGATACAGTGTTTGTCATACAAGGCATCTTGAATGGTCAAGTTTGTTTGCATTTCTTTTCAACTTGATTAAAGGTTTACCCCAACTGTTACCCCGGGTCAATGTGTTGCATTTCAACTCATTTAAAATATATAGCAGGTAGCAGTCAAACATTATATTGTGATTCACATAGAATCCATTTTCTTCTGCTTCAAACTTTACATGGTGTAGTGTGGGTCTATGTCTTTGTTATCAGTAATGTCTTGATTCTCTTTAGTAGATTCCAAAAGGAATAAATCTGCTGGCTGCGATCCAATCAGGGAAATTGGGAAAACGTGTCCAGATTCTTGAAAATTAGCCTTTGAATGTGTAGATTGTGTCACTTGTTGTTCTGATCTGAAATCAGTGACCTCTTCTGTTGGTAATGGCAGTTGAGGAGATTGTTGTGAAGTGACAGTGGTGTTTCATAAACTTCCACAGCTCTGTGGTGGTGTTTAACTCAAATTCAGACCACGATAAATGGGCATTCCTATTGACAACATTGTGTGGAAGTTGAGTTTGCTGCAATAACAGTTCCTTCTCAAATCACCATTTGACAGCCTGCACTTGTTTGCGGGCTGATCTGCATTTTCCTTTTCTCCTTATTGCTAGGCTTCTACTTAAAAGTAAATATAAACACAATTGTAAGTGGGTGTCATGCTCAGACCTTTGAATAATAAATTCATCTTTCTGATCCACAAATTGCAAACAAATCGTTTGACGTTGTGATCAGGTCACATACAGCAAAGTTTCTGCAAAGACTAATTTATAAAATTTGAAGTGCAGTATAGTATTGCCTTATCTGTTATTTTTTTTGTATGTGCTGTGTTTGAAGAATAGAACTTCTGCCCACTACAATATGATCAATCGAAGAATGTAAAGTTAGAGAAGTAGCATTAGGAGGTAACCTGCACTGTATTTTGTCCGCATCTACACCGAACAAACAGAAAAGTTCATTTGTATTCTAATTGTCATCGTTTGTTGGGAAATTTAGCAAGAACAATTTCTAAATCAATATTCATACAGAGTTCAAAGTTTGTGAAATACACCATTATTGCACATTTTTTTTAAAACATGCATTGCAAACCTGTTCTCTTTGGGTGGTGTGAGGAGTCAGAAATGGGAGACAGACAAGTAGAAAGTTTTCTCACAAGTAGCCCTTTTATAAAATAATATGGGTGCGATAAACGCCTCGTTTTCCCTAACCTAACAAGGATTTTGCTGCTTGTCAAACTAAGACTAAAGAAAAACACTTTAATATCAGCATCTGTCCCTCACACTTGTACATACAACAAAATGATACAGGTATCATATGGCCGTTCAAACTCAACAAAATAACATTTATATTCAAACATAAACTCTGTAACCATGTATCCTTGTAACCATGTCGGGATCCCGTTCCCCAGGATTAATTCAGGAGTTTCCAAACTAAAATGCAAATCAAGAAAGTTATTTTCGATAGCCAAGTTCTGCTTCAAATACAACACAAGTTATTTTCACATAAGTCCTTCTCTTGACACTTGGATTGTTGGATTGATCAATAAACCAAAAATACTTTGTCTTCACACTTCCAGTCTATATTCAATATAATTTCTCTTCTTTGAAGAACAGCCACTTTCACATTTCTTCTTCATAAACCATAACATTTTGTCAGGATGGTTTTAGCACAGTTTATTATAACACATTAGTGGACTTACCACTCTTTCCACCACAACCTTCGAACACACTGCAGTACTTTAATGATCTTCTTCCTGGTCCACTAACCTGCCAGGACTAACCACTAATAGTCCCTTTCCTAGCATACTTGCACACCAGGATACAACTCGTACCACTACTACAAGTACTCTGTGGTGAGGCTTTCAATAACATTTGGGTTCACAACCTCTTCCATAAGGGTACAATACATATTTACACTGTTTGTTTGACACATGCAATGCAGGCTGTATTCCTCTCCCACTTGATGATTTCTACAAGGAGGGCTTCTCCCCTGCCACTTTTGAATTCCTTCTACAACATGAGTTAGTTGTTGGTAATGTTTATTTGCCAATGTTCCCCTTTTAGGAAAGCTGTTTCCCCTTTTATTTATAGTTGCCTTTCTTTGGTTTAGGCAATGCTGGGTATCATCTTCCCTTTTAAGTAATCGCTCATTGTGTAGTTTATATTTGTTTCATTCAAATCCGGTCTCTCTCAATATAAGCGTTACGCTATCAATGTTTTAATTCATTTGTTCGTTATTCAAACAGGCTGCTTCCAGTCAGTGGTCTATTATGGAGTGCCCCAGGGTTACCTAACAAAGGCCAACTCACTGATCTTTCCCCGCAATCAGCTGCTGTTTTAACTTCTTCTCTCGTCTGGACCTGGACGTCGGACAGCTCCGATCACACTCCTGTTGCTTGTGCCTTCTGCAGAGGGAGCCGGCTTTGCTCCTCAGACTACCTTGTGAATGCCAACCACGGGAGTACGACACAGAACTAGGAGAGCTCCTCTCTCCCATGGGACAGCCCGTCCCAGCACTGCTTCCCATTGTACAATTTCTGTATTTCGGATCCCCGACTCCTACGACTCTCTCGGCACAGGGTTCCAGCTGGAAACGGAGATGTCCTGGCATCGTCTTCCTTCTGCTGCTCCCACTGCTGTTGTCTAATGACCTGCACCTGAAGGGGCTTTACATATTTAAAAGTCCTGCTTAGGTGTGGGTCATTAGAGCCACTAGACTGCAGACCACAGTTCTACACTTCTGAGCCCTGCTTCCTCATATCAGTGCTAAGTGCACACGTGAAGTCCCTAATGTTTGGATTCATTTTAACATCGAATTCTTCAATTTCACAATAGGCCATTAAGACTATTGCATCACTAGGGAAGTTGGTTAGACGGTTCTCCCAATTTTCTTGACTTGAGTCTCCTCCCATGTGCTGCTTCCACAAAGGGGAGGGAAAGAGGCAGAAACCCAGACACAGCACATCCAAAGATCACCAAAGATTTGATCAATTGAGGAATGAAGGACAAATCTGAAAGTGGGAACCGCACACCATAGCACCACCACCACCACTTAACTGTATGATAGAAAACATAAGTGTGATAGACAAAAAACATGAGGATACACAATTAACTACCTGGAGAAATTGCCCAAAATTGCAAAGAAGGAAAGGGCATGTGAAATAAACTGCCAAGGGATTAGAAATTCAACTGCACCAAACAATAGTCCCTGACGTGGCTGACCAAGGTTCCAAAGGCGCCATGGGCATGTAAAGCAGGCTGCCAAAGGGTCAACACATCAAATGTTGATAATGACCAGCACCAAAAAATAAAAATAAAACTAGGATGTAGAATGCAAATTCTTCTGGGAAAATGAGAACTTATCAGTGTGGGTGAATAGGCTGAAGGGACGGAATAAAGTCAAACGCGAATGGCAGGAATGGTCGCTTATGGCAACGTCTACAGATGACTCCACACATCAGAGCACCACCTTCATAAAATGCAAACGTAAATGCTGTCCAGGTGGGATCTGCGCCATATGTCCACAGTCTAGAGGCTGGTAGTCCTCAACAAAACTCTGAATGCCGCCAAGACCACAATGCAGGACGCTTGTGGAAAACAATCAAAGAAGCAGGGAATAAAAATAGAAAAAGACTTCTGAGTTCATCGCAATGGACAAGGCAGCTGCCATGATGGAGTGGAAAACATTTCCATAAGTGGTGTCTTGTGATGAATGAACATATACTTTAAAGCACTAATTACACACCAGAAAGCAATTAAAATGTGTCACATATTTCCAACACAAGTACAAAAAAGAGGTTGGAGAAAAATTACACAGGAATTATATAAATTAAAATAAACAAAATAGACTACCAATGTACAACAGAAAACGCCTCCAAGGGGCCATTACTTTGAAAAATTAGCGCATAATATGGGAGAATCTCAAAATAAAAATGATGGAAATAAACAACACAACTACCATCTGAGGCAAGGGAAACCTCTGAGAGTACAGCAGAGTGATGGATGGCATACAATCTCAGAAGTACTAATTGCATGCCCATTCCCACTGCTCCGTGGAATTAAGCCCTGAATCAATCCTTTTTAATAGAAAGATCCATAGTTGATCTTTGTAGGCAAGGGTCCTAGCTGTTCTATTTATGGACAAGTCCTGAATTTTCACAATACAGAAACACCTTAAATCCGTCACTTTATGACCAAACTCTACAAAGTGTGGTACAAAAGGTGCATTAAGAGTTCTGGTGTGGAAGAAAAGATGAGTCGCCATCATGGTCTCCACCTGTGGCAGAAGAAATTATCAGAGACATGAGTTAAAAGCACAATACAGACATAAGGAAATGGCATGCGCGGTACATTCCACTATGCTTCGAGAGTGTAGAGACGTTCACTAGTGATATGCATGCTTCCACTTGCTGTCGTGGATAACTATCACCACTCAAGCAAAACCTTTTTGCATACCTGTTCTCCTTAGGCTGTGTCATATGATCGTGAGATATGATAGGTTATTTACAACGCGCTTAATACCCGAGGTTTCTAAGCGCGGACCCGGGGATCGAACTTGTTGTGCTGTGGCGTCTTGCTTCCAAGGCGAGCGCGTTGCCCCTGAGCTATCCTCCCGAGACCTCCAGTGAGAGAAGAGTCTCCATCAACGTCTCCTTCTGTGGGACACAAAATTAACAGACATGAATCAAAAGTACAATATTGACACAAGGAAATGGCATGGCTATACATTCCACCAGGCCTATAGAAAGCACAGAGGCACACTAGTGACATGCATGATTCCAGTTGTAGCTGCAGAGCCCTATCCTCAGTAAAGCACTAAGCAAAAACATTTTGCCTACCTATTCTCCTTGGGTTGCGTAATCTGGTCCTGAGAAAAGATTGACCATCATAGTATCCTCCTGCAGGCCAAGAAATGAAAAGAGACATGAGTCAAAGGTACAACATTTATACAAGGAAATGGCATGGTGCAATGTATGCCACTAGGCATGGAGACAGCACAGGTGTAGACTAGAGACATGCATGCTTCCAATTCTAGCTGCTTACACCTTTCCCCAGAAAAGCAAGGAGCAAAAACAATGTGCATTCCTATTGCCCTTGAGTAGTGCTATATGGTCCTGAGAGAACGTGACCATGATATTCTACTCCTGCAGAGCAAGAAATTAACACAGCACTGATTCGAAGTTTCAATAGGGGCAGAAGGAAATGGCATGCTGCTATAAATGAATCATAGGTTATTCCATTGAAGAAATCGATGGATAGAGCATACACAACTAGATCCTATAGTGTTTGTTCATGTACAAAACATTCTTCAGGACAGAAATGTTTAAAACTAGCTCCAAAAAGGCTGAAACACACTCCGTCAATGATTCTGTGTAAGTCAATTCAATGCAGCTAATTGTACTCTGCCCAGAACAATCTGGGATGAAAAATAGACCACAACAACGATAGTGGTATAATTAGTTTGAAATCATGTTATAATCATGAGGAAATGAGCTTGTGTTAACTAGTTCTTTGTACTTTTTAAATAAATAAATTTGACATGAAAACACATGATAGGATCGAATTGTGTATGCCCTAAACGTTGATTTGTTCAATGAAATAACCTGTGATTCATTCATTCTAACTGGATTGAAGGCCTATTTGGTCTCTATGTAAAAGTTCCAGCCTGTGACAAGCATTGCTTATTCACTCGCTGGTCCCTGGGACGATCGGGCTGAGTACTAGGTCCCACATGTATAGATTAATGCTGCTCTACATTTCAGTATGTTTGGAGGCTCCATGGACGTGCATTTGATACATGCATGCTTCCACCTGTACCTGCACAGACTAAAAACCCAATAAAGAACAATGCTGAATCAACTGGGATGTGCTGGATGCACAAGATGTCAGAGTGATCACACAGGCAAATGTCAAGGGGCTCTACTTTCTAATTGGCCAACACACTATGATGACAGCATTGTTGATCTTGCTACTCAAAATTGTGACACAATAAAAAGTATGATCAGTATTGAATAAAGCAAAGGGGACTCTGATACAAATGCCAAATGTTAGATGTTGGAGGCTAACAAAAATGTTGTGCTAGAATACGTCTTTTCCTGTAGAATATTAAATGAAATGAGAAATTCGTCAAAGGCACTTTTATGACGCTTTCACATGGGATGGGGCAATGCAATGAACTCTGTCAGCCAACTGTAAAGACTGATCTTGTTGACATTCAAGTTCTCAATTCTAAAACCATAAATATGCATCCCTCAAACCCAAGGCAACACAGGGCAACGCACCTGTACATTGGGAGTTGTTTCCAAGGATGTTGTGAAAGACACTTCCATCCCACTCTCATCCTGTATCATAGAAAATAAACGTTACAAGAGAAAAAGACACATTTTTGAAAAAGAGAAATCTGGCGGTGAAATGGTTACTACTCAGGTAAGTCATTTTTTAGTGAATTGATGCCACTCAACTGCAAAGCAAATAAAAATATAACAGTAAGTTAAGCATCTGAGGCCTAAATCCGTGAAATGGTGATTAAAAGGGTCGTAACAAAAAAGACTGATGGTTGAGGCCTTCTTTTCTATAAAATAACAAATCAGATAAGGCATCTGGGAAAGCAAATTTTAGCACACGAGCAAACAAAATAGGACAACACATTTCGTTTTGGCCTTTAATCCTGAAAGAAATCCGACATGGTGACAGCTGTGCCCCAATTGGCCTTGCACAGTGAAACCCCAAGTCATAAAGGTCGCTGACCTAAATGGGTATGTAGTGCGTTTTGGCCTTGAAATGCAGAAGCCCAACCGTAGGCGATGGATTCAAGTGGATCTCTTCCGAGTAACAGAGGATTCTACCCACATTTGATGACCGATAGTCTCCTATCATAGGCATGTTAATGTTTCCTTACCAGGAAGGAGTGCAGCAATCTCTAAACTTAGGGCCATTGTCAATTTGAATCCAGCCACTAGTGGAGCACTGTGGGAATTAAGGAGCTTCTGTAAGGCTGGCCACTTCTTTTCAAAACATATTAAAACAGTTTGTTCTCGCGTCATAGAAAATGTTCTAGGCCAGAGTTTGTGAGCAATATCTAAACTCAGTGGATAACCAAAGAAGCAAAGGAAATATGTTCCTTACAGGGAACCAATGTAGGACTCCCTTGGTGGTGGCAGACTTCAGCGCTAAGTGGCAGGTAGGATAGCACCCCCAAGGAACAATGCATTTTCTGTTTGTTTGGTCTTTAAACCGATGACATTGTGCGTCTTTATGACATATCCTGAAACAGGGCCTGCTGTACCCAAGTCTGACTCCAATATGAACCCAGGACCCTTGGCATTTCTTGCTTTGTGGGCTCAATTCAAGCAGGAGACAAGGCAAACACTGGGCGAAACCCATCTCTGCAGACTATCAGAGGAGTGTATCATGATTGGGTGTCCTTTGATGTCCCCTAGAATATACACATCTCAGGCCTGGCAATTATCTCTCAACATGAATGAGTGAAGCGTCTCAGGAGGATAGCTCAGGGGTCCGTGCTCACCTTGGAAACAAAACGACGCGGAGCAACACAGGTTCGAACCCCGGGTCCCCGCTTAGAAACCTCTAAGTATAAAGCGTGTTATAAATAACCTATCATATCTTAACATGGCAGCTGTCAAATTGAACGGTGAATGAGAGGAAATTCTCTTAGTGTTGGAAAATGTCTTAAATGGCCATTAATTTGAGGTCTCTCTCATTTAAGAACATTTCCAGAGTCACGTTTTGTGATGAGCAGCTCACTCAGAAAAAAAAAAAAGAAACAAGTCACATATCTTCTTATTTGGAACCCTGAATGACTCTCTGGAAGTTACTAGGCTTCCGTGTTAAGTGGCAGACAAGACAGTAGGCCAAAGGGAGCACAGGAGTTTCTTTTAGGTAGCTATTTAAACTGATAATATTTGTTTTGGTCAACCTGATTAAAGTTTCCATTATAAGGCACGCTGTACCTAGATGTGGCTACTCCTAGGGGTACCTGAGGTCTATAAGCCCTAAAAATATTTTAGCCATGCATGGGTTTTAGAGACCGGAGAGGCATGGCCCTGGGAAGAAAGTATACAGAGGTTTATATGGCACATCTCTTTGAACACTAGATGGTTTTCCCCCACCTTTGGTGACGTTTAGTAACCCCAGGATAGGAGTAACGGATACAGCACCATGTTTACATAGCATAAATGTCTGAAGGGCTGTGTGTGGTCAGGGGTATTATTTGGTGCATCTGTTATGGAGCCCCACGAGAACAAACCATTTTTCAGTTAAGGTGGTCTCCAAACATATGGCATTTGCATTTGGCCTTCCAGTAAAGAAATCCGCCTTGGAGGTAGTTCTTTCAACCTGCCTTCCATGGTCTAAAGAGAAGTGATATCTGCAGCTATACCCATCAGAGGAATGTTAATGTGTCCTTGCCATAAATAAATGTAGCAATCCCTAAAGGTAGAGCTGTTGTACATTTGGATCAAGGACCACGTGCAACACTGAAGGAATAAAATAACCTTTAAAAGGCCACACTATGAGGCCAATATCTAAGCTCAAAGTGTAGCAAAAGGAAGGAATGAACAAATATATGTTGTTGCTGGGAAACAATCAAGAGCTGCCCTGATGGTGGTGGGTATCAACTGTGGGCAGGCCAGCAGCCTTAAGGAACAACATGTTGCCTCTTAGGTTGGTCTACACGTGATAAAATGTACTTTCAGCAACCCCTGGAATGATATTGACATAGGATCAGATGCATCTAGAGTTGCCACCACCAAAGTGCTCATGAGGTGAGGTTCTAGGGGCCCTAGAACTTTAGAGCTGTGCAGTGGTTTTAAACAAGAGGCAGAGCCCCAGGAGGAAAGCCTTGGAATTGTTTAGCAGCCATAACTCTCTGAATACCAGATGGTTGCACCCTGCTTGTGTTGAGTGATGGCTACTCCAGGTCATTGCCAACTGACAAAAGGCAACGTTTACATACCATGAATGACCAAATGACTGTCTTGGTCAGGTCAGTTGCAGGGTTCATCTGCACAGGTTAGGACCTAAGAGAACAATAGACTTTATGTTAGTTTGATCCCTAAACGAACACTATTTACCTTTGGCCTTTAATCATGAAATAAAAACTGATAGTAAAAGCTGAACCCAAAGATCAAGCAATATATATTCAGTGATTTTTGACTTTGAAATGCAGGAGCCCAGCAGTAGCAGATGTAAACATTTACTTAAGCTGCTGAGTAACTGAGGATTGTACAACCCAAATTTGACGACGATAGAGTCCTTGGGCTGGTACCCATCTGTGGTATGGTAATGTTTCATTACCATGAATGCGTGAAGCCATCTCTAAAGTTAGTGCTGTTGTCAAGTTGAATGTGGCAACAAGTGGAGCCCTGTGGGAATAAGGGAACTTCTGTAAAGCTGGTTGCTTCTTTTCCAAACAATAAAACATTTATTCTCTCGTCTTAGAACATTTCCTAGACCACATTCTGTGCCCAATATCTTAAAGCAAATATGTTCTTACTGCAATCCAATGTAAGACTCCCTGATGGTGGCATGTTTTAGCTTTAATTGGCAGGCAGGATGGCAACCCCTAGGGAACAAAGCATTTTCTATGAGTTAGGGCTTGAAAACTATGACATTTTCTTTGTTTCTTTGTCCGTCTTTATTAACTATCTTGAAATAGGACCAGCTGCACAAGGTTCTGCCTACCCCAATGTGATCAGTGGCCCAGGATCCCTGGAGTTTCTTACCATGGAATTGGCTTGCGGGCCTCAAAAACGCATAATCCAAGCAGTAGCCAATGCAATCGGTGGTTGAAGGTTGAGGCACATCTTTACAGAGCAGCAGAAGATTGTGCCACAATTTGGTGTCCACTAGGGCCCCAGGATGCAGCCAAATGTTCCTTACCATGAATGAATGTAGCAGTTCTTAAGGTCATGGCTGTTGTCAAATGGCATCCTGATTGAGATGATGACAGATTATGTTAGGGTTGGCTAATTTCTTAAATTGACATTTATTTGTGGTCATTCTCATTTAAGAACATTTCCCGAGTCACATTTTGTGACGAGCTTCTCACCGAGAAGATAACAAAAGATGCAGCCTCTCGGGACCACGTCTGGTGCACGCCATTTTTAAGGAGGACATCAACGTCTCCTTCTGTGGGACACAAAATTAACAGGAGGACATCAAGGGGTAATCAAACGCTACACAGGGAGACCCCGGGGAAGCGGATATCTTTGCTGCAGATATGTTTAAACATTAGATGACCCACCCCTGCAGGGCTCTGTTGTTGGGAGTGCATTGTGGTACCCATGGCTACTCGCTTGAGCACATAAGCTATGTTTAAGGACAGTTGGAGTTGAAGCCCATGTAGGACAGGAGTCGCTCACATAGCAATATCAAGCACAAAGCGCACGCGTGGTGTCTTTTATCTTCTATCCTGATTAACTGCCACAGCTATGGCGACTGGGAAAGGCAGGAAAAAAGATAATCCCACAGACTCAGACTTTTTCCTCCCATGTGGCTCAATAAGCACACAACCCGCCCTAGAGAGGTCCAGACCATCCTCTCCATCGAGGGACCCTGTGATGGCAGCGTTAGGGAGTATTGAAACATCAGTGTCGTGTTTGGAAAATACATTTGACAAAATGGCGGTGAAGGTGGCACAACTGCACAACTGGAGTCGAGAACCAACGTTTTGTAGCAGAAAACAACAGAGCTGGAAAAACAAAGCATCCAGTTATCCCTGACAGTGAAACAGGTGGGAGAAAAGTTGGAGACCTCTGTTAAGGGCAAAGGGCCTTAGAAAACAAACTTGAACACCCTGGGTTATTAGATCGAAACAGATCAGGGTTATTGGTCTCTCAGAGTGCACAGAAGTGGATGCCTGGTTGCCTTTGCAACCACCTGGATTCCAGAGATGCTCGGATTTGAGGTTGAGGATGACCCTATATACGTGGGCAAGTGTTATCGGATGAAGATGCGCTCCTCGGGCAAGACGCGAGATTCCCCCTCCCAAAAACATTTAAACTTGAATATAATGTTGCCCTGTTTCACAACTTGACCTTCCTAGTGAAGTTTCAAACATTTCTCAGTCTCCCTTTAAAGAAATGTAGATTAAATGATCCCACCTTTTCATCTGGAACCTGTCCCATGAAGCTAAGCACTGCTTTGGATCAGGACATTATGGTGCAAGCCTCTTGGCTCCGGCTGTTTCGGCGAGGCTTCTTTGCTACATTGTCCCTTTAGGCGCGTCCTGTTGTACACGGCCAGCAGGGCACAGGGTTCTAGCGGCACAAGTTAGATTCAGCGTGATGAAATTAATGAAGGGTTGAGGGTGACAAACAATATATGTAAGGAAAAGAATGCGCCCTGCAAAAATGAAGCCGCACTTTAACTAGACAATAGTTAAAGTACAGCTTCATTTTCTGAGTGTGCACTATTTTCCTTACATATATTCTTTGTGACTCTCAACCCTTCATTAATTTCATCACGCCGAAAAGTACATGCGCCGTTAGGATCCTGCGCCCCGCTGTCTGGGTGCAACAGGGTAGGCCTAAAGGGAAACTGCGGTGAAGAAGCTGCACCAAAGCCAAAAGGCTTGCACCAAAAGAGGGTGCACCGTCACTGCTTACTTTAAACTCTCACTTTTGGCCCTTTCTAAGGCCTGATGCTTGCGCTTGTTTTACTCTGGTCCTGCTCCTTGAGTTTCTATAAATGAAAGGCACTTTAGAACCTTCCACAATGTTCCAAGTTACCTATGACTTCTGGCTGACCTTCTGACCTTCACTAATAATAATAAAAATAATAATAACTATCATCTGGAGTTGGGCAAATGATAAAATAACAAACTGTCAGGCTCCATCTTGCATGTCAACACTGTCTGTCTTGGAAACTCAGCTCTTGGACCTGGAAATCATAAAAAAACACCAGACCATATAATTCTGAAACTAAATCTTTCACCTTCCCAGATCTCCCCTCTCATGTTATTGTGACTCCCTTTATACCCGAGCACCTCTGCTCTCAGCTTAGAGGTTTCTCTTTTCAGTGAGGTAATTGCACCTTCCTCTGCCTGGAGATGTTCCTTTTACACTTTCATTGACCTTCTGAAATGTCTGTTACTTGTATCACTAATGTGGTTACTCCGATCCTTCTTACCTCATTTCTAATTGTACATGAGAGGCAAGTGTGTGTTGCTCACAACACATCACTTCCACAGTTTAATACTGCAAACTGTAGTCTTTTCTTAATCTGATCCTGTACAGATGAGCGGGTAGACAAGGAACGCGTTTCCCTTATAGCTTTTCTCCGACCCTCGACACTTCAGAAGAGGCACCTACCTGCACCTCTTGAAATGACTTCCTATAGTTCACAGAGCACGCAGCCCCACAGTTGGTTGCATTTATTTAGTGGGAGTTGGATTGTGCATGCTGCATGTCATTGTAACGCGTGGAACAAGTGAAATTCCGTGTTCCTACTGCATTTAACAGGTTGCTTCAAGGATGATTTGCCATCCAGCAACCACGCGCAATGCACATTACCCGTCAGCTGTTGACGCGCTCACCCCTGAACTCAGTATGATAGTTTTCAGTTTATCTTTATACAAAGGTTCTGAAGACAGCCTCACTCGTGTTGCTGTCCTGATAATATTCTTTGGTACCACATCTATAATTCTGCAACACGTTCAAGGTATTATTTAGAAACATTTCTCAAGTTCACTTTGCTTTTCTTTCTATGGTGATCCTGTACTGTTCTTCTCCTTCCACACTCTGGATTTCTTCTGCAGGGATATATTCAGGATTTCACTTCTAGTTGGGCCCTGACTGTTCCCTGATTGTTCAGTTCGGAAATACTGTGACTTGCTAGCTCAAATACTTTGAGTGGAAGGGATTTTAGAGCATTTCTCAAAGTTTCACACTACCTCACTTGTAATCTCCAGACCAATCAATGTTGAGATGATTCCCCTCCATACTGGAAAGGGGTTGGTCCTTCTTTCTGAATGTACCTTAGTTAAGGAAAATAAAGAAAATAATTCTGCACTCTCTGCACCCCACTCTACAGCTTACATTAATTCCTTCAATAAAACCTTCTATAAGCCCTGGACACACCTTGTGGATCACCTGAACCTTGCTCGTAAACTCCTTGCCCCGAAGGGACTGACATTTTGCTCTTCAAACAAATGGCACTTGCGTTTGGCCTTCTTCGTAAAGAAATCAACCTTGGGGGCAGCTCTTTCCGTTCGTGCTCTCCTGCAAAAAACCCATGATCAAGAGTCATGAGCTATCTACAGCTTTGCACGGAATTATTTCAAATATAAAAGGCCAGAATTAGCCCAATCAGAAATGTAGTCAAGCAGCACCCTAAATCAAAATACAGGATTGCAACTACATTTGGTGACAAATAGTGCCCACCGAATGTTACCTAACAGAGGAATGTTAATGTTTCCTTGCCATGCATAAGACTAGCAATCCCTAAAGTTAGGGCTGGTGTCAAGTTGAATCTGGTAACAAGTGGAGCCCTGTTCAAATAAAGGTGCTTATGTAAGTTGGTCACTTCTTTTCAAACATTTTAAAATGTATTTTCTCTCATCTTAGAACATGTCCTAGGCCACATTCTGTAGTCAAAGTCTACATTCTATTATAATTAGGCTTTCCTGTTTTCAGTCAAATCCGATAAACACTGGAAAAACACCCCTGGAAGAAAAAGTGCCTCCTAGGTTTAAACTGAAAAACACTGTTTCCCCGTTCCCAGTGGTGCCTTAGTATGAGCAGGGATGGGATGAGGTTTGGAGTTGAAGGGGTGGCTGGAGAGAGGGCTTGGCAGACAATAGGTAAAGGGCCCTACACCCCCCATGTGTGCTTGTTTGCTTTCTCCCATTGCTTCCCTCCTGTCCCCTGACCTTATTCAAAAACACTGTACATTCAATGTTACATCATTTTCTTTGTAAGAAAAATGTATTCATATGTGGTAAGAGCTATTTCCACCACCGTGGTAAGAGCTATTTTGAGGAATTGTAGACAAATCACAGCCATTTTTATGGTTGCTGATTCACGTCTTAAAATTGGCTAAAATTCCTCAAAATAGCCCTTGATCACTGACAAATATTTGTATTTACAAAAAATGGTTTAACATGGATTTTTCAGTGTCTCGGTTTTTGATTAGAGACCCTCTGTGTATGCGTATCTGTCTGGAGGAGAGCTGAAAATTGTCTGCTGCCTGTCGGCTTTAAAAGGAAAGCTGTGTGAGGCTTCCATGTATGAGGCTTGCGTGAGGCCACAGTGTCACAGTCACCTCCCAACCTCATGTGGCCCCCGCATCCATCAGCCCATCAGAAATGCAGGCCCCTTAATTGCTGCTTAGCACTTTCTTTCTTCAAGGAGAGTTTTTAAATTAGGAGCGATGTATAAATGATGGCTCATTTAAGGGATAAATGTGGGTGGACAGCGTAACTTGAGGGCAGACGTAACTTCTTGGTTTTTTTTGAGGTTGGCAAGCTTGCGCAAGTATTTGGCTACTAGGATTTTACCCAGGTTGTCATGTTCCCAGTGCAGACACTTACCCACAAGAAAACAAGCACTTGTCTTGTATTGAGATTTTGTTTTCCATGGAATATTTCACTACAGATTGCTGGGTTTAAAAGGTGATCACCTTTTATACTTTTCCAGCATTTTTATTGGAACATTTCCTCTCTCTGGTTATTTTTCTGGGGTTGATCTTTTTTTTAAAAAAACAATGCTCTTTTTGTCTTTCACACTTCCTTCTAAGGGGAAGGTCAATTGAACTACATTTGTATATTTCACTTTAAGATATGTTCACTTACTATGCGTGGATTCATGGGTGCCAGCTTTTGAATTTCGCAATGGGATCAAAGGTTCCCACACAGAGTGAAGCGAGAGAGCCGTGCTCATCCCCAGTCAAAAGAACACTTTTTACAGCACATGTTGCAGCAGGAATAGGAAAAAAGCCATATGATTTACAGGAAGGTATAAACATATAACATCTCAGCAACAATCACCTAACCTGCTGAGTTGCCTTTTACAAATTCTGCTATAGGATCGCCTGATATTCCCACACCAGGCCAACAGTTCTGGCCTGCTCTCCCCCTCCAATCAAGCCTCAGGGGTTACATTAATGAGACTCTATTCTCATTTTGTAGTGAGCAGCACTTGATAAACAGTTATTATCTGCTTGGAGTTTATTTATTTTGACAGTCAAAATAATCCTTATCTCCACCAAATTGAGTGCTCCCCGCAAATCCTTTTATCATGCTATGCCTTATCTGCTAAAATTAGAAGTCTGTACAATGTGGAAAGGTCGTTTCACAAATCAAAGTCTTCATGGGAAGAAAAGAAAGGGCTGGGATGGGCAAAGAGTCCCTGAAAAAGAATTGCATAATTTACTACAATAATTTTGACTTGCAGAAATGTTAGATTTTACTGGATTAACACATTCATCTTTACTATCTGGAAAGTGTTCATAATATCTTGCTCTAAGAGACATTATGCACGCAGTGAAACAATAAAAGAATATTTGTGTGTTTAACCGTGGGGTTAGGTGTGACCAACAGGATGGGACACAGCAAGTTCGTCTGTGGGCTGTCCTATTGGGGGAATAGAGATAACCCGCTGCCTGTGCAAGGGTTATTCCCCACTATTGTTACTCTGCCCATCCTCCGTACTGGTACCGCTGCCGTCATCTCCATGGGTTCTGGAGATTGGTCACATATGATATGATATGATATGGCATTTATAACGCGCCTGTACACAAGTTTTTCATAACTGTGTAAGCTGTTGTGCTGCTGGTAAATATTGGGGCAGCGGCGCAGGCAATTGGGGCACTGTCATTTGGGGTGATGCTGCAGTGGGTGGTGCATGTTGGGGCTGTTTTTTTGGGGGGCGTGGCATTTGTTGCTGCGTGTTCTGCACCTGTCCTTGTTGCTGCATGTCTGGAGCATAGTAGTCGTTCTGCCCTCCACGATAGCCCTGCTCTCTCCACCCTTGTTGCGCCACCCGGTTTCTGCATGTACAGGAAATGTGTCCTAGCTGGCCGCAGGTCAAGCACTGTGTTGGCTCCCTTGCTTGCCATGGGAATCCTCCTCCTCCCTCATCTGGTCCCCGTGACATTTGCTGTGGGTATCCACAAAACTCCCCTGTTTATTGGTGTGATAGTGGTGAAGAGGGAAAATCGAGATCAAACTCCTGCCCCTCACCCCAGGCACATCGACAGACAGAACAGCAGGAAGAATAAAGAGCACATCTATCATATGAACCAGGAACCAGAGCACCCATGGATGACAAATATGCTGAAAGACACCCACTTCACCAACATTGCAACCTACATGCTACATTAGCCTAAATGCAGCAGTACCAGAATCTACAAAACACAAGGATCCCTGTTTAAAGGCTGCAGAGGCCTATATGAATTAACCTGATCTAATTGCACAATGTAAAGCCATGTTTTAAGAAAATTACAGCCAAGTAGCCAAGTGCATTTGCCTCACTGAACACCAGCCTCAGTGGGGATTTATGCTGACTTCAGCAATGCTCCTCGCAAACCCAGGAGCAGCCAAGGTCGCACAGTAAGATAAGATTGCTTTCTTTGAACGACAGTGAACTCTGGCAGACAGAACATCCAGATCCCAGTGTTTTTTCCTGGGAACGAAAGACATTTTTGCAAGACTCAAACACCATTTGAAACATAATTGTAACAAGAAGGACTCAGCTCTGGCCAATGAACACTGAGAGCCCAGGGGCGAAAAGCCTGTTTCAGCTAAAGGTGATGGGAACAGATTCATACTGCAACAATTTTAGAGTTAGGTAATGGGGGTGGCACAGCTAAACCAACCCACTGACGCAAAAGTCCTAATGTACAATGGTCAGGCTTCCTATAAGGACTACATAGATAACCTATCACTTAGCAGCCAATAGTAGGATGAGATAGGTTTCTGGGAGCTGGTCCAATTCTGTGAGGTCATCCTGCAGTGTGTTACAAAGCTGGCTTGCAAGCCAGCCCCGGGGGAGACGGTGCCGGGACTTTCGCTGTGCACGAAGCTCTCTGTGTGTGTTTTTTTTTTTGCTGCCCAGAAATAAACTCAGTTTGGAACATGTTGCTGCCTGCTTGGGACTCTGCTGCATTTCTTTGGGCAAAATGGGAGGTGTTGGGGTTTCCCATAGCTCGGACTCCCAGAAGCCTTGGTGGGGGTCCATCTTCTCCCCAACAGTGGTCCAAACCCCCACCCACTTTGGAAGCCTCCCCTCCCTCAGAAATTCTGTTGGTATCCGCCCCTCCCCATGTATACTCCTCCCATGGATGGCGCATATGGTGGCATGGTGCTATATTGCTGTTGTGGTTGGTACTGAGGCTGTGGCTGAGAAGTTACTATATGGGTCTGTGGTCTGGGGCTTGTTATTAGCGCTCCTTCTAGTGCGTATTTTGACAATTTCCTTTGCATTAACTTTGCTTCATCTGCCTTCATCTCTTCTGCCTTTTGTTTCATCTTTTCTTGCCATGACCTACAATGATGCACTATGGTGAGTTGTATTTCCGGCCAGGCCTTCGCCTCTATGCCTACCAGTGTTTTCAAGTTTTTCTGTACTGACTCTGGTAGTGCTTGCACCAATGTATGATAAAATATTGCTATTATTTTTGTCCCACGGCTCTCGAGTTTTGAGGCGTCAAAGCTGTTGAATCTCTTGGATGTAATTAATGGGGTCTTCATCGTCACGCATCTTGCGTGACGTAATAGCTCCTATGTCTGATGCGTCAGGGTACTGTTTCCGCAGTCCCTGCCACACTGCCGCTCTGCAATTTGTGATTGGTGACCTGTTGTGTGCTGTGTTTTGGGTAGTCACCCCTGGGAACCCTGCCCTCTTCATCAGCTGTGTCACCCAGTATAGAAACCAGCAAGGCTTTGACGTCACGCACTGCCAGCCTATGCCCCATGGTTAATTTCTCCATTTCATAAATTCATTTCCCAGCTGCTCCATTTAGGAAGGGTAATCTACACTTAATGTTTTCCTTATCTGTGTGTTTCCAGGGCACGTACTGTGGTCTTGTCCCTCCCCTTTCCAATAACGGCATGTGTGAATATGCAGCCCTTTTCTTCGGTGTCCGTCTGCACTGCCTTACCTGGATGGGCCCTCTCTCGTCCTCAATTTCTGCACCATGTATATTGGCTCTATTGCGTGTGTTTGTTGAGATGTGCCCTGTTCCCCGGACAGCCCCATCCACGCCCCAGAGCAGGAATGCCCTCTGGATTACATGATCATTGCCCCAGCCCTCTTTTCCCCCGGGAGGTCCCTGAGTCTGTTGCTGCATGGTATCTGGGTGTCTACCCCTTCTACTAAGTCTTGGGTTGGTTTGTCTATGTCATGCCCCCTACCCCTCTATTCATGTGACCTGCACTCCCAGTAGGTCCCTTCACCAGTCCTTGTTAGGTAGAGCTTGTTGGGCCCCTCCCTCTCCTCGTCACTATGGTCATCGTCATGTTCAGATTTGTCGTCCATGTGACTCCAGAATCTGTCTGAAGTTTAATTTTCGTGTTATTATGTTTGGATCGTACAGTGTATTAAGATCAATGTCTGTTAATTTGCATGCGTTCTCCTCCTCTCGCTCCCCCAGGCGTGCCGCGCCACACTGTGTCCTCCTGGCCCTCCCCTGTGTGCATCTGCTCATTCCCTTTCTCTTGGTGTATCCTCATCTCTCCTTTTCCTTGCCAATTCTACTTTAATTTGGTCACTTACCCGTTCTAACGCCCGCACGTGCTCATCCTCTCTAATTGCTACCATGCCCACCTTTCCGACCTCAACTACTTCAGCCGCTTCTCCTCATACTTACGTGATGCCTGCAATAATATTTTCTTCCTCCATAATGCCATTTCCATCTCCTTTTCCTCTTCTCCCATCTTCTCCATTTCCTCCCTCTTTTTCTCCATGTCTTCTTGTTGTCTTTCCTCCTTCGTCTCTCTCTCTCTCTACTATGTTTCTTCCCTCTCTTTCTAACATTGCCAAATGCTCTCTCCGTCCCTGCTCCTGCAGCTCAAGTTCTTTTGCTAATTCTCGCTTCCACTCCAGGTCCTCCCGTTCCCGACTTGCTTCCTCATCCCCTTGAGTTTGCTCCTTCTCCTCATTCTCTGCCTGTGCTGCCCTTCCACGACACCTGTGCCCCAACTCCAAGCTTTCTTTTGCCTTTGTGGCACCTTCTGCTTTCCCCACTTTAGCCCCTTTTAGTTTTAGTAGTATCTGTGCAGCTATACATTCTTCTGGTCCTAAACCTGCAAACTCATTTTTAAAAACAAAATGTTTTATTGGCATTTGAAATTCAACATCAACATAAATTCTGTTTCCCTCCTCCGTCCCCCCTTTCTTGGAACATTACAATAGGAGGCACATCTTAAATATCATGACGCGTTTTACATGATGGTCATTTTAAGTTATCGTTTGTTGTAGTTGTGGCCCTGCAGTCTGTTTAGTCGAGGCTATTTGTTTTAATACCCTGATGACATTCCGCTTGGGTCATGTAGGTGTGGACTGCGGTCTGTTTCTGAGAGGGACGAGGTGGCAGGGCATCACCAAGTCATGTCCGACTTGTTCCCTCATTTGCCTATGCCTCCTTCTATGCTCAGTTCTCCGCGTTCTGGGTGTTTAGGGGTACATCATGTGGTGTTGAGGCGTCCTCTTCATTCCCGGACTGTCTGATTAGGTAAAGTGTTTAAGCATCCCACATCTGCCTGTCTTCCCAACAGCCAACCTGCATGCTGCCCCATCTAGTCTCCATATCATTGCAGTACAGAATGTCCAAGGACCATTGCTCGAGTTTTGGACTCTTTTTCCTCCCCCACACCATCACCACCCTCCGTTTTGCCAGTAGCAGAGAGAGGCCCACTAGTTTCCTCACACTTTTAGGCATCGACTTGGTGTACCCCAGTAGGGCTAGCATTGGGTAGGTTCTATCGCTTGTCCAGTGATTCCTTCCAGTACCCCGAATACCTGTCCCCAGAATAGTTGGATCTCCCTGCACTCCCAGGCTATATGGAGGAATCCCACTGCTCCGTACCTGCAACTAACGCATTCTCCCGAGGATTGCGGGAAGTAATTTTGCAGTTGGGCTGGGGTGTAATACTATTGATGCAAATTTTTTAAATGAATCAGTTTATACCTGGTGCATGCCGCCCCTTTACTAATCATCTTGCAGCAATATGCCCATTCTGCCTCTGATATATTCTTTCCCAGTGTCCTCTCCCAAACTTCTCTCAGTGAGGTTACAGCTGCGAGTCTTTTAGAAAAGGCTGTGGCATATACCCTATCCAACGTATTGCAGATCTGGGATTGCTCAGGAAAGGATGTAAGAAGCTGTTGTAAGGTCACCCAGAACCTGTAGTACAGGAATACCTCTATTGCTGACAGTTCTCCTTTTTCATTCAGAAGGTCAATTATTATAAATGTCCCATTGGGGAACGGTTGTCCAATGTTTACTATTCCGAGTTTCTTCATCAGGGACACAAATCTTGGTTCACTGGTCAGAGGGATTTCTGGGATGTGTATAACTGGAAACTCTGGTGAATATAGAATGTCCCCTTTAGCCTTCCTTCCAATGTGTGCCCATGCTCTGCATGTGAGGTCTACCATGTTTGTAGTCCTATGCATCCGGCTTGAAGCGATGAGAATTACAGATTGCAGCCTTGCAGGGGCTGCGATCGCTCTTTCAACTTCTATGTGTCGCTGGTTGTTTTTCGCTCCGTACCAGTAGAGAAGAGAGCCAGCTTGCGCCACGTTGTAAAACATTTTAAATTCTTGTAGCGCTTTTCCCCCCTCCCATACAGGTGCTACTAGTTTGTCCCAGGACACCCTTGCTCGTTTACCTGCCCATATAAATTGTGTCACTGCCGACTTCAATTCTCTAAAGTATCTTCTAGGTACAGCTATGGGTGCGTTTAGGAATATGAAAAGGAATCTGGGAAGCATAGTCATCTTAACCACTGATATTCTGCCATAAAGATTGAGTGGGAGAGTGTTCCACCTGACCATTGCCTCCTTAGCCACCTGCAGTGTTCGTAGGTAGTTTCTGCGGTATACCGCCCCCACTTCTCTAGCTATTGTGATCCCCAGATATCGAGTTTGAACCATGTCCCACTGGAAGCCCCAGGAGTCCTGAAACCGTACCACTGCCCCTGTCAGAGGGAATATAATTGATTTGCTGGTGTTCACTTTTAACCGAGATAGATTCCCAAATTATTGGATCGAGGTTGATGTCGGGGTTCATATAAATAACACCATATCGTCCGCATATAGTGAAATCACAACCTTGTGATTCTGCAAACTCCTTTTTCGTGCGCTGTAGCCCCTCGTCATCGAGGTAGGAGCTGTTGGCTGCCTGCCCTATTCTTCGAGGTTTGAGTATCCTTCTGCTGCCTTTAGTTCTTAATGGGTATATGCCTTGCTCCTCCTCTGCGTCATCGGATATTGCGCTAGGCGGTGCAGGAGGATCTGATCCCTCCTCCTTCACCTCCCGCAAGCTCATCATCCATGGCCTGTCCTCCTGAAACATACGCCACAGTTCAAATATTTCTGTGTGGTTGGCTAATTTCTTTCCCTTATATGTGCTCTGTAAGCGGGTCAATAGTGAATGCAGCACGTTTTTGGAGAAACTGCCGTTAGGCGGCCATGGTCTTGCTATTTTCCCTTCCGTGTTCTTAGACCATTGTATACTGTATTTCACAATTTGATCTTTATACGAGGGCAGGGTCTTACAAAGGTGTTGTATGGGTGTTACCGCCCCGCTATACATGGTCCCCGTCCCACTGTATGAATACATAACAATTTTATCTGTTACCTGAACTCTAGTCGAGGTTTTTTGTACTCTGCTGTTGAGGGAGAAAAAAGAGTTTATAATGCAATATTTGTCACTGTGTTTCACTACGAGCCTCAGCGGCTCTGCACCTTACACGGCGGGCTCTGCGTACACCCCCGCCTTCACCAGCGCTGCCGTTGTTTGGCACACCACCTCAAATGTGCACATGCACCTTCCATGCACCACCACTTGTTCACCTCTTTACCAATCCCAGTTCCACAATGCTAGCTCCTCACCGTTGTGACACACCATCCTATGCACCAACCTATGGGGGTTGTCACCAAGCTAAAGTTCGAACAGATGAATAGACAATTTGTGCGTGCACAGAACAATGACCCATTGTTTCCACCTCACACCAATAACCCACAAACCCAAAACCCCACAGCTGTCTTCCCATCTCTCTGGGATGATGTAAACTCCTTATTCTCATGATTAACTGCACCAGCTGCATCGCATGACGTGTGAAACGCCTCTCTCCAGGAGGCTTAACCAGCTAAAACACCTTCCGCAATCTAGGATAGCTCCAGCTAACCCTTATGGGGATCTGTCATCTAAGCTCCTAACTAGAACGTCCAACTCATAGGAATACCACACATTTAAATACATTGACAGTCTGAGCCTATTCAGCCTATAGTCCCTGCTTAGCACCGGAACCCTTTGCCCCGCAACTCAAATGCTTACTAAACATAGAAAAGGGACTTCTACCTCTGCTCAGGCCCCTACCACCATGCACGTGCTAACACAACTTCAATACCAATATTGATCACAGGTTACAACTCCCTCCTCCCGCATACATGAACCCCACCCACACAACACATTACTTTTTATTTAGACCACAACTGGCCTTTAGGAATAAAACCCCACAAACAAGATGTCTCTGACCTGATTGGATATGCATTGGGTTTGGCCTTAAAATGCAATAGTTCAGAGATAGGTGATGCAAACATTTAGTCCAGCAAATCTCTGCCGAATAACAGAGTATTCTACCCATATTTGATGACTGACAGTGTCCCTGGGCTGCTACCCATCTGAGGATTGGTAATATTTCCTACCATGAATGAGTTCAGCAATCCTTAAAGTTAGAGCTGGTGTCAAGTTGAATCTGGAAACAAGTAGAGACCTGTGGAAATAAAGGAGTTTCGTTAAGGTTGGTCGCTTCTTTAGAATAATTTTAAGACATTTCTTTAGTCATCTAATTCATATGACAGGCAACATTTTGTGGCCAAGCTCTAAATTCAGTGGATAACAGAACAAATAAAGCCAACATTTTCTTACTGCAAACCAACGTAGGACTCCCCCTGATGGTAGCAGGCTTCAGCATAAAGTGGCACGCAGGATAGAAACCCTATGAAAAAAAAGCGTGTTCTGGTTAGTTGGTCTTCAGTCTTATGACATTTGCTTTGGTATCTGTATTAACTGTACTTTTTTACTATGCAATGGATTTGCGGCCCTCGAAATGCATGATCCAAGCAGTAGTCCATATAAACGATGAGTGAACACATCCCTACATAGTACCGGAGGATTGTGCCAAAATTTGCTTTCCTATGGTGTCGCTAGGATGGTACCCATCATATCATAGGTCTGGCATCATAGGAATGTTAATGTTTCCTTACCATGAATAAACGCTGTAATCCCTAAAGACATATCTGTTGGCAATTGGGATTCTGGAACGAGTATAGCCCTAGAGGAATAAAGGAGCTTCTACGAGGTTGGTCTCTCATTTTCATAAAATATAAATATGTTTCATCTTTCTCACATAAGAAAATGTAAAAGGCTACCATGGGCTTCATTGCGAGGTTGGTGGTAACCCCCTGGTGCAACTGGTGGGTTGCTGCCAACCCTGTAACACTGAATCTGGCACCTGACTTACCGGTGCCGCCGGCAATGGTAGGGAAGTCAGGCGCCAGATTTTCTAACTCCCCAATCCCATAGGACTCTATGGGAGTAGGGAGATGGAAGCACCAGCAACTTTGCTAACGGTGCTGGTTCTTCTGTGACATGTCTGACTACCGGGGCCGCTGCGCCACCGGCAGGACAGACCTGCCGGGCGTGACAGCCCCGGCAGGCAGACTCGTGTCGCGATCTGGAAACAAGGGTGCTGGTAAGCTAACCGGCACCCTTGTTTCCGCACCGCCTCACTTGTAATGAGGCCACATATGTGGCCAATGTCCAAACTCAGATTGTAGCCAAAGGAAGTAATAAACTAACAAACTTGTCAAAACATGGCTATTCAACAAGTTTGAGCGATGTAATCCAATGATGTCTGTAACCTATGCTATACCTGCAACAAACACTGTGCTATTTGTGTAATCTATACTACTACTGCAACAAATGCTGTGATACCCCAGGTTCTGGGTGTTATATAAATGCCATTAAATAAATAAATAAATAAATGTTGCTAGTGGGAATCAATATAGAGTCTCCTGGATGGGGGTGGTCTTCAATTTTAAATGGGGGCAGGCCGGCATCTTTAAAGAACCAAGCATTTTCTATTAGGTTGCTCTTGAATCTGATGAGATTTTTCTTCACTGACCTCAGGATTCATTCTGACATAGGGGCCGCTGCATCTAGTTCTGCCTCCTCCATTGTACTCTTGAGGTTCTGGGGTCCCTATGACTTTATAGCTATAGAGTGGTTTTAGGAACTTAACAGACATGGCCCCAGGAAGAACCCATGCAAACATTTAGCAAGCATATCACTCGGAATACAGGATGGTTGCACACTACATTTGTTGAGTGATAGCTTTCCCAGGTCAGTACTAACTAACACAAGGGAATTTGTAGGTTTATTTGAAGAAACAGGGATGTCATTTCGGAACAGAAATAATTAACAATAGCAAATTTACAGAGAGCAGAAGCATTCCCACTAAGTTTGCCTGTACTATAGCACTAAAATGGGAACACATGGTAATCCAGTATATGAGGGTGCACAAAAGTGGGGCATACATAAGGGACAAAACATACAGAAGAAAATGTATGCACGAAAATATGTGACTTAGAAAAGTAACGTTAACCTAAGGGGGCAAGTGCTTCAAACTAAAGAGGAATTTTATTTAACTATATACAAATACATTATTAACTGATATTGGAGGCAAGGTGGTAGGGAGGATGCACTCTTGACACTAATGTATGACAGGCTCCCGGCAACCACGTGGTTGCTGGGAGCGCATTTCACAGATGGGCGTTAAGGGGAAATTACACACAAAAAAAAGAAATTCATCTACTGTGATAGCTGCGGTTTCACCCACAGCTGTCACACTTCAAAATCAATTCTTACCAGGATCAGAAATGACCATGCCATGATTTGTGTCTCCCTTTGCTCGTGTTTTAAAAGGCAGAGGGGGATGCCTCTCGTATCAGGGCATTTAAAAACGCCTCCCATTTGTGAATTCGGGATGTACTTTTAAATGCCCTGAAACACCCCCATATATGTACAAATGTGCAAAGGGGAAGAAGAAAAGACATCTGAATGAGCACATCTAAGATATGAATGAGCGATTCTAAGATGCGCTCATTCAGATGCCCTTTGTGGATTTGGCTGCCACTTTGTTGATGCAAGTGAGGAGATGCGAGCAGATAGATCCTTTCCTATGTTGCTGTACATTGAAGTCATGTGCTGCAATGATGCGTGTGTTCGTCACCTCGCGCTCTGTTCTTACTTGTGAGAGAAGACATCTACTAGAGAAGGAGGTGGCAGTGGGCGACACACCGAAACTCAGTCTCTTAAATTGATATAACCCCTCGTGGGTTGTGAAGGTTGTGACGTACCATGATTCCGGGTGAAGTTCATGATGGTGGTACCCAGAACGCAGGTTCAATTTTGAAAACAGCTTGGCACCTTGTAGTTCACTGATAACATCATCCAGCGTTGGGGTAATGTGACGTTCCCTCTTTATAGCCGCATTGGGCAACCGCATGTCCACACAGTTGCGGACTGCACCTGGTTGTTTGGGTTTAGGTGCTACTATGATTGGCGATACCCACGGTGCGAGTCCTTCTACTTTTTCTATAATGTCCATATCTATCAGTGTTTGTAGCTCTTTCTCCACTTGAGTTCTTAAATGGAATGGTATCCTCCTATGCTTGAGAGCGGTGGGCCTTACAGTCTTGTCAATGTGCAGGTGTATCGGTTCAGCTTTTAGCTTGCCTACTCCCTGAAAGAGGCTTTCAAACCTGCTCAGGAGCTGTTCAATGTCTGACTGGTACACCGCTAGCGTGAACGATGTTCAGGGCTTCTGATGCGGTGCAGCTCAGGAGAGAATGGGGGCTGACATCCGTCACATAAAATCGAGCTTTGATCGCATTGGGGCCATGGGTAACTGGTGCAACAAAGACCCCTTGGATCGGTAATGGAGTGTCGCCTCCGAATGTGTAAATCCTGGCCTTTGAATTTTCAAGCTCCAGTGGGCCAGGGAGGGCCTTGTAATGCTCTGTAGCCAGAACGCACACTGATGCACCCGTGTCTATTAGGACTGGTGTGGGGGTGCCTTTAATGTCTACTACACAGGTGGGTTGCCTTCTTTTCCTGGCTCCTGTAGCTATATTGGATATGAAGAATATCTCTTCGTCCTCTTCTTCCTCTTCAATCAGGTTGAGTTTCTGTATGTCTTGTTCTACCGCGGCCATGTTCCGTGGTCTCCTGAAATTGCCACTACTAGCCCTCGCAGGGCCTCTGTGGGTCATCACTGGTGCTGCAGCTCTGCACATTCTGGCGTACTGGCCTGGTGTGTTGCGCCTACCACATACTCTTGACTTCACGGGGCAGTCCTCTGTGTGCGGCAGATCATAACCGCAGTATTGACATGCTGCCGGGGTGCCCTGGGTGGGGGATGCATCTTGATGCTTTTGGCTCCACCGAGACTTTGATGGGGTGGACCTCCCTAGGGCAAAAGCCTCTTCACCTTTGCTTGACCGTACGGCCGCGTCCATCTTTGCCCCTCTGCTTTCTGCCAGTTCATATACCCTGCCAGTGTCCAGGATTTGAGCCAAAGTCATTCTGGCTTCCCGCAGGATCTGCCTCCGCAACTTGCTCGAGTTGCACCCCTGTATTAGCTGGTTTCTCACCATCCCTTTTTCATTGTCCCATCTGCACGTGCTTGAAAGTTGGCGCAGTCGCGCACAGAATTGGTCTATGGACTCGTCGTCATGTTGTTTTTCACTACACATCACAAACCTGTCAAAGTCCACATTCGACAGCGGTATGAAATGATTCTGAAGGGCAGTCTTGACTGCGGCATACGTTACCACCTGAATGTTCAATGATTCATAGATGCTGAGTACCTCAGTCCCTGCTGAGTACAGCAGCGTTGCAACCTTTGCATCATTGTCGTCTTCCCCAGTCACTCTGAAGAACATGTCCAGCTTCTTGATCCATATAAGCCACTTGGGCCCCAGCTTGGAAGGAGGACCTGATGTGTTGAATTCTGGCATCGGTGCTAGAGCGCCTTGCTGTCTATGTGACATTTGTGCTGGTGCCGCTGTTTCTCCTTCTTGGTCACTCATTCTCACAGGTCGCACAGGCACCTCATCCGCATGTGTGAGGCCGCAAACCTTTCCCACACAGACAGCACTCCACCACTGGAGAAATTTGTGGGCAGAAGTTGGCTTCTTGACCTGTAACTAGTGACCACTGACCTCCTTCACAGCATGCAGTCACTTCATCCCAGCAACTCCTTCTTGACTGGTCCACCAGACTGGGTGATCAATTTCTTTTTTATTATTTTAGGCCCCCAGGGCCAGAAATCATGGCTCCCCGTCCAGGGAAACCATGAAGATTCCAAAAATTGTTCCTTTGTGATCACGTGGGCAGCGCACGAGCACCCTCGCGGGCTGCTACTACAACACATTGGATTACAAAATGACCAACCGTAGCAGTGTTGGATTCGAGCTGCGCAATGAGATAGACTGCCACGACTTTCAGGTCGGGAACTCGCCGCTTACACACTCTCACTGCGTGCCGATTCCTCGTCGCCAATGTTAGCCGTTATGAGTGCCTCAGGCCACCTCGCATACCACGCACACACGCACACAATGATGGAGACTCAGAGACGCGTCTGATGGCTGCAAGGCCCCGGCGACAACTGCCGTTCGGGACGCGTTTATTCTCCAAGCACATGCGTGAGTCCAAACGAGGCTCGTGCATGCGTACACGCTTATTACTTTGTAACATTACTGTACCCTCTCAATGGAACACGCGCACCTTCCAAGTTGCTCTGCACCACCTTCCAGCGCAGTCGAATAACAATGCCACTCGTGCACGTTTACACCGCGGATCACCGTGCCACAATAGTTACAAGCTGTCACGAGTTTTTTAAACTCTGTCAATGTTAAACAAATAAACACAATTGCTTTCATCAATTCCTTATTACTAGTTCTAATGCAAAAACTGATATATTATGTAGGTTCTTATAATGTCACAATAAGCATAAAAACATTAGATGCAGTCCTACCAATTTTTCTCTATCATGTTCCTTATGAGTCCCTGGGGTCAGGCCTTCTTTCGCCCAATCTTCCCCTCTCACCCCTTCCTACCAGCTCTTGCCCTGGGGCACCCTTCCCTGACTAGCCTTCCTAGGCTGGTCCTCACCCCCCCTTAACATTCACCCCTACCCCTTGCTCTCTCGGGCACTTGCCTTCTTGGGCATCCCTTAGCACTTGCCCAGGCCCTTTGGCCCCCTCCCTCCTGCACTTCTCCCTACTCCACCCTCTCCCTACCCCATCCCTTGTCCTCACCTGCCCCCTCCCTTTGCACTTCTTGATACTGTACTTGCACGATCCGAATGTCAAAAGGCCTAGTAGGACCATTATTATTGTTTTCTCCTCTGTCCCCACCCCCCTTTTTTGTCTTGTGGTGCCTGGAAACACACACCAATCGCTGTCTGAGTCCTCCCCTCCATCTTGGAAAGGTCTCACATGGTTGCTTTCCTAGGAAGGAAAGTACTTAAGGAAGGAAAATAACATAATAATTGAATCCCACCTATCCTCATGTATTCTGATTCTCTTCTCTCTTTCCACGCCACATAACATGTACTCAATAATGCCTACTGGTAAAGCACCCACCCCCACTCTGTGCACCACGTACCTGACAGTCCTGACAATGTCCTCGAGTTGAGACGGAGAGGGAACATCGACGGCAGGAGAGTCTGGTGTGGTACACAATAGCCTTAAACCACGCTCCTCTTTCAAAGGGGGAGAAGGAAAGGTGAAGAAACAACTACTTATGCTTTTATTATGTTAAGGAGTGACATTTTCTTTATAGTTGCCCACAGTGTCCTAGGAGATACCGGTCTGTTGCCAATTAATCTCAACAAGTGGATAATACCCTGCAGACAGCTGTTCCACATTTAACCCTTAATTTATCCATGCTTGCTAGTGGTGAGATGAAGTGTCAGAGTTCAGTGTTGCTTCCTTCGGGTCCTACTGGGAATTTTCTTAACTGGGGGTTTGCAAAGACAGTTGGAATTCTGGTGGTATGTAAGAAACGAGTTGAACAAGTAAGGGCTGTAGGGTGGTACACAGTTACCTTCTGACTGCCTGGGACATGTATAGGATCCAGACTAGGTACAAGGAACCTCAGGCGTGGGAGAGTATGGACCGTGGCAGGGTGTTGGGGAAAATCTAAAACGCTTTCATTTTTCCTTAATAGTCTTTCCCAGAGATCTGCACAAAATGGAGGATTGGGCTCTGACCCAGGCCAAGATGGTGGGACTGTTTAACAGTGATATCATTTGGAATGGTAAGGGCATGTTGAATGTTCTGTTTCCAACTGCCTTTCATCACCTTTCCTGGAAGAGTCAAGACATGAATTTATGAAGTTCCCTTTGAGGACAAATTTTAGGAGAAACTTGAAAACTTTGAAGCAGGAAGCGTTTGGGGAGAAGAGCAGTTGAAGAGCAGAAGAGATTGGTGGGAGCGTAGCGCTTAGGAGAGCCTTCAGCTCTGAAGCAGAAGTTTAAATATTAATTCAGTTAAGTGTGTAGCTCTCATAATCAAACTCGAAACTATGGCGTTTTGGTGAAAATATGTTTGGTAAGTTTACACCTGTAAATAGTTCATTTGAAGGCATTCGGAAAAGTGAGCTTTGAATAAACATATGCCCTTAGTTGTATTCAGCGCCACTTCTGTGCAGTGGCTAGTCACAGGGGTTTCTGTAACACCACTGAGAGTGTTGGGTTTCCTGCAGCATAAATAAACTTCGCCCAGTGGCCGTGAAAAGAACTGCAGGATATTTAACGTTCCGAGGGAGGAACGTTGCGAATTACATTAAGGGCCCGAAGCATTCAAAATAAGGAATAGGACATAAATGTGCAGTGATGTACTTGCCCGCTCCCCGCTTTCATCCGACGCATGATTTGGAGCAGCATCTTTCAGCCATCACTTAAAGGAAAGGGTTCCTTTGAAGACGTTTGTGCGCAGTGAAGCGCCGTAGGCCATTTTGTTAATCGGAATGCTGGAAATTGTAGTTTGGATAGTTTTTTCAATGCACATCAGATAAATTGTTAGCTAAGTTAAAGGAAAAAGGTTAAAAGCTTAAAACTAACTGTTGTTCAACTATTTTCAAAAGAATTGCTACCAGTGAAAAGACGTTTAATTCAGCAAACATTTTCTAAAGCAAAGAAATAAAGATAAAAGCGACAAGCAGGTGACTGGAAAACATGCTACTCAGTAATTACATAACAAGTTGAACACAATTGTGAAAAGACACGTGCTTAGACATACATGAGCAGAACTGTGAGAGAAAACTAAGACAAATTGCACATAAGCAAGTACACATCCGAGAGAGTCAGCTTTGGCAAAATCTAGGTACAAGGGTATATTCAAGGTAAAATGAGGAACCGCAGACTGAAGGGCGTTCATCACTAATTGAGGATTGGAGACTTACAAAGGAGCTTTCCAACCTATTTTATGACAATCCTTTAACAAATGGCACGGTCTGCCACAGTACAAGCAAAGACCCTCCCTTACTCTCTTTTATCACTCCTCCTTGGTTAAAGTATCTCTTGGTTTAGATGGAACTACTTTACTTTCCAATGAGGGTCTAAATTCTTGACTGACTGCCCCACCTCTAGACCTATCCTGATGAAAAGTCTGCCGAAAATCAGGTAGTATTCTATACACTCTCCCTTAGGTTGTTTTAGCCTAAAATCCAACTGCTTAACTAGTCTAATCAAATCTTTGCACAATGACGGTCTATACATCACTCCTGACAGACCATCCTTCAGCTCTTCCAAGAAGCATTTGCGGCACCGAACACTTTGGATCGAGCTTTACCGCATGCCTAATCTGCCCTGGACTTCCAACATCGAAACAATCGATTGTTGAAGAGCACTGCAAAGGACAAAGCTGCTGAATAGCTGCGAGTGTTCCACTGTTCATCGAGGATCTCGACACCCAGTGGCTCCTTCTTCAAAGGGGGTCCATCCTCGACGGATACCTTTGACGAACCATAGAAGAAACTCTTCCACCTCAGGAACATTGGGGTGGTTGAACTTTTTAACCAAGAAGCAATGCTTATTGAACATTTATGGACTGGGCTTGTTAATTCTTTCATTACAGGTTGCCCAGGTGGAGGTATCCTCACACAGAATTGCCTTTCTATAGCCAAAGAAAGCATTCTGCCATTGTTTAACCTTAACCTGCCTTCTTTCCTATTATCTACACTGATAAACCTTACTGAATGATTTGTATGCATTATTATAACTGCCAGCAGTTGGTGCATTTTAAGGGAATCTAAAGTCTACGTGTGGTAGCACATAGAACTGTGTTGATTTGTCAGTATAGAATTACCAGAGTACAAAGTGTTATTGAATGGTGTATCTCTGAACCTTACTTTTATATAAAGAACTGTGTTAGCACATAACATAGTGTGTGGACATTCCTTTGTGGGGGCTTGGGGACTCACTGTACTTAAGAACCAGCCAGCATCACCTCCTGAGAGCTTAAGCCTTGGTTGTTCGTCCATAGCTACCATATAGAGAGCATAGGCTGGGGTCTCTGTGTTTCTACCCTGCCATATAGGGGGCAGGAATACAGATACCACCCTCCAGTCTTTACACTGGTTGTAGCGGTGGGATGCTAATGGTTTTAAGACTCAGTGTGTAACCTTGCCACCTACAAAATATCCACACTTTGTTGATTTGAGGTTTAGTTGTGTATACTGGTATAAATACATTACAAGCAGTTGAATCTATTGCAAATGGCAGATTGACTAGGATGAGCTTAGAGGCTCTCCAGCGGGCTTGTCAAGAGAGAGGAATAGATTTTACTGATAAGTCTAGGGTAGAGTTTATAGATGCCCTTGTGGATTACCAGGCAGATTGTGACACACATGATGTAACTGGGGTAGGCTCTGATGGGGTCCTTACCCCTGGTGAAGTCACAGATGTTGCCACTGGGATTGCCACCTCTCCTGACTCTTCTATTCCGTAACCCAGCATTGTTTCTTCAGGGAATACCTTGGAATTGGAGTTATTAAGGATGCAATTGGCCTTTGAAAAAAAAAAGCTGGAAACTGAAGCTGAATTGAAGAAAGAGGAGTTGGCACAGCAAGTGATACTCAAAGATAGGGACCTTGAACTCAAAAACAAAGACACTGAATGTCAGAGAATCCAGCTAGAGAAAGCTAGAGTGGAGACTTCAGCCAAACCAGTTGAGAGTGTCAGGTCCCCTGCCACCAAGTTTATGAAAGATTTGGTTGGTTGGTGTGTATGTGGAGGGTTTTGATATCCTCCAATAGATAGAAGCATTCGAAGTGGCCTGTGGTATCCATGATGTTGATAAAAGGGATTGGGTGAAGTGTTTGTTAAGTAAAGTACCTCAGACTGGTTATGTCTGTATTTTGGAACTGAGTGTGGAAGAAAGAGGCCATTATGAGTGCATGAAAGCTGCTTTGATTGCCAAGTTTGGCAAGACACCTACCCAACACCTTAAAAGGATCAGGGAATATAAGAAAAGAGAGAATATGTCTTGGGTTGACTGGGTGAGTGCTGCGCATATGAACGTGATGGCATGGATTGATGGATGCAAGGTGAAAACCTTGTTTTTTTAGCATGTTTCTAAAGCCTATTCACCAGAGCTGCGTCAGTACATTGTTGACCAGAACCTTTTAGATCCATTTAAGCTGGCCCAGCTGGCTGACACGTGGTTCTCCCACCGGGTGTCCCCTAAGGATCCCAGTGGGAAGGACAAGGACAAAGATAAAGGGACCTCTCAGAAGCCTGAGGAGTCCCATAAGCAATCAGAGTTGAGTAAACCTAAACATCCCTCTTCTAAGACCCAATGATCTAATGGGGATAAGTCTCGTGGGGGTGGGAGCAAGAGTAGCGGTTCTCCTGCTGGAAAACAGGCTCCCAGTGGATCCAGTACAGTACCTCGCATTCCTGGCACTTGTTGGGAATGTGGGGCTCTACACCACAAGAAGGATGACCCCAAGTGTGAAGGTAAGGTACTTGGAGTCCAGGCTGTCAGCCTGACCTACCCTTGCTTCATGCCTGAGGTGGAGGCCATTGTCCTCCCCTCCTCTCCCGGAATCTCCTTTGGTGCTCCTGCAAAGACTTCCCTAGTGTCCCTTGTGGCATGGGACCAGTACGCAGAAGTACTGGGTACCATCCCACGAACACCTGCCAATTTTTTGCAAAGTGTCCTCCTAAATGGCCAGCCTTCCCCTGGTTTGAGAGACACTGGGGCAAGCATGACAGTGGTGGACAGGACTGTTCTCATGCCAGAGGACATTGCAGGTGCTCCTCTGAGAACTACCAGGTTAGCTGGTGGGACTCCCAAATGATGTCCTGTAGCCCTAGTCACCATCCAGATTGAGGACAAGACAGCAAAGCTCCCCATCAAGGTTCAGGACAATGTACCTGCCCATATATTGTTGGGGAATGACTTAGTGGAGTTGGGGTTGATCTCTGATGGACTACCCCCAACTGCTGCAGCAGTCACTAGGTCTCACGTCACTAAAGGTCTGACTGCTAGCCCGGTACCCACACCAAAGGGGAGACCCAAGGCAAAACGGAAGAGCAAGAAAACCACCTCTGTGAAGGGGGCTCCTTCTCTTCCTGCTGTTTCAGCAACACCCACTGGGATCCAAACTCTGGATGGGCTAGGCCCAGTGGTAACCATAGACTCAACTCCTGAGGGAGAAGAGCCAGACGACCCTCCTCAGGGAGAGGTACTCAACCCAGAGGATCGCCCTGATCTTCAATGCCTGCTGGCTGAGGTAGGCCCTTTAGGGGAGACTTCTGTAAGGGTCAGAGAGAGTGCCACTCTCTCAAGGCTCTAAGGAAACAGGCCCAGGCACAAGGTGAAGTGCCTAGGTCATTCAAGATCTATTGGGTGGGTGGGCTTCCTTGTAGTGAAGCCACTAAGCCTGAACCTGGTGCCCTCAAGGGGTTGGTGGCACCCACGGTTTACAGGCCATTCCTTCTGCAGTTGGCGCTCGAGGTGCCCTTAGCTGGTCATCTTGGCCCAGGATGGGAGTAGAAGTGGAGTCCCACTGCCGGACCTGTCCCACTTGTCAGTTGTCTGGCAAGACTGGAGGCAGTGTCATTGCCCCACTATAGCCTTTGCCAGTGGTTGGCATACCATTTGCGAGGTTCAACATCAACATTGTTTTTTCCCTTGCACCCTCCCACATTGGGTGGACACAGGTCCATCCTGGTACTGGTTGATCATGCCACCAGGTACCCCGAGGCTATACCCTTTCGGACCATAACTGCCAAGGTGGTTGCTATGGCTCTCTTGGGCATTTTTACCAGAGTTGGTTTCCCTAAAGAGGTAGTCTCTGACAGACGGTCCAACTTCATGTCTAGTTGCATGCAAACAATGTGGAAGGAAGGAATGTCGGGTAACATACAGGTTCTCTATATGCTACCACCCCAGACCAATGGTCTGGTTGAGAGATTTAATAAAACTCTCAAAGGCATGTTGGGTGCTTTGGAATAGCCCCTAAGAATGAAATGGGAGCTCCTCCAACCATGCCTGAAGTTTGCCTATATAGAAGTACCTCAAGAGGGTGTTGGTTTCAGCCCCTTTGAGCTCCTCTTCGGGCATCCAGTGAGGAGGGCCCTTGCCTTAATCAGAGAATGTTTGGAAGCCACCCCTCCAGGTCCTACCAGGCAAGTGGGGGACTTTGTGTTAGGCCTCAGAAGGAGGATGGCACAGATGGGCCAGCCATCAGCGAATATTAAGGCAAGCCAAGAATTAAATATGTATTGGCATGAGCTTAAAGCCCCCCAAAGTGGACTCCAGGACAGGAGATCCTTGTGATGGAACCTGCCAAGCCTAGAGCACTGGCAGATAAGTGGCAGGGACCCGTCCGAATAATCTACAAGATGGCTGAGGTCAACTATCTGGTTGACATGGTAGTCCGTGGGGTAGGCCCTCAGGTATTCCATGTTAACAAGCTCAAGCCTTTCCACAGAAGAGAGGAAGAAGTCTCATGTCTTCTACTACAAGCGGACTTGAATATCAAAGATGAAGAATATGTGGGAGGACACAATCCATTCGAAAATGTTCTTTTCTAATGCTAACTTCCAGTATATGTTTTAGTCATAATACCAGTGGTCAAAGTAGGTGGGAGCAGTTGGGAGCAGTGCTCCTCTACTTTTTTTTAATTAAGTTTTACTGTTCTTACAATTTTATTTTAATAAGAAACAGTTCCGGAATGGTTTCATTTATAAATAAAAGTATAGTAAGAAGTTGAAACTTGCGCCTTCAGTGCGCTGCACTGAGCATTCCCTTAAACAGCAGGCGCATGTGTTTGGGGCTTTGTTTTGTGCGTGGGTGGGAGTGTGGTGATGGGGTTTGTGAGGAGCAGGGGCAGACCAATAGGGAACATAGTACCACTACTTTTTGTACACTTCGACCACTGCATAATACACATGTTTCACTTGTCTAACTGACCAAAGCACATTATCTTATAACTAGAATAATAATATACATTATTTTCTGATGCACAGTAATAATTCCAAGATGAACGGTCTGGTACATTCCTTCAGAATACCAAGAAGGGGGTGGGGACAAATGGAGCCAGTGATGATTGCTGCCTGCTTTGCTTAATATCAAAGAGTGTTTTGGGAACATAAGAATAACGCAGACCTTTATATTTCACAGATGCATTGATCAAGGGGGTGTATGCGTCAATCACTAAGTACATAAGGCACACTGGGCTTGGCGTTTGCTTCATTTTTCACAACAATCTGCTAACATTACATGCTTATTCGTACCACCGTAGGAATGTATTGTGAGGATAAAATGGCTGTATAGTAAATGGCTAACACATGCTTGGACAAAATGCCACAAAAGGACCTATTGCCCTGAAGTTCCTGGCCTGGAACTGACTGGTACCTATACCGGCACGGTGGGCTTTGCATGGCCAAGGGGACCACGTGGAAGGAACCCAGAGGAGCGTCCCCTTAGGACAAACATGGCTGAGGCACATGGGACGTGGCAGAGTCAGGGAATGCAGCCAAAGCTTCCTCGCAGAAGGCCCCCTCACATCCTGAACACCGTGGGGCAATCATGGGTTATGAACCTCATAGCTCTCAACCATTTGTGTCGCAAAGGCGGGTGAAAACACCCGATTTTATTTTTGGCGGGTGAGAGACCCATTGAAACGAATGGGCGTGCTGGAGGCTTGGCGGGCGAGTCCGCTGTTTCCAAGGCGGTTTGGGGACACCCGCCAAAAGCGTGTGAGTTGAGAGCTATGATGTCAGAGATGAGAGACAGACTCTGAGGGCCAGCAAGCGACATATGTGACATATGTAATTGTCTAGGCCACATGCATGTGTCATGGGGTCCTAACAAGTCAGGCACGCACGGTGGTATGGAGGATGATCGTGTGTTTACGGATATGATGTGAATGGAGAATCAAAATTTGTCACATCCTGGGTCTGGTGATAATGTTTCCTCACCCAGTCTAGAAGTGTGCCCTGGTCTCAGGGTAATGGTGACTTTGCACATGCGCGTTGGTTACTGCACAGAAATGTATATTTTACCTGTACTCACAATTGAGGTAAAGTTAAAAAGTTTTCCATGCAGTCATGCTTTTTTAGCAGGTAGCAATTCAGTTTTACCACATATTCTGAAAATATATAGCCCTATTTTATAATAAATCCCCAGACGGATTCTGCGCGCTCCAGCACGTATGAAGATCGCCCTGGCAATGGCGGTCAGTCCATATGCATCTCAAATCACCTTGCCACTTAAAATACTGGGCGACTCTTTACATTCTATTGTACATCCATTGCAAAGCTTCGCAGCAATTCTAGGAAGCCCGACCACACAGAAGACCTATTTAACAAGCATGTGCACAAAATAACGTTTGAGGGAAACATAACAGATCTATACAACTATGCAAGCCGCACGGAAATCTAAGGATGCCCTCCACGGATATTGCAGAATGAAGAAAGCCAGGACGTTAGGGAAAGGATGCTGTGATGGCATATCAATGGCAGGTGTGCGCTACGCAGGGTACGTTTGACATTACTGGACATAACGTTGGAAACAGGCAATGCAAAGAGACAGGGACGGCCACCCAACCAAGCTGTTAATAACCCTAAAAGCGCATGCGCGGGTCACATGTGTTGTGTGCTGCCTCCGGTCCCCGGGGCAGCCCACCGATACTGTCGGGATCACCCGACAAGACAGATACGTCGGTGGGCAACCGGCGAATCAAAGGTAGGGGTACACCCTACGGCGCCTGGATCACTGGGAACGGTCTTCACAGTGGGGGGGTCACCCCCGGTTACCCGCTGCCACGGCTCCGAGGGCACTCGGGCCGCGCTGCACACAAGGCCACGACCACGTGGCAATCACCACAGACCCACAGACATAAACACAAGTTGCCACTTCCTGGGGCTCTGCTGCTCTGGCGTTCGCGTGCCAGCAGAGCCCCTTTTATTATAGGAGCGTCATGACACAGTCATGACGCGCACGCAAATGTAACCACTAGACCAACACACAACATCATGGAACTACAAAAAAAAGGCGCGCGTTAAAAAAGGAGGAGCCCAGACACTGCAGACGTAGCACAGCGAAGCTTGCGTTAGCAAAACGACCCGACACATGACATTAATGCAGTTAAAAGTACCCACAGCAGTTGTAAGATTTGTATTTAAACCAGGCCCATTTAAATAGTAGGTGCGCTTCCCTCAGGCGTTTCTGCATTCTCCAATCAGTAAGGTTTTTTAGATATGTAAAATGTCAGTTGAAGGAAGTAAGGAATCACACTTCCATCATGCATGTAAGGAATCCAGCTCCCATGAGCCCTCACTGTTGAACATGCATGTTATGGCTAATGGGAGTTATAGGCCAAAGCATCTAAACAACATGAGCAGGAGCCTAGCGCCTCATTTCACTATAGTTTATTCTAAAACACAAGAACTCGGTTACTAGCCAATATTCCAACATGCACAATCCACCCAAAGACCAGCAATGAAACGCCGACGGTTCAAATGAACATCGTTGCTTATCTGGTGAGTAGAGCCACACCCTGTGCCATACACACCACCATGTTGCTGTAAATGGGAATCGAGGACACCCTAGAATGGGTGCAGTCTTAAGCTTTTCTGAATCATGAACCGAAAATGCAGTAACATGTTTTATAATTACCTTTGCTGATGTACTTAATCATTTCAGAACTCATAATTTCAAGGTGTACTGAAGCACTCGCCGGAATTAGCTCTTGGACGGGTTAGTTTCACAGCAGTTGTGTGACTCACGCAGCAGTTGTCTCGTTTCAAGGCCGTTTTACTGTGGTTGCCAGCCAGCGGATTATGACGTCACGCGGCTGGTGGGCAACGGCGACCCGTGCAATGACGCAGTTTCACGTCTTCCGCCGCAGTTTAGGGATTGGCTCCTAGTCCTCTTGGCCCCTTTTGCCTGATAAATAACTTTATCACGGCAATTAAAATGATGTTGTCCCCCAAAGTAATGGGTTTTGGGCATGTGCTCTCTGCAAACGTTCTGCGGATCAATTGGAAATTGTCCAGGGAGGATAGCTCAGCGGCAACGTGCTCGCTTTGGAAGCAAAGCGACACGAAAAACAATAATCCTGTAACAGCACCTCGATGCCCGCGGCCTGTGTGAGCGCTTAAACAATGCAAAATAAATAAATAATAAATACATCAATCTGCTTGCGGCCTGACTGTTGTCATACCGCGATCCAGCACTGAGACAACAATTCCTGACCATGAGCCGCCGTGTAGGCCACCTTGTAGTCCCAAGATAATTTTTGGGATTGGGATATAAGCGTGGCCTAACAGAAGTATCTTGCACGAAAGAGAAATGCCTAACTAATGATGCATCATTTAGTCGGGAAAAAATAATTAAATAAAAAACGAATACAAATAGGTCAATTCATGTTCCAATCCCCCTTGCCAGTGAGAAGGCTGGAGCGGTTACTGTGCCTGCTGCGGAGACCAGTGTGTAGCAAGCAGGCACGGTTCTCTCCCAACAAAAGAGAAAAAATGATCATGGCACGCTCCCTTGTTCGCAAAAACTAGAACATATATTTTCCAATGTACGGCTGGTAAAAGAAAAAGAACATTGTAAGACAGCGATTCGTGGGGCGCCAAAGTGTCCGATTGATCCCCTTTGTGTGATTCAAGGCCTGTGGGCAGGACCGGCCATAGGATTTTTGGAGCCCTATGCAGCAAAAGATGCGGGGGGCGGGGGGGGCGGGGCCTTATTTGCACTACAGAAAATGATGTCACAAAATTATTCATTCATATCTGTGGGGATCAAATAAATGGAAGTAGAGTATTTGCATTTTAACTGTTACTATTACGCACGTGGAAATATCAGGAATGAAGCTTATGGCGGAGTAGACCGCAGAGTGAGCTGAATCATTTGTAGAGATGGGTACTGCAAAAGAAAGTACTGCGACGAGGAAGAGCGGGATAACGAGTAATGAAGATCACCGGTAAGTAATCCAAGCATACCTAATGTGACTGCACATTACAAGGATGTAAGGGCAGGGATTGGCCTTGGGCCAGACAGGGCAAAGTGCCTTTGCTGCAGGACTGCCTTATAGTGCAATCGAAACAAAACATATTTCCAGGGAAGGTACTGAGGCAGTCGGAGTAAGCAATTCCTCGGGTCTTCAAATGCTATCAATAGGGCTCAAGTCCCAAAAAAGTGTGGCGGGGGGGGGGGGGGTTCATTATCATACACACAGGGACTGAACGTATCATAAAGGGAAATGCGCACATTTAATGGTATGACGTCCCTTCATCGCCAGGCATTTCAAAGCCTACAATTTAAACGTGTACGGAATAACTTGAAAATGAATTGATTTTTTTTTTTTTTGGGGGGGCGAGAAAGGGCAGATAAGTGGTTGGGGGTTTCGGGTATAGTAAAAAATAGCTGCAGGGGGAGTGGTATGGAACCCCCCCACAAAATAAAAGATGAACGATTTCATTATATCATACACATTTAAACTGCAGGCTTTGAAATGCCTGACGATGAAAGGACATAGAACCCATTTAATTCAACTGGCCTTTCCTAATAGAAGAACATTCACAATGTAAATGAGCATTGTCTTATTCGTTTTTCTGTATGTGCTTTCAGGATCAAATGCCCCTTTTGAACGCCTTAGCCACAACACAGGTTCTTAAATACCCCTTTAAAACAAAGCGCGTGATAAGTCCTAACTGTGAGGTCCCACGGATCTGATGGGTTGCTGGGAAGGAGGGCAGAGGGGGATATTTGTCTCTAGCAGAGGCGTTACTAGGGGGGGCTATAGCCACTGGTCTTTTGGTTGCACCCCCGGATAATGATAATGATGTGTTATTTATATATAGCGCCTTTATCCAAAGCGCTTTACAGAGCACATATTCACAGAGTCAAGACAGTCCAAACATTAGTGTAGCCCCAGATCTTTTCCAGACCTAGCAACACCACTGGTCTCTAGAAGACCATCACAGGGGTTTGGGAGTTGACAGCTCAGTCTTGCAGAGACAAAAAAAGAGCCTTGCGTCTGGAAGCAGCACCGTCCTTGTTAAAAGCAAGTTGAATTACCTCTAATAGTCACAGCAGCAGGTAGCTGCACGGCCCCCAAGACTGTGAGGCCTGGGGCGACGGCACAGACTGACCTTGCCTTAAGCCAGCCCTGCCTCTTGGCACTGAAGATTCACCCCAGCTAGCAGAGGCAGCAGCTTCTGGAGAGCAGAGTTGATCTTTGTGTGGTCGGGAAAGGAGGGGGAAGATTTCAGGCGGCTTTGGACTCTCAACAAGGCCCTGTCTGAAAGCAGAACTGTAAACACTGCCCGTTGGGCCCCGGCAGGACCCACCCACTTAAAGCCATGCTGGGAAACAACATCTAACACTGTTTCTCATTCTATAAAGCACAGATCCAGTCTTGTGATTTACTCTTTGTTAAATGTATTTATTCACTTTATTTGTAGTGTGCAAACCCCCAGAAAAGCTGCACACCTTAACAGATGACAATCGAACACACAAGGTTTTCCGGGCTCACCAACTTCGTGGCTTAGTTTCCAAATAAAGTGGACATTTGTTGCAGCATATTTAACCCCTTAATTGCTAAGGACGAGTTTGCTTGTCCTTTTTGCATAGACTTTATTAAAGCTCAGCAGGCTCAGCAGTTAAAGATTGAAGTTCTGCAGCGTTCCACCCAATGTCTTTAAGATTGAGGTTCTGTAGCGTTCAGCCTAAAACAGGGTAAAAACACAAAAAAGGTAATTTGATCTGGTTTGTGAAGACCTAATAAGGTACTGCAGAACAGAATAGTGCACAACTACGTGAACAGCAAAATTCTATGCGCCCAAATATCCATCAGGTAGCACTAGGTGCTTGACTTGAGTTATGGATGATGGCATCCAGGGAAGAGTGAGTAACATGCACATTAAAACATCTATTTGTCCCACCGAGGTGACACCTTAAAACACAGCAAATCAAATATTGGGAAACATTAGGGACCCTTTATAAAGCACTTACAATACAGACATTAAACAGCACAGGTGACACCGTTGCCTCACAAATCCTGATGCTGCAAGCACCCTCCCCATATTCTGGCTCTTCACTCGTGCTAAACTTTATTCTGATATTGGTCGGCCTGTATTCCCGGGGATAGTGGGCAAAGCATAAAGCCTCCCTCCGTTGCAGCATATCAGGCCATCACATGCAACCTCTAACCCCAACTGCACCCACTAATACTGTGGGTTCCAACTCACTCCTAACCCCAAAACAGTCTGAACACTTTATCATTTAAACCAAACCCTGCTCCCCATTGCACAATAGTGGAGGCCTACAATCCACCAATAGTAAGGTCATGTGTAGTCTTGAACTCTGCCGGTGAAGGAAAGAAAGAACCAGAAGACAGGCCTTCTCGGTCTACACCCAAAGACTCTGGAACAACCACCCCATCAATATCAGGCTCGTCCCCTTGCTCCTACAGTTCTGAAAGAATATCAAGGCCCTCCTCTTCAATTAATGCTCCTCCCTAACACCTAGGTCCACACACCCTTCGCTGCCCACCCTACCTGAGAACTGGGTGATATGCTCCCCACTGTTTCCTCCCCTGATTTCTTGCAGATCCCATGCTACCAAACTGCCTGCCCTCCCGCTCCCCGGTTGTTAGCTACCTGCTCCCTTGTTTCTCTGCTTCCCTCTGCAAGTTCTTCCCTATGATTGTGAATCATTGTGATTGTGAATCAAATCAAATCATTGTAAAGTGCTTTGTTGCTCCCAGAAGCTAGATCCACCCTCAATAAATGCCCTGCCAATAATAATAATACCGAATTACGATAATGACCGCACTCCTGGTCCCCTGAACACAAAGCAAGCAAACAAGACAGCGCTCAGCCTGTTGCACCTCTGAGACTATCACACACATTCAGAGCCAGCCACCAGCTCAACCAACTCAGAAAGAAGGATTATGCGGGTCATTACAGCTTTCCCGGTATCCCGCTGATAACTCCGGTGGGATACCGGGAAAGCTGCATTACCGTTTCCGTGATCTGATATCCCGGTATCATCGGGATATGAAAGGTGGCGGAGTAAAAGTAAGTTCCCGTTCCCACTGAGTCCCCTAGGAACCACTGGCACCGCTGTTAACGGTGCCAGTGATTCAGTGAATTCACTGCTGGTAGGGGACTGAATTACCGGCAGGTTAGGCCTGCCGACAGTTCACTGCTCATGCCGGCATACTCAGAGTATAGAGTATGCCTGTCCCGAAAAGGTGCCAGTACACGTTGTTACCGGCACCTTATTTCCAGAATGGCATACTCGTAATGATCCCCTATGTGCACTTCCTGAGAGAAAATACTCACCAAACAATCACCAGCCATGCAAATGCATGGGCCGCAGGGATGCAAATCCTAGCCACACAGTATCTGCAGGGAGCCATTAACCCACACTGTACTTAACATCTATATCCAATATATGTGACATCAAGGACTGTATTGTCAGTAATAACGAGGTTTCATAACATTTCTCCAGTTCATACATTTACACTTAACACACAATCTATATAATGCAGGAAATGGGAACCACTGGTACAGCATTCATTCAATATGGGCAGATGAACCCACCCTCAACAAATGTCAGAAATGAACAAGTGACACTGTCGGGACGTACATTTTCTTATTCTAGACTCAATACGAGCCTCATTAAAGTTTGCCGGTCCAATAGTAACGGTGCCGGTAAGCTACCAGTGCTGTTGCTTCCGGACCGGCAAACTACGAGTTCTGCTTGCGGGTGCCTTTTTCGCTCGCCAGATCTGACCTGGTGGCCGTACCAGTACCCGGGAGCAGAGCATGTCGGATGCACCGGCACCATTCCCGAATGGTGCCGGTGCATCCGGCTTCCCCATTCCCATTGAGCCCTATGGGGATGAATGGGGAAGAATGTTTTCCGGCGACCGTGAATGGGCAATTATCAGGTCTGGCAAGGCCATAATGACCCAGTAATTGCCAATTCCTAGGTGCCGGAAAAAGAATTATACTGGCGGCAGTCCTGCCGGTAACACGAGTATCATAATGAGACCATTTGCAGGGTGCTCACTGCATAGTGTGATCACTTCTGGTTTTTGGCAATTTCCAGCAGTTCATCGTTCTGAATGTCTCATTAGAACCGATGGGGTCTTGAGATCTGGGGTGGATGACATAAAGTTTTGGGGCGGGGAGCCTAACTGGGTTATTCCAGAGACGGGAAGTCTTTGCAGCGATGCGTCTGACCACCTCGGCTTGACATTTTTAGGTTTTGCTATTAGATGCAAGGAAGGAATTGGGTTGGAACAAGATGGAACTGCGCTCCTGCAAAAACTGTCTTTTTGCACCCACATTACTTGACACCTCGCTCCGCCCCTCAGTCCGGCCCACTTCACTGACAATCCACCCCACCCACCTGCTACCCCCTCCCCCGCACCTGAAGAGGGGGGAGGGAGTTCCCCCAGTACATTTTGTCAATTTCCAGCACTGATTAGATGTGGCTGTAAGTGCTGTCTATATATTTCGAAACTTGTGGCATAGAAACTTAAAATAGAGGAGATGTGATGTGAGGAGGGACACACTCTCTGTGAGTGTTGTTTGGCTTTTTACACAGCCATTGACTGCCCAGGGCCATGCTAGTCCAAATGGCCCCATTTCTGCCTGCTACCTGCCCTTACCTGTCCAAAACACGCTCCCCTGGGATCTTTGTGTGCTAGCTCTGTTTTTTTAAAGGGATGACGATAATTCTTCTAATTAGTCTTGTGAAAGGCAGTGGCTTAATTGTAGCTGTAACCCAGCTCAGGTGTGATCAAAATGTCTTAACCAAGTGGGCCTTCAGCCACTTGATTTGTGAGAAATATGTGTCTCCTTCCATCTAACCCTTGCACTAAATTCCTTCCTTTTAAAAAGAAGCCTTCACAAAGGCAAACAGTTTGGTTTCTTGAAGGACCAGTAGATAGGCCTTTGTCAGGTACTGCTTTAGTCTGCTAAGGTCCTTACACCATTTGCCAGCTGTTGCCATCTTATGGCCAGGTAGTTTGAGTATTTCAGTGCCTGGAAAATGCCCATGTCATGCCTACACAAAAGGCTAAACTATGGGCTTTGCCATTGCTTTTTGTGATTAGCTGTTGGTTAGCATGTGCAGAGCATAGCTGTCTGTTTGGGCCTGTACAGTGAGATATTTTCATGTAGATGATATTGTGCATCGCCACTCAAGCATTTATACACAAGGCACATGATGTTGAAAGACATCCTGGCCTCCACCAGATGTCAATAGTGTCTGGCAAGATGATCTTTCCTTCAGGAAAAAATGAACTTTGTGTGGCCCTTTGATTTGCGAGGCAGGGATTTGAGAGGCAGGAATGATTTTACTTCAGAAAGCTCCAAGTACATTTGAAGAATTTAGATAAATAACTGGTTTACTGTTCCCCAGCTCAAGAGTATTAAAACAGTCAACTTCACAAGGACGATTTAACTCCAACTAGCACTTGGCTGGAAGGTGCCAGCGAATCAGGAGCTGTAGAACGTGGGCTGTATTCACCAGTGTATGCCCACATTAGCCTCTGCTTCCTAGAGTCCTTCTCGCCACATCGCCACATCGCCACATCTCCAACTTTCCCCGAATCCTGCCAGCTCCCTCTGCACCTCCCCACTGCCTTCACAGCTGCCCACGTACTCACCCTTCTTCACCAAGCTCTACTTACCCCCTGTCGCTCTACGCAATACCCCGCTCCCATCCAATATCCTTTCCAGCAGGGAGGACTGGCAACTTTTGGCTTGGGGGGCAAGTTTACTTTTCTAGCTCACAGTGCAATGGCCCAAGTCCACAGCGCAGTGGCCCCAACTTCCAGAACAAGAAAACTCAATACCAACCTCTGCCCTTCCCACACATTCTCAAGCATGTATAGTAGACATTAATTTCCTTTTATGCAACACATTTTCCAGTTATGTTTGTATTTTCTTAGAGTCCCAGACCCTGGAAAGTCTCCCACTTAACAAACATGTAAAACTGTTTCACCAGGATAATATAATTAGTGAAATGGAAAAAGCTGGGATTTGAGCCCAGTTTTCAATATACTACAATTTGTAATTTGACAGCAGGCCACATCTCCTCCCATCCCATTCCATTTTAGTTCTAAACAATCCAAAGAGGCGTCAAAGCTCGTGAATTCATTGGTAAGGCTAGGCCATTGCTGTGCCAGAAAGTCTGGGTTTGCTTTCTGAGCCAAACATGAGCTGGCATGGAAAAATACCCAATACCTGGCTTCCTGTCTCCCCAGCCCACAACACAAAACTCATACCTGCAACCTGTCTACCCACCCCCCAACAATATAAGATCCTCACTTTTCATCCTACATCCTCACCAGTATGAGTAACACAATGGAGTATAAACTCATATAAACCCATATGAGTGAAGCTTTCTCTACAGACAGTTAAGGAAAAAAGGCAAAGTGATGACAAGTGAGTGGTCAGGATTACATAATGTATGAAGTGTGGAAGGTGGGGGTTTGAGCCCTGTCTTCCTGGATCCACAGTTTCCAATTCAGAAATCAGCAGAGACTTCATCTTTCCCTATTCCAGCTTCAATATCACAGCAAATAAAAAAGCTTTCTGCAAAGTTGTTATTCCAGGACTAAACTAATGTACTGTTCAATAAATCTGTTTTTCAAAGCAACAATGTATCTACAAGACAGAACCCTATTAATCACCTGTAACTTGTGGCAAATGCATCTGAAAAAAAGACTAAGCCTATAATTATAATGAAAATGTACTATAATTTTAATCTTAGTTCGTACACTGGTGTGTACTTTCAACACACCAAGTCCCATGATAAAGCAACCTGACAAAATATAGGAGACAGTAATTTAAATGTATGCTCATAAAGCAAGCATGCATCACTCAGTAAGAAAAAAAGGTTGCAGAGGTGCACCTCTGTCCCATTTACCCTATTTTCCTTACCCATCATCTTCCGGTGTCCTTCCCTTGCACTACATTCTGAAAAATCTCTATTTTTTACAATACACTTTCATATCTCACTTAGCCTTTTGCTACATCCTGTAACTATTAATTCAATCCCCTTTCCCTTACTTTGCATGCACATTCTTCCCTTGCCCACTTTGCTCAGTCAACGCCCCTTTAATTGCCCAGTACTCCAAACCCATTCCTTGCCCTTCACCACCTTCCATTGCCCTGGCTTACAGTTAGACAGTAGACCACCTTGATTTGCCAGTCAGCCTCTGCCCGACATGACAAGAAGCTGTGGTTGGGGTCTTGCCAGTACTTGTGGCTATGGGGTCTGCACTTGGACAATGCAGAGCGAAATACGGCGAGGGGACCTGGCTTTGTTTGTGCTCTTAAATTGCACTTTCTTGGAAAGTCGGCTGTATATTTCAACTCATGGAAGCAGAGAGAACTACAAGTGGATTAAGCCTTGTACCTGACGATGGAGAGGGAGTAAGAGCATTTATGTGTGTTTTCAAATAAGGTGCAGTGTATGTGTGTGTGTTTTTCAGTTTCTTTAACTGGGTAATGTGTTTGAGTGTATTTGTGACAGTGTGAAGTACAGGTGGACGAATGTATATGTTCATGTGACTTTGATATGTACTTCAATGTATACTCCTATATATCTGAATCTGGTGTTTATTTGCATGCGTATCTTTCATTGGTCACATAAGAATAGAGTCTTCCGGAAAAGACAATGAAAAACAATCACAGACTTAGGGGATTGATCAGAGTTCGGTGGTAACCGTAAAGTTGTCCGTATTTTGCAAATAGCATTGATTTTTCCATCCACCCAAATCAGGGTTTGACCAAATATCATCAGTGGTATTTCATGGGAACACCGGCAGTGGTATTTTAGTTGGACTTTTTGCAGAACGTCCACCTATTTTTACCTCCACCTGGAAGGTAGTGGTAAAAAATCCAAAGTGGCCCAAAATGTTTTAATCTTTCTTTTTGCTGTACAGACTAGAAGCATGGGTGCTTCCCTTCAATAGAGGGAAAAACCTTTTCTACAAAGGGCCATGGTGAGGGGGTAAAAAGGTGGCCATTTCTGATTGCTTCCGCTCACCACCATACCCATATAATGCATAAAAGGGACAGAATGTACCTTTTGCTTGTGTAAAGAAAATCAACACTAGTGATATGAGCCAATACTGTACATAATCCATTTCTTGCTTCACATTGATGCTGAAAATGGCTGCATTAAAAAAATAAAAACTTTTACATTACCACCATGAAGGGTGGTATTTCTGAAATAGCACTGAGGGTATTCCAGAAATACCACCTCTTCTGGCGGTAAACGTTGATTGGGGCGGATTTTCAGAAATGCCAACGACGGAGCTGGTAACTTTGTTCAGTGGTATTAAAACATCAGTTCAACTCTGAAAGACCCCCTTCGTTTGTAGTATTTTATAAAGAATACCTGAATATTACATATTTCTATGTTTGTTTTTTAACTCTGTCAAAAATAGGTGCCACAAACAGGCCAGCCACCATTTCTATAACCACTATATAAGTAAGAATAATGGGTGCTATTCAGGGTGCTATTGAACTCTTTTTGTAGGAACACACTAGTGAACAAGCAATTCACCAGGACCTAGGGGAAGCATTCACACAGAATGAATCTGAAGACAAACTCTAATAAGATATGGGCCCCTACGTCCATCGTAAGTAGGCGTCGTGATAGGCGGCTGTGGATTGTAACAGACCAATGGTCTATGAAGAGCAGTGGTGCCAACATTACCATCCAGGGTCAAAGAATCTATTATTTGAATACATACATTGCCACTGAGCGGTAGAATATTCCCCTGCAGCCTAGACTCCTCTCCCTACCAATCACTGTGGAGGCCACCCAGGCACATCGACAACGTTGCTGCAATCAAGACAAATGCCTCACCGTATTTACAGAAAATCTTACGTCTATTTGAATGATTGTTTTTAGATATTGGAGATGTAGCCCATGGGGCAACAGTTGCCATCCTTGCCAGACAGCCCTGGCTTTTTTGGCCACCTCCCGCTACAGCATGGAAATAGAGGAGGGGCTCCGCTCAGGGGCTGGACTTTAATTTTTAGACTGGCAATTTCGTGAAGTATTTACTCAGCCTCAAGTGACTATCTTCACCCCTGTGTGCCAGGTGCCAACAGCATTACGTTGCGTGTTCGGGGTTATCCTTGGCCGGTAAAGGCCCCAACACCTCACTGAGGCCCTCTGGTCTACAAAGGCTCAGGGTGGTGGGCCAAAACTGGAGAAGTCCTTTGGTGGACCGTTCCAGGCAAGGCTGCCCCGGCGCTTAAAGCTACAGTGATTCCAACCAGGGTCCCTTATGTTACATACCCGTCTCTGCAACTGTTTGCCCCACACTTGGAGTTAAGCACACAATCCAGAAGGTTTACATATATTACGAATGCAGTGTTTTTAATGTGGAATATCATTACAACTTTGAAATCAGCCCTGAAGGAGATTAATACCCTAACCAGTAAAAACCAGTATAAAGAATAAAAGGTGCACTGCTTAATTTTTCATTGGGCTTCATTCGGAGTTTGGTAATAGCGTTCTGGTAATTCCATTTACCAGCATGTTAGCGCAACGGCAAAGTCCAAGTTTGCCGGTGGGGCACCTGATTTACCTCTAGCTAAGAGCTCGAGGTAAACCAGGGACCTTACCGTCAAAAATAGCCAGTATTACCAGGGCCGGTATTACTTGTGCCGGTAATACGGCAAATCCTCCAACTCCATGGAATGGGGATTTACCACCATTGTTACCACCTGTAATCTGGAGGTAATTCCACCGGACCGAGTGCTGGTAATGGTAATACAGTTTGGTGGTATCTATCTGGGCGGATTTACCGCCCAGATCCACCAAACCTGTAATGATGCCCATTTTATCTTAAATATTGTAATAGTACATGTGGTTTAGCAAAGTTGCCCTCTGTCAAGCTGTAATTCACCGTTAGCCATAGTTATATCGGACCCCAAGAGGTTAATAAAAAAGATCACCATATACAGTGGTGCAGAAGAGTACATGTATCCAAGCAGCACAATCACACATATGTGGAACACCACTATAGAACAAAGGCCCCGTTAGAGGATGCATGCCTATTGCTCATAAAAAAACCTTTAAATATTTTGTTGATCATTTATTTGTTGCTTGTTTACAACAGAACACAGGGGAGACGCCCCACAGTCCCCCACAATCACTCCTTAATCCCCCACCCCACCACCACTAATATTGCCTGACCCCCGACTCACCATCTACATTTTGGTGGTAAAATTCAATAAAAAAACATGCAAAATAAATGTGAGCAGTTTTTGGTTGAGCAATTACCCCACCACCACTTTATCAATGTGTTGCTTTCCAAATAGGTGTGCGCAATAGAAAACCAAATACATAAACACATACAAGAGGGTTTACCCCAAAATATTGGGAAAAAAAGACAGAATGCACAATTAGTGTGCATTCAGCCTGGTACAAAAGATCGAATCCCATAATACCAAACAAGGGGAGCAGGGGTTGCGGGGTCCCCCCACCTCCCGCCCCCCTAGTTCAGTATTATGGGCTGAGGGGGGTGAAGGGTTGTCCCCCGCATACATTAGATGCCCAGCGGGGTACAAACTACCGAAATCCAAAAAGCTCAAATTACAAAATGCAAACAAGTGGGCAATTTTGTAATTCGAACTTTTTGTATTCATTTTCTTTAACGTAGATCCATACAAGAAGTGTCTGTAATTTTGAAAACGAATGTATTGTTGATCTTTGCATGTCATTTTGATTTAGGTGAATACAAGATATCAACACTTGGGTTATTGTGATTCTAAATCTTGATGACATAAGCGTCAACCCATTCTCTGTGTCTCATAAAGAGCCAGGCATATGATGTTTGATCTGGCATTAATTTTTACAACGCCTCTAATGAGATGGGCCCCTGATGTGTTTATGAACTTGCTACGGCAACGCCACCTAAGCAAACAGGATCAATGGCTGCACTGGAAATAATAATTACACCCTCTCCCCCACCCACCTAACCCCTCCTCTCTCTCCCCCACCTGCCCCTCCTCTCTCTCTTGCAGTGTAACAGAAGCAGCGGTGCATCTGACAGGAGAGGATAGTGCAAGCTTACACCCAGAAGGATGACCTGTAGTCTCTGCTGGCGGGAGCACCGGGAGCTCATGGGCTTCTAAAGAGGGGGCAGTTGGACAACCCATTGAACGGGCACTCACCTGGACATCACGTGTCAAAAGTTCTCTGCTGCTGACAATGGGCTCTGGGACATCATCCCCAACGCACAAAACCATCTATTTGGATGTAGAAGGAAAGGTGCAGAAGGTATGTCTTCTTTTCAATTTCAAGGTTCTATCAAAGCTTATGCATGAGTTAATTACATTTACTTTACTCTGGCCATTTGAATTGGGCGGTGAGTTGTTAAATGCCATAATACCCATAGCCTCGGGTGTTAACGCTTACTGGCACATGGATAGCATTATTGAACACCTCTCAGCCAATAAGAATGTTCAGAGTGCAGTCCATAACTGATGGTATTGACTGCTTTCTGAACATTCTTGGCCGGATTTACAGAACGTTTTCCTATGGGATTGCACCATTATAAAATGCTTCCGTGAATCAGGCCCTCCTGTCTTAAAAACAAAACAGGGAAACAACAATACAATTTTCAGGCAAGAGTTTTTTCAACAAGGCACTTCTTCTCTAGAAGGAACTTTTTGCCCACTGCAACATCCTATTTAACACATCAAAGAGAAAGCTAAAACATGTGAAAATGTTTCCACTTTCTTGAGAGAAACCATTTACTTTACATGAAACCCAAGGCATGCTCCTGTTAAACCCACTCCAGTTTAATCAAGTTTGCCATTTGAATGCTTAACTTATGAAGATAAACTTATTTAAATACTTCAAAATACAACATTAAAATTGCTAACTCAATTTGCCTATTTACTTTGCTTGCTATGAATGTTAATAAATGTGTAAGATTGAGATACCCTTTCCCAAGTTATGGCGCCAGGCTTTGTCTCGGGTTATACTTGGTGGTGTGTCATTATCCCAGGATAATGACCCTCCCTCTGTCTACAAGGCTATTCTAGAAATGGATACTTGATGCAACAATACAATTTGGGATTGAGAATTCATTAATGCTTCAGTTTCCCTGTTTTGGGAGAATATTTGACAAGGACCCAACAGGTGTTGTTTTGTCTTACTCTGAAAGATGACTACTCGGTTACTGCCCTCCCTCGCTGAATAGATTTAAGTTGATCTCAATGCAATGTTCTTGTTCTTTCCGTTATATCAGCTTTCGTAGCAATGTGTCATTGCTTGGAGTATCCTAAGATTCTAAAAGTCCATTGCCAACCCCCATTTAAAAGAAGGATTTTCAGAGCCAATAGTTATAACCTTTGCATAGTGAAAAACGTTGTGATGGGGTGCAGATGGAAAGAACATAAGAAAGGGCACAGAGGGACCAGGAAAGTATCGTGGGGAAATGGAGAAGCATGACAGGGGGGAGTAGCGTCAGAAAGAATGGGCATTTTCGGGCTTCAAAAGGTACTCCTCCAGCATCAGCAAAGTATATCAATGAGGATTGACACCTTAAAAGTGTGATTTCCGGAAGTTTGGATCTCACATTGAAAGCTGAGCAAGGGAAATGATACAAATAACATATAGAACTCTATAAGATGACGTCAGAGGTCTAGCAGTAGCCCCCAACTATTAGCAAAGTAGACCCACGAGGAATGGCACCGTAGAAAGTGATTCAGCGAAGGTCCAAATGTGCATAACAGCTGCATTCCATAGCATAGCATACAAAGCACTTAACACTCTGCAAAATAACCTTTGAGGGATCCAAAAAGCACTTCTTTACTAGAAGGAATGACGTCTTAAAAGTGTGATTCCGAGAAGTTTGAAATTCACTTAAAAGGCGAATAACATAAAATAAAACATACATAGCACATAGAACCCCATAAAATGCCATTTTAGCATTTTAGAGATAAAACAAGTAGGGTGTCGCTGTCATTGAAGTATACTAATGAGCAAGGGCGCTCTCATAGTATGCTTCTGTGACGTTTGGCGTTCTCATCTAAAGCTGGGTGATGTAATATCGCATACAACGCCATAGGTTGACATTTAAGAGGTCCAAAAGGAGCCGCAATCACCAAAGTGTACTGTTGACAAACGAGATCTTAAAAGCATGATTCGATGAAGCGTGAAGTGGGCCTAATTAACAAGGAGGCAGTGTTATAAAATAAAATCAAAAATCAAATTACTCCAGAAAAGGTAGGCTCAGGCCATTAAATCACCAAATCTCTTAGAAGTGCCCGAGCACAGGTTGGGGTTCGTTTTGAGAGCTTGGCGGATGCTAAAAGCGACAAGAAGCCTATTTAAAGTTAGCAGCAGCTTTTTCGCCAGTTTTCAGTCCCCCTGGCAATGCATGCAGACCTGTGGATTTTACGCCGGTGGAAAACGGGTGTAAAGCTGGTGGAGTGGTAACTTTAGATAGGCTTCTTTCTGCCGGCGAATAACACGGGCCTGCCCCGTCAGATAATAATATTAATAATATTAGGAATGCACAGCAAATGATGGAAGTAGCCATGGCCAGCAGTTACAGTGCTTCCTTGGGACTGCTCCCGTCTGTGCCCTCGCGTGAGGCTTCTCTCGGGCTGCGGCAGGCTGGGCTTGAGCTTGTTCTCTTAGCTCTAATATTCTCAGGCTGCAAGGTGGCGAGCCGCCGACTAAATGCTTCTCTTCTCAGCCAGAAAGAAGGAATGAATGGAGTACAATTTTATTTATTTACATTTATAAAGCGTGCAAACAGCCCTTAGGCATCGAGGCGCTGTTACTTATGATGAGCTTAGTTACATGAGGCATGTGAAGGGCATTTAATATCATTGCAAATAATATATATATATTATCTATACTACAGGCAGACATATTGATAACTTTGTATTCAGTTGGTGCATAGGTTTAAGTGAAGAGTAGTGTCTTGATATCTTTGCGAAAGGCACTATGGTAGGTTTCAGCTCTTAGGGAAGGTGGAAGGGCATTCCATTGCAGGGCTGCTAACCAGGGGAAACTGGCGCCGCCCGCTCAGACTCGCTTGATTTTGGGTACTGTGAGAATGTTAGAATATGGTGTTTTAGTTGGTCTGGACGATGCAGCTCTGTGAATTCTTTGGGAAAGGGGCCGGCTGGTTGGCACATTTGTGGGTTAGAGCAAGGGTAGCCAGTGTGCATGTTTCCTGGCAGCAGGTATGTGTTCCTTTTTAGGGATACCAATGGTTGCACCAAGAGCGCTGTTTTGGATTATTTGCAGTTTCTCCATGCTTTTTACTGACGTGCCTGCAAAAAGGGCATTACAGTAGTCGAGTCTTGACCCTGTTATAGCTCTGGCAATGGTAAGGCAGTTTTTCCTTGGATAGGAATGGTCTAGCTGCATTTAGATGTTTGGCGTGTTATTCTGCGGCAGACCCGATGGCATTAACTTGCCTAGACATAGAGAGTTTTGAGTCTAGGTATACTCAGAGTGTTTTTACTGATTCAGAGACCGAGATTTTTATGCTATCAATAGTAAAATGGCTGAATTGGTTATTGAGTTTTTTCTAGCATTTCAGTGGAGCCAATCACGAGAAGCTCAGTCTCGTCACTGTTGAGGCAACCCCCGTTCACGCCCATTCAAGCTTGGATGGTTGAATATACTGTGTTGAGGGCTCTGGAGTCAGACTCATAGTGATCGTTAGTGGGAGGAGGTCTTGAGTATCATCCACCTATTTGGTGTAGGAGATTCCTAATGAGTCCAAGATGTGAAAAAGGGGTCTGGTGAATATGTTATGGGCGAGATGCAGGAGCATTGCGGGACGCCGCATGGGATGATGGTGGGGGAGACAGATGCTAGGTCAGAGAACACTTGCATGGTCCTACTTTGCAGGAGTGATGTGATCCAGGAGGTCGCGTTGGGTGAGAAGTTGGCTGTCGAGGTCAGTTGGTGGCAGAGGAGGTTGTGATCAATAAAGTTGAATGCTGCGCATAGGTCTAAGAATAGAAGAAAGGCAGGTTTACCAGAGTCCAGTGTGTCAACGATTTGGTTTTTCAGATCAAGTAGGGCCATTTCTGTACCGTGCCGTGGGAGAAAACCTGATTGGCACAGCCCCAGGAGCCTGTTGTCCTCAATGAATTGTTGCACTTGTACGTAGGCTGCTTTGTCAAGTATTTTCAACTGGAACGGAACAGTGGTTATGGGCCTATAGTTGTTGGGTAACAATGGGTGCAGGATGGGTTTTCTTAAGAGAGGGGAAACCCAGGCTTCTTTGAGGCAGGATGGTACCTGTCCGGTGGTGAGGGATGCATTAACAAAAGCCGTAAGGAAGGGGGAGAACGTGCTGGCACATTCTTTGATAATGGCCACAGGGCATTTGTCCCCTTTACAGTTGTAGGGTTTAATGGAGTTTATGATATTAATGATTTCCTGCTCTTGGACTTCTTTGAAGGAGAATGTGGTGGTTGGTTCATTAGTTTGGGGTGGTTTAGGGAGTGTCGAGTGGGTCCAAGATTGTTGGGTGGTTTTCATTTTAGTTCGGAAGGTGTCCTATTTGTTGAGCATGGCTGTTTGGATCCCATCGCACCAGGTCTTATCTCTGGTGATACTTTGAGGGAGCGTGGTAGGAGTCTCTAGATCCCTGAAGATAGAGAATATCTCTTTTGTATCAGATTTGGCATTAGTGATCCTAGAGTTAAATGAGTTTGCTTTGGCTCGGATGATGGCTTTCTTGTAGTCTGTAGAAAGTTTTAGGTATTCAAGCTTGGCAGTGTCCAAGTGATTAGATTGCCCTAGGGATAGGGCAGTGTGTTTTCTGGAGCAGAGTTCTAGCATGTCTGGGGTGAACCAGACGTTGGTATGTCTAGTAGGTTTAGCTTTGCGGGATGTGAAAGGGGCAATGGTGTACATGGCTAGTTTAATAGCGGTGTTGTAGGATTGAGCGAGAACCTCATGGTCATTGGAAAAGGGCACTAGTAGGTGGGGTAGTAGCCTTTTCGTTAGTGAGCTGGTGTGAGCTTCTAAATATCGCGGGTGGCAGTGGTAGCGTTGGCCTGTGCACTTTCTTGGGGGTAGTGATGTCAAAATGGATGACGTGGCGGTGCGACCAGGGGGTAGGTGAGTTGACAGTAATGGAGAGTGGCCAGTTGTGTTGGGCTACCCAGTCTAAGGTATGACCTTGCGTGTGAGCAGGGTCAGTGATGGTGTTCCTGAACCCTAGTGTCTCAAGCGCACTGTTCAGCGACTTGGCTGCGCGATCTTAAGGATCATTGAGGTTGAAGTCTCCTAAGAGGATGGCTTTAGTGAATTTATTTAGGTTGTCTGATAGGAGGCGAGTAAGGGCTGCCTGGAAGTCTGCCATGGGATCTGGGGGACGTTAGACAAGGTGACGGGCAATGGTGCAGTTAGGGGATAGGTTGAGTTTGAGGAGAAAGTAGTCACCATTATTCTCAATGGTTTTATCTGTCTTCCTGATATAGGGTGTCCTTTGCTATGAGCACAACACCGCCATGAATAGGTCCGGGTCGGAAGCTTCATGCACCCACGTTTCTGTGATCATGAGAAGGTCAAGGTTGTGGGTGGTGATAAGGTTGTGTATGTTCAGGGCATGAGCGTGGACGGAACGAGCATTGACAAGGGCACAACTGAGAGGGGGGTTCTGTGCCGGGTTGGTGTGGCAGTGGGTGAGGCAGTGGTCATTACAATAAGTGGCACATCAATAGCAGTGGGAGAGGTAGTGGTCATTACACTGGGTGGCACATCAATAGCAGCGGGTGAGGCAGTGGTCATTACACTGGATGGCATATCAATACAGTGGGTGAGGCAGTGGTCATTACAGTGGGTGGCACATCAGTAGCAGTGGGTAAAACAGTGGTCATTATAGTAGGTGACACATTCATAGCAGGCGAAACAGTGGTCTTTACAGTGGGTGCAGCATAGGGCAGGCCCACATCTTGAGGAGCAGTTGTGCTGGTAAAGTTCCTGCTGGCATTGGAGTTGCTGGAATGCATAGTGCGTGGTAAGCAGTGTGACCCCTTGAGGGTCCGCATGATTTGTGGGGTAAGTACATGGATGGGAGTAGGTCGAGAGGTAATAGCTTTGGGCCGAGGGGCCGGATACTTGTAGGCTACATCTAATGCATTGTGATAACGATGGCGGTTCATCTACGGGTGGTGAGCAGTATGCGGCTTAGCATCTGGGATGTGGGCTGCCCCAGAAGGTGGTTTGGAAAGCCTACATCGTAGATGCATATTGCGGAAGCACATGTGGATGGCACTGGCGGCACTGGTTTATGCTCGGCGATTGGCACCACAGCGGTGAGGTGATGGCAAGGTGGGCCATCAAGGGCAAGTGGAGATGGAGAGTGGTGTGATCTGAGGCATTGTGAGAACCAGGAGCTCTGGGGTGAGGCAGAGTCTTACCTGCAGCTGGGTCCATTGGTGTCACCGGCGAGCTGCAGAGAGTGCTGATGGCCTCATAGGCAGGCCTTTGCTGCATGGCTTTGCCTGCCAGCTGGCTTCTTCTCCTTTTGTAGCAGGAGGGGAGGAGCAGGCAGGGTGAAGCGCCCAATCCGGGCATGCAGTGGTGATGTAGTCAGGCATATTGTTGTTTATGGTTGGTCTGGCAACCACGGCAGCCATCTTAGGTGGCTGTGTTGTTCCACGAGGCACAGTAGACACGGCAGGGGAGAGGGAACACTCTGGTGGCCCTCGCCTAGTTTTACCAGCTGATTCTTCCTCCAGCTGATTGTGCGCTTGCAGCGGAGCTTCAGAGAACGCTGATGGCCTTATCAGCAGGCCTTTGCTGCACGGCTTCGCCTGCTGGCGGGCTCCTTCCCCATTTTTAGCAGGAGGGGTGGAGCTGGCAGGGTGAAGCGCCCAATCCGGGCATGCGGCGGTGATGTTGTCAGGCATATTGTTGTTTAAGGTTGCTCTGGCAATGACGGTGGCCATCTTAGGTGGCTGTGTTGTTCCACGAGGCATGGGAGACACGGCAGGGGGGAGGGAACCCTCTGGTGTCCCTCGCCTAGTTTTTCCAGCTTATTCTTCCTCCAGCTGATTGTGAGCTCGCAGCGGAACTGCAGAGAACGCTGATGGCCTTATCAGCAGGCCTTTGCTGCACGGCTTCGTCTGCCGACTGGCTGCATCCCCATTTTTAGCAGGAGGGGAGGAGCTGGCAGGGTGAAGCACCCAATCTGGGCATGCAGCAGTGATGTCGTCAGGCATATTGTTGTTTAAGGTTGTTCTGGCAACGGCGGTGGCCATTTTAGGTGGCTGTGTTGTTCCATGAGGCACGGCAGACACGTCAGGGGAGCGGGAACACTCAGGTGACCCTCGCTTAGTTTTACCAGCTGATGGTGCGCTCACAGCGGAGCTGTAGAGAGCGCTGATGGCCAGGCCTTTGCTGCATGTTTTCCCCTGCCGGCTGGCTCCTTCCCCATTTGTAGCAGGAGGGGAGGAGCAGGCAGGGTGAAGCACCCAATCAGGGCATGCAGCATTGATGTCATCCGGCATATTGCTGTTTATGGTGCTCTGGCAATGGCGGCGGCCATCTTAGGTGGCTGTGTTGTTCCACAGGGCACGGCAGACATGGCAGGGAAGAGGGAACACTCCGGTGTTCCTCGCTTCCTTTTAGCAGCAGATATTTCCTCTAGCTGATGGTGCGCTCGCAGCAGAGCTACAGAAAGCACTGATGGCCTTATAAGCAGGCCTTTGATTATTCACGGCTTCTTGGGCCATGTTCTTCTGCTGTGGCATCAACTGCAACCTGGGGATCTGGTAAAACAGCAACTGTTCAAAAGCACCTACTGCCGCAGAAGACAGACCCTTTGCTTGTGCTCCATTGACCATGAACCCGACCAGTGCTTGAAATACTGGTTATACTGATTCCATGACACCCGTACTGTGAATGGATCTGTCCTTGTGGCAGGAAAGAATGAATGAAATATATAAGGCATGCAGAAGTTCGCTGCCGAGCGCCGGAACAACGGAACAAGCTTCAGAACAGAAAGTGCTATGGATAACATTCCGCCTAGTGCACGCTGCTCTGCACTTCCTAATCTAAAGTCACTGGGTGCAAACCCTATGGTAGTGCTAAACCACACTTAGTCTCATACACACGTAACATATATGAATAAAGAAGTATGCACTTATCTGCTGCTGGAGCACTCAAGAAAGAGGAAGGGGTGGTATAGCCTCAGGTGGAACAGGATTGGATGGCAGGGTCCCATGTACTTTACACCCTATCAACTTAAAACTAGAAATATACTTATTTTCTCTGGATGTTGTAGTTTTTTCCTTGCATTGTGTTGTTTTGACAGTTGTTTTAAAAGCTGCTCGAGAAGTAAAGAGTAGAGTTGAGCATAATCCTTTGCCTCTGTGTGTTTAATAGAATTATGACTTTCTGTTATGATAGCAGGGATTGAATTCTATGCCATTTTGATGATTAAGACATCACTTTACATCAAATATTATCAGAGTGAAAAATAATTAACTAAAAAAAAATCGAATATGCTGATTCATAAAATGACTTAACAGTGAGATTGAGAGAGAAAGGAAGAGAAAAAAGTGTGGGAGAGATTGAGAGAGACATTCATACACATGATACAGGAGAGGGATAAAGAGCAAGGAGGAGATTTCAGACATGTCAGGGCCAATCAACCGTGTATCATGAGGCAGATGGTCTTGGGTGGAGGTAAAAATTGGAGGTGTTTTGTACTCAACCGTTATCTCCCAGCGATGATATTCCCTGTGAATACCGCTATCTAGCAGCAAATAACTAATACCATGCAAAGTGGCATTATTTCCAAATACTGCCTGTTTTACTTCTACTGCCACACCACTGATGAAGGCCTAAGTGTACTGGATGTGCCTGGGCAGGTTTCAAACTCTGAACAAGCTGCAAAGTAGGGGCTGCTTATGATGGAGAATAATAAAATTCTGAATCATTTTGATAAAGCCACATAAGCAGGATCCCTTTATGACATTTTGTGGACCCAACACTTGGTTTTATGACGTAAAGCACTGGGTTGGAGACCTACATTTCAATGCACACTGGGGATCTTTATGTGCTGAGCTCTTGTGCCCTTTTTTAATATTACTTAGTATATTAAATACATTATTAAATATTAGTACATGGCGAGGGACAATCAGTTTGCAGCAAACAACATGATTGACCCTCATCAGGTCAGTCGCAATCACATACCTTTCCGGATTGGCCACCATGGAAAGGAAGAAGGGACCACCTGTAGTACCTTCTCCCTGTTCCATGGTGGCCATGCTCATTTTTTTTTCTTCCACATTTCAATGTCCGGCATGGAAAGGGTGAGGGGACTACGTTTAGTCCCTTCTCCTTGTTCATGGCAGCCATTTTATTTGTTTACTTTATTTTTTTTGTTGAATGGCCGCCATGGAAAGGCTTCCCGTGTTCCATAGCAGCCATCTGTTTTCTTCTTTTTTTCAGTTGCTAAATGCCAAAGTCATTTCGCAACTAACAAAGATACTATTAGTAACAGTCTAACAGGTACTAATAATAACAAGCCCCTCGCTGGGGGGCATTACTGCTTCAGGTAATGCGCCGGCCAGGTGTTGTTAAGGCTCTCGCTTCACTCAGGCCTGTAACTATGGGTCCCGGGGCATTACCTGAAGTGGTAATGCATCCCAGCTCAGGGCTTATTGCTTAAATGTTTTAAAATATAGCAAAATATGTTGACGTCTTTTTAAAAGAATCAACTTGCTAGCAATTGTCTACCCTGACCCATAAATGCACTTTTCTCAATGTTTGCGTTATTTGCAAAACTGACCATTTAGTTTGGACTCTTCCAAGACTGTCCTGAGCCTGACTTCATGATTGGAACAGAAGCATACCACTGCAAATCAGATTAACAGTTTCACTGCCAGAGTGTGTTTTAGGATACACAATTTACCAACATCTGTTTACGAATTCCTCGAGGCACCCCACCCAAACATCCCTACATGGGCCCAAAACATCCTGCCTTCAAGAATGCTTGAATGTTACTGACTCAATAGATTTTAAAAAGGTTTTCTATTTCATCTTGACACACCTCAAACCAAAAATGCATTACACAATGTATGTTGGGCATTTCATTGTCATTTAACGACAAGGAATTTTGGGAATGAGGGTTAGACAGTTTTGTCAGTATGCAGCACTACCATTTTGTCCCACATCCAAGGGAATCCAAGAAGAGGTCACCGGCACTTCCGTAAAGAATATTACTCTGAACCCTTAGACTGGCTGTGTAACTGCACTGTCCCTCTGTCACAGGGCATGGTGTGACTGGCATGACCCTGAAGGATACAAATCAGCAGTTATTTTGCTCTTTTGGTACCTGAGCCTGACTTTGGCTGCAAGCACTACCATTCCATCAAATCACTGTGTTTATAATCCTCAGAACCTCCATTCATACAAAAGTCAGGCATCCTAGAGAAATGTCATCCTTTACTCTGACACCACCAATAAATAAAACTCACTGCTGCAGTTGCCACACCAGATTGCCTCTCTGCAAAATCCATGCATTTCCCTCAATAAGCTGCCATTGTTATGTTATGTTAAGACATGTAAGTTGGGTTTTATAGAGCTCAGTGATCACCCGGGGGTATCATTGCCCTATAGAATGGATGAATCGCTGGATAAACGAGCAACCATTAATTTAAGTGAGATTAAATATAATGGGTTTAATGTGCTTCCCAAATGTCAATAGATTGGACTCTACCAGGTGCTAATGGGTGGGGGAAGGACCTTCCACAATTTTGATACCTGAACCACAAAGAAACAACCGCCGTCTTTCTTTATGTTATCTGGTGACAGTGAGATTTCAATCTGGATTGGATCTTTATGTATAGACTCAGAGTTTGTTCCAAAAGGGAGTCATATTTCGATGTTGAACATTTTTAAAGACCAAGCACATACTATTAAATATAATAGATTTTTTTTATCAGGAGTGTGAAAATCCAGAGGCTGTTTCACAATCTAGTGCTGGGGATCCTGTACTCAGATGGCAAGGGGAAGGCCATCGTTTTTGAATCCCGACCATGGGCTTCGCAAGTGAGGGAGGATCACCTGGGTAGGGGGTCCTCAGGGAGTGGGGGAGAAGCACCCAATGGTAAGACACGGTATCCTCTTTTTTCCACAACCCATTTAACCCCTATCCCTGCTTATTTTACAACTCCCATAATCCCTCCACTCTTTGTCGTGACAAAAGGACTGCACCGAGGAAGATGAGGAATGAAGATGGATTAACTCCCTGATTTGCATGGGCCCTGTCCCTATAATAAGGCCAGGCAGAGTCAGGCACTTAGCTCTAACAATGTACACCTGCCTCTTATTAACAGCCCCTTCGAAGATAAAAGGTGGCGCGCACAAGCACACTTTGAGTGAGGCTGGGTACGAGAAGTATCAGCTCTTCCGAGGCTGATGCGAACCAGGCTGTGGAAGGAGGAAGACTGTGAGCATTCGAAGAGCAAAGCCGAGTAATCAGAGGAAAGAAACCTTCAAGTTGCCAGAAAGCAGCCTGCGATCCTCCCGAGTGAACGGCAGAGCTGGGGAGGGCAGAAAAGGCGTTGTCTGTAGCTTTCAGCTGCAAGAAAGAGATGAAAGAAATCCAATTAACATAGCTGGTGAGTTATCGAGGGAACACAAGTCTGGTTGATGTTAAAGTGAAAGTGACTGTAATTTGAAAGTTGATGGTTGCGCGTGTGCCGATAAAATGCAGATGAAGAGAACAAATGATAAAAGACAAGTATATAAAGTAGCAGAGTGGTCCTGCAAAATCAAGTCGCACATTCCAAAGTCTCAAATGTTATGAATTTTGAAAGATATGGCAAGCAGAGATCAAAGGAAACCGTGATAAGGAAAGGAAGTTGAATAAGAGGAAAGTGACATTTGTGAACTGTGAAATATGCGAACAGGGCAAAAGTAAAATATATATAAATGGCATGTGAAAGAGAATGAGAACTATGAATAAGAGCTACAAGTACCAAGAGGCAATTGGTGTTCAATACAAACTTTGAAACTAGAAAAGAATAAGAACTACAAATACCAAGAGGTATTGGTATTACACATGAACATTTGAAAAGGCCAAGAACGCAGACTAAAAAGAGTGAGAATCATAAGTGCCAAGAAGTATTGATGACACAAGATGTTATTAATTGTGAATTGAAGGATTGTTGAAAGAAAGATCGAAGTGGTCATGCAGAGGTCTGGGTAAAATCTTTGCAGTTTCGAAAGTCTTCGACAGTGAGAAGATATGAGGAAAATCGTGGGGAAGGCAACCCCCATGAAGTGAAACAAGACAGGCTCGAGCCCGGCAGAGGGAAGCCTGAGCAGAACTGTGAGACATTGTGTGACAAAGTGAAACAAGACAGGTTTGAACCTGGCAGAGGAAAGCCTGTTCAGAACTAAAGTATTGATGGCAAGGCAGGCAAAGCCTAAAGAAGTGATTGAACTATCAGAAGTTAAAAGACTAAGATTGAACAGTGGAATTGTACCAGTAAGCCAAAGTATGCAAGACTGACAGAACTGTGCCATCCACCCGTCCTTTGTGTTTTGAGAGACTGTCTAGACCCCATGGGGTTGAACCTGGGGAAGGGAGTTGATGCTGAAGCCATTCTGACATTTTCTTTTGAGACTTTTTTTTACATTTTCTATTCCCTTAACACATTTCTTATTCTAAGAAGGAAGGCAAGGTTAGGTTTTCTTAGTATAAGCCTTTTTAGTTTGACGGGACTGACTTGGGCATATTATGTTATTGTTTAATGGTCGATATTACTCCCACTATAGAGTTAGCACCAGTTAGGAATTCTGCTGTCCCAATCAAAGGTGTAAATAAAGGTTTTCAAAACTTGCACCGATTGTGTCTACTATTGATATCATATACAGGAAGAAACGGAAATCAATCCGGTCCTAAGTGCACTCTCGCTATGCTCTCCTATGGAGTTGCTGTTGGATTGTAATGTAGTTCCAAGTATTCAAAATATACATTTTAATCAATAGACAATTACATTTTTGGATTTAGCCACTTTTGAAAATGTAATCATGAGGCATGAAGTGCGTCCAACTGTGCCGTGCCAAAAGAGGTTTTAGCCAATGCATTTCGGACGTGTGTCCATCTTCAGGGCTATAGGGCACTGTATACAAATTAAAAGGTTATGCCATACCACAGACACTTCAGTTTTTTCCAAATGTGTCCACCATTATAAGAAAAATAATTCATCAAGCAAATAAAATCCCAAACAAAACAAAAACAAGATAATACAGTAATAGGATTAATCAATGCAAAACCGAAATTGCACATACCATTACTTCAGATATTGGTTCAAAGAGGAAAGAAGCTAAATCAAAACACAAATTAGTGAAATGTGTTGCCTAAAACCCAAGTTAATGAGATGTGTGGTCTAAAGCCTCGTGTTACAGTACTTTTATCGTGTACTACAATTGGTAAAATAAGTACCTGAGTGGCAAGCCACATGCAATGGGATTAGCTGTTGGTTCTCGGAGTGTCGTACATCTAGAATTACCAAAGAAATTGCTGATTTAAAACTATAATTTACTGACGTTAGTAGTGTTCACTATAGCGTGTAGGAGAATTTGCCTACCTTGTTATTTGATTTCTGCCGTAACGCTGTGGGAAAAAATAAAAATAATTATAGTAAATATCTCTGTCTGGGGTCCAAACGTTCTCTCTCTCCTATGGATAATTCTGTGACCCTCTGTACTTACCTATACTAACGTTCTGTAACTGCTCCAAAAAGCCGGCATCCCACGAAGATGTCCCACATATCTGTTTGTCAAGTTGTTGCTAAGCGACCCGACGCATGCGTCCCGACACATGACGATGAGTCTCTATATTGTTCGACTGAGATTTAATGAAGCTCCTCATAAATAGTATATATGGTCGCCGATCTGGATGGTGGCATTCTATTACAAATAGTTATGTGATGTAAAATTATTGTATGAGAAAATGTATAACTTTACAGCGCCAGAGGATGACGCTACTGGCCGTTGCTAAGGGATAGAGTGCACGCGTCTGAGAGTATGATGACGTGTGAATGTCGTTCAATCCGCGTCCTTAGTAACCATGTTATCCACCTTGGGATATATTAGTTTCTCTTTGCGCTACTGGAGTGGAAGCTCACAATGACCATTAGTCATTGACCGCATTGTCTCGTAAGGTAGCACCAAACAGTGCAGTACTCACCTTACGTCCCACAGGTCCCTGCAAGAGGGGTCTACGGGATGCCGTACCACGATAGGGGGCTTATATGATTGCGCTCGTGTATCCCTGAGAGGGTACAGAATGTATCACAAATTGTATACCATGATCACTCATTTGGGGAAATTAACCAGATCTTTCCAACTTGCCGTGCACATGTATTCTATGAATGGTGCAGGATGTGTTACAAATAATATTCCATGATCGGTCATTTAAGGAAATTAACCGGATCATTCAAGATTTCCGTAGTAACCTTATTCCCATGTGTGTCCTCAAAACGCACCAGAAAACATTTCATATGTTAGTAACATGATGTCACCTTTTGTGAAATTGACTTGATCGCAAACACTTTCAATATTACTGTAAAAAATTATCAGTATGATAGATATGTCTAAAAAGCTCAGCAAGAACGTAATTATCCTAAAACTCTTGATATCCACTAACAAGGATAGTAAGCTTCAAGCTGCAACCAGTGTCTCAGGACAGTTCGTGAAACTGTGTGTAGTAATTAGTTTCATTAAAGAACATGGCGGGTAAAGCCTGGGAACAACTATGTTGGGAATTCTCATCCTGTCAAGCTATCATCTGTCATAATGTCAAAAAGATATATTATGTCAAAAAACACACTAATATCACATTGTCAACTGTGAATTCAACTGTTCACTAACACATGTCTACTGTGCATGGTGGTAGTTCAGAGGAAGCACATGTTATGTATTTCATCATTAATTCCTCTTGGTTTCAAAGAGTCCAATCAATCGATCCAAAACGTTTCTTGTTGATCTAACGTCTGCTGAGATCTTCTTGTGTATTACATTGTCCAACCACTTTGACAACTTGAATACGTATCTGGCTAATGTTGTGCTTCTTGTCGTTCCAATGACTCGCAAGGGCTGAGATCATATTATTGGTACGGATACACGATCTGTGTTCATTCCAACAGATCTTACCTTGTCGCTTGGACTGGCCAACATAGTAAATCCTACACAGACATTTATGGGGTAATTCATAGAATTCAGCGCACAAGTGGCGCACGCGGCTGGCGCACAGTGTGCGTGTGCGAATCCCTGCGCCAGCCGCGTGCGCTAAAATCCATTTCCGCGCACAGCGTATTCATGGATTCCAGCCACCAAAACCAGCCGTGGCGCACAGTGGCGCAGCGATCCTGCAGCAGCGCCAGTTACGCCCCCAAGAACGCCTCTCGCGCAGGGAAAAGCCATCAATATACCCAATCCAGCGCAAAGGGCTGCGCTAACCCTGTACCAGCACAGCAAGCGGGCTATGTGTATCACTGGGGTGCGCGGGAAGTACCTCACGCGATTGGCCCTGTGCGAGCAGGGTACGCGTATTTCAGGGGTGCGCGGGAAGTTCCACACGCGATTACATCATGATACGCGTATTTCAGGGGTGCGCGGGAAGTTCCACACGCGATTCCATCAGGGTACGTGTATCTCGGGGCGCGGGGGAAGTTTCAAACGCGAAATCAGCAGGGTACGTGTATTCCAGGGGTGCGCGGGAAGTTCCACACGCGATTCCATCACGGTACGTGTATTTCAGGGGTGTGCGGGAATTTCCACACGCGATTGGGCCCGTGCGAGCAGGGTACGCGTATTTCAGGGGTGCGCGGGAAGTTCCACACGCGATTTCATCATGGTACGTGTATTTCAGGGGTGCGCGGGAAGTTCCACACGCGATTCCATCAGGGTATGTGTATTACAGGGGTGCGCGGGAAGTTCCACACGCGATTTCATCATGGTACATGTATTTCAGGGGTGCGCGGGAAGTTCCACACGCGATTCCATCAGGGTACGTGTATTACAGGGGTGCGCGGGAAGTTCCACGTGCGATTCCATCAGGGTACATGTATTACAGGGGTGCGCGGGAATTTCCACACGCGATTGGGCCCTTGCAAGCAAGGTACGCGTATTTCAGGGGTGCGCGGGAAGTTCCACACGCAATTTCATCATGGTACGTGTATTTCAGGGGTGTGCGGGAAGTTCCACACGCGATTCCATCAGGGTATGTGTATTACAGGGGTGCGCGGGAAGTTCCACACGCGATTCCATCAGGGTACGTGTATTACAGGGGTGCGCGGGAATTTCCACACGCGATTGGGCCCTTGCGAGCAGGGTACGCGTATTTCAGGGGTGCGCGGGAAGTTCCACACGCGATTTCATCATGGTACGTGTATTTCAGGGGTGCGCGAGAAGTTCCACACGTGATTCCATCAGGGTACATGTATTACAGGGGTGCGCGGGAAGTTCCACACGCGATTTCATCATAGTACGTGTATTTCAGGGGTGCGCGGGAACTTCCACACGCGATTCCATCAGGGTACGTGTATTACAGGGGTGCGCGGGAAGTTCCACACGCGATTTCATCATGGTACGTGTATTTCAGGGGTGCGCGGGAAGTTCCACACGCGATTCCATCAGGGTACGTGTATTACAGGGGTGCGCGGGAAGTTCCACATGCGATTCCATCAGGGTACGTGTATTACAGGGGTGCGCAGGAATTTGCACACGCGATTGGGCCCTTGCGAGCAGGGTACGCGTATTTCAGGGGTGCGCGGGAAGTTCCACACGCGATTTCATCATGGTACGTGTATTTCAGGGGAGCGCGGGAAGTTCCACACGCGATTCCATCAGGGTACGTGTATTACAGGGGTGCGCGGGAAGTTCCACACGCGATTTCATCATGGTACGTGTATTTCAGGGGTGCGCGGGAACTTCCACACGCGATTCCATCAGGGTACGTGTATTACAGGGGTGCGCGGGAAGTTCCACACGCGATTTCATCATGGTACGTGTATTTCAGGGGTGCGTGGGAATTTCCACACGCGATTGGGCCCTTGCGAGCAGGATACGCGTATTTCAGGGGTGCGCGGGAAGTTCCACACGCGATTCCATCAGGGTACGTGTATTACAGGGGTGCGCGGGGAGCACCACACGTGAATTGCACGTGTGGGTCCTCCCAGGTGCTCCCTCTACACCCTTCACGGCCCCTGCAGGTGGCTCACACCACAGGGGCCTACCCTGCACATGTCCTGCAGGCACCCCATCCACCATGGCCATGCCCCCCAGCCAACCCACATGTCAACTTGCACTACTGCCCACCAACGCATGTCCCCCTGCACCCCAGCCACCAGGGGCAGTCTCCACCAGGCCCCCACCCATGTCTCCCAGCACCCCCACACCCCAGCAGTGCAGGGGCACCTACCACCAGGCCCCCACCCATGTCTCCCACCACCCCCACCCCCAGCCACCAGGGGCAGCCTCCACCAGGCCCCCACCCATGTCTCCCAGCACCCCCACCCCCCAGCAGTGCAGGGGCAGCCTCCACCAGGCCCCCACCCATGTCTCCCAGCACCCCCACCCCCAGCAGTGCAGGGGCACCCACCACCAGGCCCCCACCCATGTCTCCCACCTCCCCCAACCCCCAGCCACCAGGGGCAGCCTCCACCAGGCCCCCACCCATGTCTCCCAGCACCCCCACCCCCCAGCAGTGCAGGGGCACCCACCACCAGGCCCCCACCCATGTCTCCCACCACCCCCACCCCCCAGCCACCAGGGGCAGCCTCCACCAGGCCCCCACCCATGTCTCCCAGCACCCCCACCCCCCAGCAGTGCAGGGGCAGCCTCCACCAGGCCCCCACCCATGTCTCCCAGCACCCCCACCCCCCAGCAGTGCAGGGGCACCCACCACCAGGCCCCCACCCATGTCTCCCAGCACCCCACCCCCCAGCACTGTGGGGCACCTGCCAGCAGGCCCCCACCCATGTCCAACTCATGTGCCCCACCCCCCCAACCCCCAGCACTGTGGGGCACCTGCCACCAGGCCCCCACCCATGTCCAACTCATGTCTCCCAGCACCCCCACCCCCCAGTACTGTGGGGCACCTGCCAGCAGGCCCCCACCCATGTCCAACTCATGTCTCCCACCACCCCCACCCCCCAGCACTGTGGGGCACCTGCCAGCAGGCCCCCACCCATGTCCAACTCATGTCTCCCACCACCCCCACCCCCCAGCACTGTGGGGCACCTGCCAGAAGGTCCCCACCCATGTCCAACTCATGTTCCCCACCCCCCCACCCCCCAGCACTGTGGGGCACCTGCCAGCAGGCCCCCACCCATGTCCCATCCATGCCCCCCTGCACCTGGGTCCCACCAATCCCCAATCATGTCCGTAATGGCCATCCTCCCCTGCCAAAAGGCCCAACCAACTATCACATCCACCCACATATCAAAGGCAATGACATGTTACACACCCAATGTAAATAATGCAAATGAACACATGTCTGTCACACACAATGGCTGCAAGTGAATGTTAAGACACCCAACATGACATGCATGAAAGCAATGAGATGATACGATACATTGAAGGATGAAAATAAAAATGTATTTAAAATCAACTTGAATGGAAATGAAATGAGAAAAACCACAAAGCAAAACAACCAAAAGAAGAAGAATGTCCATGAAAAAAATCAAAAACACACAGCACAATCCAAAAAAATGGTGTCCAAAGTCACAGTCAGAAAAGTAATCCAAGTGTAAATGATAAACAAAAACCATTGCTCCATGGCGATGAAAAAAATCCAAAAAATAGACAAATCCATTGAAGAACTATTTACAAGATAATCCCGGGTCCATGAGCCCAACCCAATGAAACCTAACTATGACAACTAACTAAAAACTGAACTACATACAAAAATGTGGCGCATTGTCCAATCGCAACCAAATAAAAAAAATAAATAAAGGAAACCTAACACTAACTATATAACTATATACAAAGGCGGCGGGCAAGTCTAGCGGCTCACTCCGTGATGTTCCGGGCCAGGGCATCATCGAACTCCTGTTCGATGTCCCGGAGGCGGTCCTTTTCCATGGCCCCGAGGGTCCGCAGGGACGACGCCATCTCCTCCTCCAACCCCCTGCGGATTGCCTCGAGGCACTCGGCCCGCCTCAGGGCCCTCCGCATGGAGTTCTCCGCCCTGACCATTGTGAGCCGCGCCTCTTCCGCCCGCCGCCGCTCCGCACCTATCTGCTGGCCCAACCGCTGCCACACGGAAGACACTTCCCGTCCTGGATCCTCCTGCCCTCCGGCCGATGCCTGCCCCTCCGATGTTGATGGCCCCGAGCCATGATGCCTCCCACGTTGACTCCGCTGCTGCCTCCGACGCCACTGCCTCTGCCAGCACAACGGCATCCAGGCTGATGGAATCCACCGACGCCGTCGTGCACGTGCCCTGCCTGATGATGCCGGCACATCCTCCATCTGCTGGGGTACAGTTGCTGTGGTGTCCACCCCTGCTGGACCTCTGACTCCCGACTTTGGCAGGGATGGGATCCCCACCGAGCTGGCTGCATTGGTCAGGGCAGGTCCACAGGGGGCCCTGGTGGCATCTGGGCCGGAAGACGGCAAGGAGAACGACTGGCGTATAGTCTCCACAGAGGAGGAGAGGGACGCCAGATTGGCCAACACATGCAGGAAACCCCCGAACATGGACGATCCCAATTGGGCAACGTTGGCACGGTGCTCTTTGTGATGACGTGCGTGCTCCTCGTGGGAAGCACGCACGGCATCACGAATCACAGCCGTGTGCATTGCGACCCCAATCACAACCTTCTCCATACGGCCAGGGTTCCCCTCGTCCGCAGGTGGAGGGGAGTCAGATGACATGGACATCCCCTCTACCTGCGGACGGGCCTGGGACGGGGCATCCCTGCTGGTGCATGGTGGTGCACCCACAGGGTCAGGGACAGCGACATGCACAGGCCCCTCCACGGTGACCTGTGCTGCCTCCTGCCCCTGCCCCTGGACTGCACCACTTGCACCAGCAGGGATGCCCCCACCAGGCCCCATGTGCGCCTCAGTGGCGGCCTCCTCCTCCTCTGTGGAAACCACCAACCTGGATGGCTCCTCACCGTCTTCCGCCGTAGCAGGCCCCTGTGGGGGCTCACCCACCCCTTCCGCTGCAGCCGTGGGGGCATCCCCGCCGCCTTGCTCCATAGCGCCGTCTCCGCCCTCTTCTTCACTAGCCGCTGCGTAGAGGGAGACATAGAACACAAGCATCAGGCTACTGTACAATGGTCCCCTAGACAGGAAGCAATAGCAGATGAGTGCCACTGTCAAAGTACACTTCCATCATGTCCCTCCACGACACATGTGTCAGTCCAGGCAAAGCACACACAGTGACAGTCATGGTGCATGCCATGGACATTTCCATACATGTCCAATGGACTCTCGAAACATACAATGTAATGGAACTCACATGCATCATGGGTCATGCCTATCACATGCACACACTTCACTTCAGTCACATCCATCTGGCCCCGTACACCCCAATCACAGTGGATACAAGGATGACTAGGCTGCATCAGTGAATCTGTACATTGTCACAGACATGTGTCATGCATCCATGGCATTCACAAGTCACAGACACGCAGGTCAGGCACACAGACATGGATACCATATATGTACCTGGCATCAGCACCCATCCCTCACCCCCACCCATGTCCAGGAACAGAGACTGCCAGGCTCTCATGTGTACAATCTGCATAGGGCTCCCCATGTCGCATTTAAACACATGCAACAACCGTGCGGTTCACACATTACTGGTCGCACATGCATTACCATGATGTCCCTGCACACATAAATGCGTACATGGCCTATGTCACACATACAGGCAAGTATCAGACAACCAGCACACTGCAACATGCCCTGTCTCACACAGCAATGCTTGGCCACTTACCGCTCAACTCCAGACGGGTCTCCCTCTCAAGGACCTGGGCGTGGAGCGCTGGGTGTACGCGTTCCAGGACCCTCATCTGGATGGAACTCATGCGGCCCCGGCCCCCCTCCACGAGGTGCCGGGCCTTTACGAGGGTCCTGGACCTCAAGTCCTCCCAGCGCTTCTTTACCTTCTGGATGGTGCGGGTTGCCACCCCATCCGCGTTGATGGCAACCACACAGTCGGCCCAGATCCTCTCCCGTCCTTCCTTGTTGGCGCGGGACGATCCGAAGAGTACATCATACTGCCCCAGGACTTGCTCCACCAGGACACCAACTTCGGTGGCAGTGAAGCTGGTGCCCCTCTGCCCCTCTGGCCGGGGGTTGCCACTGGTGCCAGATGTGGATGTGCCCGACATGGCAACCCCAGGGGCAGGAGTGGGTGGGCAACTGGGTCCTGGGGCTGGGCCATGGAGCGATGTTATCCGAGTCGGGAGTCTTCTGTTCCAGCAGGGGTGGACACAGCAACTGGACCCCTGCAGATGGCTGATGTGCAGGCACCAAATGGCAGGGCACGGTGGCAGCAGGCAGGCAGGCAGGCAGCAGCAGATGGCACGGCACGTGGGAGGCTGCTCAGGGCACTGGGAGGCAGTAATTCGGCCTTCTGGGCAGGAGCGTGGTCTTCCGTGTGTTTTCGCGTGGCCAGCTTGATACGGAGTGATTTGGCACGTGGAAATCCTGCACGTCAGTGTGAAAATCGAGGAAAGGCCCTTAGCGCGTAAGCGCGTCAGCACACGTACGCGATTTCATTGGACCAAAGGCCCTTACAGCGTAAGCGCGTCTGTGACGTTTTGCGCACGGGCGTTGCCCTGGCAGGGCTTGGAGATCCCGCGTGCCTTTACACTGTTCTGTACGTGCTTTTCGTGCGGTGCGTGTGTTTTCCATCCGTTGGGGTTCACACGCTATTACTTCACAGCGGGTGTTGGCTACGCGCTCTTCTACACGCAAGGCAGACGGTGAGTGGTACCCCGCTCCCCCAGGCCTGATCGCGTGAAATACACGTAGCCCGCTCCTCCGCTCCCCAAGGCCCGATCGCGTGAAATCCCCCAGGCCCGATCGCGTGAAAAAGTTCACGCGAAAAAGTTCACGCGAACCCCTGATATACACGTAGCCCGCTCCCCCAGGCCCGATCGCGTGAAAAAGTTCACGCGAACCCCTGAAATACACGTAGCCCGCTCCACCAGGCCCGATCGCGTGAAAAACTTCACGCGAACCCCTGAAATACACATAGCCCGCTCCCCCAGGCCCGATCGCGTGAAAAACTTCACGCAAACCCCTGAAATACACGTAGCCCGCTCCCCCAGACCCGATCGCGTGAACAACTTCACGCGAACCCCCGATATACACATGCCCCGCTCGCACAGGCCCAATTGCTGTATGTTGCCACTTTTGTAATGCGCAGGGATGCTACCGCCTGCCTTCGTGTGGCGGACGTGTTTCGGCTTGTGCGTGTCTTTGGCTGTGCGTGGCTTTGCCCTATTCGATTCCATGAATACGTGTGGTTCGAGTGCGTGTGGGCGTTCCGTCTGCTTCCCTGCAGTACATCCCCAGTTACGCCCTTATTTTCGCGCGTTGTTCCCCATTCCGCGCGTTACGCCCCGTGTCCCGCCCACTTTCTGGTGTATGCGCCGAGGTTGTGCGCCTTCACTGTGCGCGTCGCGCACGCCTTTCGGGATGTTGCATTGACTTGTGCGCCATGCACGTGTTTGGCGCACATCCCGGGGTGTACACGCGCAGGGACTTCCATGAATCGCATGTGTGCGAGTGCGCCTGTTTTTTTCCGCTTGCGCCTGCTTGCGCCTGCTTGCGCGAAGATTTTCGGCGCACGTTTGTTCCATGAATCGGCCCCTTGATGGCATAAATTATATTGGGTGTGTCACATGTTGTGTAACTGTTGATCTTTATCATTCCCCTGTTCGTGGATGATTAATTGTGTCGCCTTTGGATACGAAGCTATAATTGCTGAAATGCAAACATAGAAAGGTTCCTTTTCTTGAAGTTGACAATGTTTTAACTGGTGGTCTAGTTTTGACAAGTCTGTCTCTTAAATTTTCACTTCTTTTATACACAAATATGGGATTTTCTTTGAATAAATGTTCAATTCTAGAGTCATTGGTTAATGTGCACCAATTTTTGATGATTGCAGACTTAATTTGGCTGCTTTGGATGGAGTAGCAGGAGACAAATACAATCAGTGTTGATGTGTTCTGTGAAGTTTGGTTCTGTGCGTAGGTGTCAGCAATCGTTCCTTCGCTGCTATTTCTTTTGATTTGTAGCCACGTGCTTCCAACTTGTTTCCCATGTTCTCTATCTCTCTGTCATATAATGTGGGGTCATTGACAATCCGTTTCACTCTCATCATCTGGCTATGTGGTAGATTGTTGATTAAGCTGGGCTGATCAAAACAAAGCCGATGAAGTAAATTATTGAGGTTCGTTTCTTTCCGGAAGATATTTGTTCGATATTGGTCTTGTTGCACATGGATGGACACGTCTAGAAAGGGTATGTCTGTGGTCGAACTGTCACTCGTAAATTGAATACATTGGTCTATCGTGTTCAGATATACCAAAAAATCTTGTAAAGTTTCAGATGAGCCTGTCCAGATGCCAAAAATATCATCTATGTATGGAACCAATACGAACTAGTTACGCCATACTGCATGATCTAAGATGTATTCTCTTTCAAATCTATGCATGAAGCAGTTTGCATGTATAGGTGCCATAGTGGCCCCAATTGAAGTTACAGAAGTCTGTAAAAAGAACTGATTTCTGTATTGGAAGCATGAGTTCTCCGAGATAAACTAGAGGAGTACCAGAATGAATTCTGTAATTGCTCTCATTTCTCCTTCATTGAGCAAGAACCATTCGATTGCATCCATTCCCATGTCATGCGGAATAGAAGTGTATAAACATCTCACATCGATGGTGAACAGTATAGAGATTTTCATGTAACCTTGCAGGCCACCCATGAGCATACAGATTAGTATTCGTTTGGCTATTTCATGTGGCATAAAAATGGACTGCCGCAATCCTCTTCCTTTGGTATGTTGCAGTTAGCTTTCTTCAGCCTTTATTATATGAGCAAAACATCCTTTCTGGAACTGATAACAGCAGGGTCCCAGATTCTTCGTTGGTCTCATGTTGGATACATAAAAAAGACAGTCAGAGGGCAAGGAGGAGCATAGTTTTCTTTCTCCTTCCTCTCTCTCCCCCCCAATGAGTAGGGTAAAATAGAAGAAATGTTTAGACAAACATCTCTCCTCCAAACTACCTCACTCTTGCACGAGCCAATACAGACAGTTGGGGTCATTACGACCCAGGCGGTAAGTACGCCAACTTTACCACCATGGTGTAAACTACGTTTACACCATGGTGGATGGCGGATTTACCGCCCCATTCCAAGGTGAGTGGGGCGGTAAATCCCCATTTCCCATTTTACCCTTCTCCATTCCCATTTTTGCCCCATAGGGCATAATGGGAGTGGGGAAGGCGCTAATTACGCCACCGTAAATTACGGTGGCGTAATTAGCACCAAGGCGGTTTTTTAGCGCCATGGATTTTAACGGCTGCTAGAAGCAGCCGTTAAAATCGGAATCAGGCGTTAAGGGTTAACGACAGCATGATCGATTACTGCAATGTATTATTCTCTGGTACCTCCTCCAAGAACCTGTCAAAATTCCAACTACTACAAAATGAAGCCGTAAGAGCGTCCCTGGGCTTAAAACGTTGGGACCACATTTCAGCAGCAAGAAGGGGGCATAAAAGCATGCATCAATTTCAAAAGGCTAGCCATCGCCCACTGATGTCTGCACCAGAGTGCCCCTGTCTACCTCATTCCTCCCACAAAACCAGTAACTCGATGCCTCTGCCCTTCATCCAGCCGTGCTTTGATCACCCCCAGATTCATTTGCAAATGATTGGGGGGCTCCAGATTTTGCATCACTGCTCCCACCCTCTGGAACACTCTGCCCAACCACATCAGAAATTAGCCATCATACCATGTCTTCAAAAAACCTTTTAAAACATGGCTTTTCAACTAATATGTATAACTTGTTTATGTACTTTGTTCACAACATCCTGTCTTTACTCTGTACAAGCACCTTGATACCTCCAGGTCTAGGCGCTCTATAAATGAATGAAATAAATAAAATAAATCTAACCTCAAAGTGTGTGTGTGTGTGTGTGTGTGTGTGTGTGTGTGTGTGTGTGTGTGTGTGTGTGTGTGTGTGTGTGTGTGTGTGTGTGTGTGTGTGTGTGTGTGTGTGTGTGTGTGTGTGTGTGTGTGTGTGTGTGTGTGTGTGTGTGTGTGTGTGTGTGTGTGTGTGTGTGTGTGTGTGTGTGTGTGTGTGTGTGTGTGTGTGTGTGTGTGTGTGTGTGTGTGTGTGTGTGTGTGTGTGTGTGTGTGTGTGTGTGTGTGTGTGTGTGTGTGTGTGTGTGTGTGTGTGTGTGTGTGTGTGTGTGTGTGTGTGATATGCTGTCTCCTATACATTGGCACACTTGACAATAATGTGTAACTTGAATGTTTGCTCCTTCAGGTGATCTTCAGCCAACAATGCAGTTCCAGTGACGTCAAAGATCTGCTGTGTTCTTCGGCAGGTCTTCAAAGGTAAGGTTCATACATTGTGTGAAGAGTTGTACACTGCTTAAAGTAGGGGACCAAAAATCCGGTCATCAATAGGCAAATATGGTTCATGTTTTTAGGCGACCCACATCAAATACATTTGACTACAGTCAATCTTTATGGGAGCTATTGAAATAGTCAGTGGTTAAAGTGAAAACTTGGAGTGATTACACTTTTCGAGTTGTGGACTTGGCTAACCCTGATTAAACTAACTGCAATCTCAAAACAATGGCAAGAAAGAACAGCATTGTAAAACATTGGTGCATTTTGCTTTTGTCAAACATTGTTTGGTGGGTCTTGATCTGCCAAATTCAAATACCAGACATGTTAAGCCTAAACATTTTGCAATAATAATTTTTGGGTGAGGAAAGATTATTTTTCTTATTTTTTACCTGTTTAATTTTTTTCACATATTTGTAAAAAAAATCTTTATCTTAAAAAAATATCCTTTGTGAGAATGGGGAAGGGAGCACTTTTTTTCAATTTCTGGCCTGCCAATTTCAGTAAGACCCTTGCTGAGACAGTCAGATTACTTGAAGTGATATTTCGATGAATCATAGGACCCTGCACCATGGGGCTTCATTGGGCCTCATTCCGAGTACGGCGCTAACCAATGGCGCTATTAACGCCTTGGTTGACGCCGTACCCGGACCGGCAGCGCCTTGGTGGTTGGCGGAATTACCGCCCCATTCCAAGGTTGGCGGGGCGGTAATTCCCCAATCCCCATTTACCCTTCCCCATTCCCATTCTTGCCCCATAGGGCATAATGGGAGTGGGGAAGGCGTCAATTACGCCACCGTAAATTACGGTGGCGTAATTAACATCAAGGTCCCTTAGCGCCATGGTATTTAACGCCTGCTAAAAGCAGGTGTTAAAAGCACCCTGGCGCTAAGGGAACTCGGAGTATGGCGGTAAGGGATTACCGCCACCGCTCTCGTTAGCGGTGGCCGCTATCCCTTACCGCCATACTCGGAATGTGTGCTAAATGACCGCTGTCAATTTATTGTTCCCAAGCTGAAGTCATCTGGCACACAACAGAGCCCCGTGGTATATGATCTAATGCTACTAGATTAAGATTAAGATTTTTTTTTTACTCTTTATTTATAATTTTCAACATACATTAACAGAAAGAACAGCAATATTTAAAGCCTAAGTCATTTTACTATACATAACACATAATTAAAATAACATTCAAAGCAAAGAACAAACTGTTGTTATTTACTCTTCAAAGTTGAACTAGACTGAATTCAGAAGAAAAAAAAACTGAAACCTACGCACTAATTAGACATCAACAAACGGATTTTATTTACACTTTCAAGTCATTGGGCTTCATTACAAGTTTGGTGGTCCAGAAATAAGGGTGCCAGTAGCAAAGTACCAGCACCCTTTCCGGACTGCCAAACTAAGAGTCTGATGGTAGGATCATGGAACTCCTGGCAGGACTCACCTGTCGTGAGTTTGTGCCCCTACCTGCAGACCTTTCACTGAAGTGCCGGTGCCTAAGGTTTTTTATTCCCATGGAGTCCTATGGGAGTCCGGCAGGTTTTATCGCCCCCCGTCATAATGAGGCACATGGAGTCTTTCCTTACGGGAAAATGCAAAAACAGAAAAGAATACTGTATGACATAGACCATATAGTAAAAACATAATAAAATATCAAAATATCACATTAAAAATATTTAAAAGAAAAAAAATATATGGATCCGAACACTTTTAGAGGCTCAGAAGTCCTTGCTCGCAGCCCCATAGGTCTTCTCTAATCAGATTCGCCACTGGTCTTTTTCGCTCCATGTCGCCAAGCTCCAAAGATAAAACCTGAGGTACCTTTGGTGATGTTAGTGTCGAAATCCCCCAAAAGATTAAACAAGGCATCATCTTGGCTTTCCAGAAGACCTTTAGTCTTAGAAGAGGTGAAATGCGTTGTGCCCTGAGAAAGTCATAGGCAGGGCATACAAAGAGAAAATGGGGAAAGTCCTCTCTCTCTGCCGTACACATGAAACATTTTGGGTTGGACTTCCATTTGTTAGTAATTGGCAGCCAGAGTTAGAGTATTGGCTTGAGCAAGGGCAAAAAGGCATCTCACCTGAGGTTTGGCAAGTGTCGACAGGTACGGTTGGTGGCTTCTCCACCATAAAAACGTCAGCCTCGGATACATGTGCCAAACCTACCAACTCCTACTCCATCCACCTTCCTTGTCTTTGCGTCTGGGCTTCTTTAAGTTTGTGCAGTAGAGACATAGAGATGCTAGTTACTGGAGAATCTTGCTCCAACATGTGTCCAAAGCCCAATTAAATCAGGTTCTTAGACAGGTTCTTCCTATATCGAGAGATAACGGATTGTAAAAAGTGTTTGTGCCAATGATAGATCCACCAGTTGCGTTGCCTCGTAGGCCACCCTCTTGCGTGAGTATCTGGCAGGGTTATCCGTCAACCCTTTCGCTTGCTTCTGGAAGTATGTCTGCATGGAGGGCAGCTGATGGGAAGCTTTTAGGAAGGGAGAGAAGATTCTTCCAAAGGAGCCGTTTGCATGTGCCTATTTGGGTGGTCGATTTATCAAGCCCCCACAGCTCGGCTCCATAGGCAACTGGTCCTCCAAACTTTGCACAATAAACCTTCTCAATTGCAGTAGAAAGTTGTCTGTGCATTTGCAAACCCTGTAATAGCTCTGCTTGCAGTGGAGGCTTTCTTAGACTTTACTTTGAAAATGTATACTGCGCACTTCGGAACACAGAGGCTTATAGGCGCAAGAGCTCTGTGGGATTTTCATCAGGAATTTGAGTTGAATAAAACACCTAAATAGGAAAAGCTGTCCACTACATCTAGAGGTTCCCCCTCTAGCATGAAACTGGGTTTGGACCTGCCCCTGTTTGTATTTCTGAAAATCATCACTTTTGATTTGCCTCAGAGTTACACGGTTGTTGGAACAATAAGAAGAGACTGTCTGAAGTTGAGCTACGAGGGCATTTTGTGTCCGGGCAAGTAGGACCAAGTCATCAGTGTATAGGAGCATAGGCACAGGCCTTCCTTCTATATTGGGGATGTCTCTTGCAGCTTCCTCAACATATTTCACCATGTTGTTTATATATAGACAGAAAAGGACTGGAGCAAGTAGACATCCTTGTTTCACTCCTTTCGCAGTTTGAGTTTTTTGTGTCAGTTGACCATGTGGTCTGAACTGCAGTGTTATTATAAAGAGCTTTGATAATATCAAGATGGCTTTATCCGAGTCCCATAACAGCAAGTTTGTCCCACATCCTTTCTCTGCACAGTAGGTCAAAAGCGGAGGAAAAGTCTAAAAATGCCACATACAGGGGTGTTTTCTTGACCATGGCATATTTGTATGATAAATGCCAAAGAACAAAGGCCTGATCCACTGGTTGAAAACACTGCTCTAAAACCACCTTGAGCCTGATCTAGGACTTCCTTCTCGACGATCCACCACTTCAGTTCCTGAAGAATTATGTGACAGACGTTTTTGCGGTCTATATCTGTCAGGTTGATAGGGCAGTAGGATGTGACCTCATTTGTAGAATCCTTCTTCTACAGGGGAACAATGATTAAATTTCACCAGGACAAGGTGTATATCCCACTACTTGTAAAAAAGGGAAAGACAATACTAAAAATGTGGGCCCACCAGTCACTAAAAACTTTGAAGACCTCAGCAGGGATCATACTAGGGCCTCAAGCTTTACAGATGCCATGTGGTCAATAGGTTTGCGTATCGTAGCTCCTGCAAAAAGTGGTCTTTCTAATTGCCCTGTTTGCTCGACTCTTGAGTTTCCCATCACTGTAGATAGACAGGAAGGCCACCTCCTTAAGGCGCTAGATCCCTCTGAAGGGATTCGGCCTGATTCGTTGGTGTAGAGGAGAGGAGTCCCTACTTCCATTCCCCAAAAATCTTTGACAAGCACTCAACCCAATCTGTTTCAGCAATGTTTGAGTCCATGCATGAATTGTTTCCCGAGACCTTGAGACATTACCCTTGAGAAAGATTTCATGTCTTTTTCATCTGCTGCCTTTATCAATTTCTGCCAGCTGAGTTTCCAAAATTCTTTATTCTTATCAGCAACAAGAGTTTGATATGCTTTTCTTATTAGACAGATCTTGTCCCTTGCCCATCCTATGTGACCCTCAATTGTAGCAGGCGGTTCAATTTACACATTCTTTGTTGAACCAGTCCCGATTTCCTGGTTCACAGGGGGTCTTATTGTTTTTGCTCTGATCATAGGGAGCAGAGAAATGGTTAGGTGGTTATATACTTCTCAGAGATTCGTCTTGGGAAAGGATCCAGGTACAGATCCTGCCCCATGCGAGTGCAGAACCTCAGAAACACCCTCGATTCCTGTTGTCTGCTCAAACCATTCTGGGAGAGATTCCTCTAATCTGGTACCCCATCTGACGCATACTTTATTGACCACATCCATGTCTGCTGCTGGCTCCATATGTTCTTCAAAAACACAAGAGGCGAGAGACTGTTCGGGGATTTCCAACTGTGGGTTACCCAACTACATTATCACACTGAATAAACCACACAGGTTAATTGATTGTACAAGTTTGAAGAGAGCCAACGTGCGTTGTCTTTCTCTCAATCTTGTTTTGATGCACTTTGAAGTGCTTAAAGTCACATGCTAGGTAACAAGGTACTAGGCATGTATCAGCTGCTATTCAAATGAAGACATTTCTTTATTAGGGTTTCTTTGTTTAGCAGGTGCAGGTTTAAAATACAATTCTTCGTTAGATTCCTCTATTTTAGAGTTTAGATACTATATCCCGCTCAGTTTCTTGTTTCTTTTATATCCCCCGAAAAAACTGATATACAAGTGGCACAAAGGCATTTCAAGGCATACATCACAAATGTACTGAGACGTGCTATAGACTGAAGACTATTGACCATCTTGTCTGTGGTTGGATGCAGTAATCACAATATTTCCACTACATAGCCATGTAAGCCAAGGAGAGGAGCCCCTTTTTGGAGCAGCCAAAAATAGTTGTATTTCTTTACCCTCTAAAAATCCAGCTTTAGTAAGGTAACATGTAAGAGGAAGGGTGTACATGTTTCCAGTTTGATTAGTCCTCCAAGAGGAAGTCACCCAAGCGACAGTGACTGCTTTGGTTGATTTCCTCAAGAATGGGTCTATGTGTCTAAGTTCTACCCACAACAAAATAATTTAATTGAATGCCTGCACGCTATTCTTACCCAAATAAACCACCAGGGAAATACATTATTGTCTGCGGATGAAGTGTCCACCTGGAATAGCCAAAGTCCAGTGGGCGATGCCAAGTGTGCACTTTGGATCTATTTACGATGCCTGTGTTAAGTGTCCATTGGGCATGGCCACAGACCACACTCTGTGGGCACATTTTGTCTCTATAATTTGACATGGGCATGGCCTGTTGACATGCCTGAGAAAAGTGCCTACTGGGCACATCTGCAGGACATCTGGAAGACCACGATTTATGGACGAAGGTCATGCCCAGAGCGACTGTCCACAACCCCCTTCCCAGTGGGCACATTGGGTCTCTTTGAGGTTCCTGTGGCTCCGTAGACAGCCATGCCCCAGGCCTTGCCTATACTGGGGATGACCGAAGGCCATGTCTAGTGGACACATTGGATATATAAGCCTATATTAGCTTATATCATTAAAAATAAAACACTGCAGAAAATGAGCTAGGTGAAGTTACCATTCTGAAATTAAAATCTTAGACATTGCCTTAAAACAGTTAATGGGATGTTGTGGTTCCAGAGAAAACAATAAAAGTACTGAAATTCACAAATTATAATGACCAAGTCAACCATAATTTGGCCACCGCCATGCACTGCTCATGATGTCCCTCATGACATCACAGACAATATGCGCCTATCTATAGTTACAAAAGGAGAACCATCTCCGGTTCCGGAAGCACCTCAAAACCTTCCTCTTTGCTTCTGCTTTCTCTCTCCCTCTCCCCTGCTGAACAGCTAATTAATTCTTCACTGAAACTGCACTGATCCTGCAACTGGACCACTCTAAACGGCCTCGGTCCTGGGCCCAGCCACTCTCCACTTGCACTGATGCCCTGGAACCCCTTTGCACTGCGGGACTGTCTCTGTATCCCTACAGCCCCCCCCCCCTTCCCCAGCACTTGCTCTGCACTTACCTCGCACTTGCCACCAGCTGGCCCTATTTAATTATTTATTACTTTACGCCACTTACCTTGTACTGCACTTCCCCCCCTCCCCTTCCCCTTGCACTTTTCCCCCTCCCCCACCCCTGCACTTGCGCGATCTGAATGACACCTGGCCTAGTAGGATCGTTGTCTGTCTCCCCTTGTCCCTCCCCTCCCTGCCTCGTCGCGCCTTGAAACACCTGTGTATAGGCGCGTTACAAATACCATATCATATCATATCATATCATAAAATGGCAAGAGGATCAAAAACGGCAAAGGAAAAACAGTAATATATACCCCAGAATGCTTATGTTGAGTTTAATTTTTGTTTTAAGGGCCATTACACCCAAATAGACCATGAAGATTATTTCCAAAAGGCTTTTTGGTCCACTAGCCCTGCGTTTAATGCCATGTGTAGCAAATGACGGTAGCCTACTTATGGATGACTTGGGAAACATAACTGGTGAATTTCTGAGTTTTTGATGTTCTTCATTGCATTGATAACATCCCTTCAGAGAGAGAGAGGTGCGCGCTCACACACAAACACATGCACACTGACACACCCACACACACACATTCACACAGATCAAATGAAACCTTAATAAGAAGAGAACAGAAGATTACGGAATGTAACCCAACCATACACTTATTAATTTCCTTTCGCAGTAATGATTTTGCCGCAAAAACATTTGTAAAGGAAAAATCAAATGTCCATGAAATACATATGAAAATGGCAACATGGACATTAAAGTCTCTTGTCACCAGTACCCTACCTCAAAGAATAATAAATAACCTGGGCCTTATAGTAATTTAAGTGATGTTATGGAAATGGAAAATTGTACTATCATAATTATAATTATTATAATTGTTTTCTTATAACACGCTTAATACCGAAGAGGTTCTAACCTGGGATTCGAACATGTATTGCTCTCTGTCATCTTGCTTCCAAGGTGAGTGCATTGCCACTGAGCTATACCACCCATGCTACCACTCTCGATAGAGTTATAGTGATCCTAACCGTTATCTAAGGACTTGTGAAGATCAGTTACACAAGGAGTTAGAGTGAATGCACCACCCTTTAAGGTGAAATGGATACCTCAAGGGGTGACGTGTCATATTCACAAATAAGAACTTTTAGAAGAGTTAGTTGCAGGGGCACAGCACAGCACTGTGCAAAGCAAGTCAATACAATCGATATATATAAAACAAAGTTCTATTTGTGGGTTTGTATATGGCGTTGATCTTGGGGACGTGACCCCTCATGAAAAATGTGGTCTGGCATCATGAATTTTGCATGGGATATTCTTGATTTCATTGCTGAATTAATGCAACTATCTCTAGCTCAATAGATCGTCCCGTTCCTTAGATAATTAATTTTAGTTTTTCGGCATTACATTTTGTGGTGTTCCTCGCGCTATCTATAGGTCATATGTAGAAAGTGCTCATCATCGCGCTGTCTGTGCTAAACTGGTTTTGCGTTTTTTTTATTTTCATTTTTTTAGGAGAGAGTGCGTGTCTTTCTTTTCATTGATTTGTTTTGCAATAAACTCAATACATTAATTTCACTCATTAATTGAACACCGAATGTTCATTTATGTCTGATTGACATTCTCACATGAATATCATATTTATAAGCTTACTCTGATTATTTGCAGTGTGTGTTTAAATGGCCACCACTGCTAACAACACTGCAAATGTTCAGAGTAAGCATACATGTATGATATTCAGGTGAGAATTTAAATTGGAGATGAATGAAAATTTGTGGTTCAATTAATTAGTGAAATTAATATGTATCAGGTTTTTCCTTTGTGACAAACAACAATATTTGTTCATCTTTTTCAGTGGAATATGAAAAAAAATCTGAGAATGGACATCCCGTGTGAAGTTGGGTACTTAAGCTAGTATGAAATATAAATGTGCCCTTTAATTTATCAACAGCTGTGATACGTTTACCTTCTAGTTGTTTTTATCGTGATACTGTCTTTTTCTTTTCTCTATTTAGAATTGTGATTTTATTTTAAAGGTTCAAACTGTTATTTAGGGACAACTTACCACAGGCAGCAGTTCTTGTGTGTGTGTGTGTGATAAGAAATACTGCTTGCAGATCGTATGGAGGCTTTCCGTTGTTAATCGTTAGTTTTCTTCTTCTTCAATAGAAACACTTCAATCATGGTATTAGACCAGGATGGAGCCATGGTCGCTACCGACCCAACAATGCCGATGAACTCTCAAAGGTACCTACCTTTCAATGTTTTTGGTTTACTTAAATAATAGTTGTTGAGTTGTGAAAACACATACATATAAATACATGTAAGGGTGTGTTTGTCTGTCTGGTCGTTTTTTACCAGTATTGCACGTTTCAGTCTTCTTTGCGAGGAAAATTATGCCTTTTTTTGTTCCGATATGTTTCTCGTTGGTCCACTAAAAGTCCCCTTTCTGTGCCCCTAAATGAACTATTGTACTTCTGTGAAGTGTGGCATGAGAAATTGCTCTATGGGACAATGGTCTTACAGAACAGTCTTGCTAGAGACCAGAAAGCACATGTTAGACATGTATTATTATGAAATCCAATGTGGGAAACTCAAAACACCTTCAGCTTTCCCAACCATTATCAACACCTACCATGGGCTGAAAGATCCCTGATTACCCTACCACCAGGACAATCCCAGATGCTTTGCTGAATGCATCATCAGTACCCACATAACTGTATGAACCCTCTCCCTGAGCAACATCCTGGACCGCCTCCTTTTATCCCCTTCCAATCTCACCAGTCTGCTTCTAACCCAAGCAACAGCTTAAGCCATCCACAATCACCAACAGCCACCACATTATTCATATCATTGAAATTGTGCCCCCAACAGATGCATTTTGGTGACACAGAATGAGTCGAAATGCCCCTTCTGCAAGACCAAATGATTACTTTCTAATTTTATGGGTGCACATAGAAATGGGCAAATAACTAATTTGTATAGATGTGGGCTAATCACAAATGAGGTAATCCCTACTGCTGTGCACATGCTAATTCTCACAGCTCCATTGGGGATTCTCTGCAGATGTTGGTATCACAATGGACGCCAGAACCCAGACACAGAGTTGTGCAGAGTGTCTGGAGCTCACCGGGGAATGGTTTTATTTTTTTTAAACAGGTTTTATTAACTTTTACAACAACCAATCAACACTTAAAAACTTAGCGGTGCATGTTATACATTTTTAAGTATCTTGTATCATATAAAACCATAGCCACTGCTTACCCTTTACCATCCCCCCTTAACTTGAGCCTACTCCATTTCACCTTCCGCCGTTATATCCTCTAGGGGTGTTCCTTCCTCCGTGCTTTGGGAGGTATCATCCCCGCGTAGGCATACCTGGGTGGACCCAAACAATGTGGCCACTAAGTGTCTCCAGGCTGTCAATGCATCGGCCTCCCCCCAACCCCCCTGCTTCAGTCTATACCGCCATTTCGGTTTCAGCCCACTTCTTGAGGTCATTCCACCAAACCTCTATTTTTGGTTTGTTACTTGCTTTCCAGCCCATGGCAATTCTGCGCTTGGCCAGTGTGTAAGGCAGGTCTTTAAGTTTGCCCACATGCTTTAGCTTGCATGGTCTAGGGAACCCCCCCATCATACATGCCCACACCGATTCCACATCTAGTGTGTGCCCCTTCTCTGTCAGGCGATGGGCCACTTCTTTCCAGAATTTACCAATTTCCGGGCATGCCCAGAATATATGGGTCATCCCCGCATTCACTTCTCCACATTTGGGACATGTTTGTATTTCTGCGTTTTTAAATTGGGCTATCCTCGGGGGGGTCATTTATGCTATATGAGTTACATATAGCTGGATTTGTTGCAACCTTGCATTCCTGGACACCTTTTATGGTACCTCTGAGCTCTTTCCCACAGCCCATCATTCATGCTTTCCCCACTTACTCTTCCCAATCCTGTCTTAGCTGGGTCACCTCCTTCCCCACCCTGGTCATCAACAGTTCGTAGATTCGGGAAACCTCGTGCCCTCCCTCTGCAATGTAATAGATTGTTTCAATGGCTGTATCTGGTTGGTCTTCCAGCACTATTTCAGACCATGTTTTTTTCACCCATCACACCAGTCTGGTGTATGTAATATATTGCCCTAGATGTAGGCCTGTTTCCTCTACCAATGCGTTAAATTCCAGTATCTTCCCATCTGGCTATATGTCTCCTATTGTTGCAATACCCACTGGTTCCCAGAGCTTGCGTATCATTTTACTCAATTGCCCATCCCCTTTGGTCAGAGCTACTAGCGGTAGCTGTGGGGAGCACGGGGTCAGGTTCTCCATGACCTGGCAAGCCTTTCGCCACATTTGCCATCCCAATTCCAGCATTCTCGGACACCCTTTTAGCTCTGATTTAGGCAACCATATCCATTCTTTCAGGAATAATTGAGTACATTCTGAACTCAGCAGTCTGGACTCCACTGTTGAGTCGTCCGATAGCCACCTGGCCACATATTGTAGCTGGCTGGCCCAGCGATAGATCTCAAATTCGGGAAGTTTTATGCCTCCTTTGTCATATGAATTCTATAGTTTCCACAGGATATTCTATTACTAGTGTTGTGCCAGATGAAGCCTCTGCATATGCTCTGGAGTTTGACAAAGAATCGCTTGGGTATCATGTATGGTATATTTCAAAAAAAGTGTATCAGCCTCGGTAACACAACCATTTTCAACAGAGGCGCTCTCCCTACCATGGACAAAGGGAGCTTAACCCAGAATTTCATGATGTTCTCAATATTTGCTAATGCCTTCTCTTTGTTATGTTTGTGTTCATTCTCCACCGCGTGATAGATATCTATCCCTAGGTATCTAAAGGTTTTGGTCTCCCAGGGTATTTGTAGAATGGGCAGGAGCTCCCGCGGTATCCCTTTATATCTTCCCAGAGGGAATATGCACAATTGTTTGGGGTTGTTTGCAATGCCCGAGAGCGACGCAAATCGCTCCATTACTTCTAGGATGTTTTGCAGGTTTTCTTCCGGGTATCTTAAGTATAACAACATATAATCTGCATACAATGATATTAGATGTGGCCCTCCTTTTGTGAAAATCCCCACCTCTCCGTACTGATGTCTTAGGTATATCGCTAGGAGTTCCAGTGCAAGGATATATAGCATCGGGGACCAGGGGGACCCCTGTTTGGTACATCTGATAAGATGCCTCCTTTCCGAAATAACTGCTCCCGTCTTAACTCTGGCTAGTGGTGAGCTAAACAACAGTTTAACCCATTTTGGATATTATAGCCCTATACCATATTCCCGTAAAGCTTCTATCAGCCACGGCCACTGAACAGAGTCGAAGGCCTTCACCACATCCAATGAAACAATTGCGACTTCTTGCGCCTCCCCTTCTGTTTGCTCTATGACCCAGTGAAGCCTCCTACGATTGTCGGATATGCTTCTGTGCGGGACGTATCCAGTCTGATCAGGATGTATAACTTTGCTTATGACCTGTCTCAACATCCCCGCCAACACAGCCGTGAGTGTCTTGCTGTCCTGGTTCAGCATGGATAGCGATCTATACGATCCGCGATCCATGCTCGGCTTATTAGGTTTAAGAATCGGGATGATTATCGCCTCCCTTAGGGATTCTGGCAATGTTTCTTCGTTTAGCATGGCCAATAGTGAGGGAAGCACTTGTGTTTTACATGTTTTATAGAACTCGCTAGGGAGTCCGTCCGCCCCCGGGGCTTTGCAAGTGGGCAATTCCTTGATCACTGCTTCTAGTTCCTACAGTGTGATAGGGGCATCTAAGTTCTCTCTCTCTTCAGCACTCAATTTGTGTAGGGCAATATCTTCTAGTGTTTCCACTATCTCGCTGCCTTCTCCTCCATCTGTATCTTCATACAATAGTTTATAAAACTCGAGGAACTCTTCGTTCACTTCCTCCTGGGTATCAAGTATCTGTCCTCCTTCCCCTTGTATTTCTCTAATCGTCGGTCTTGGTGTTTCGCTTTTGTATAACCATGCTAAGAACCTCCCCGGTTTGTCCCTGTCAGCGTGCTGCCTCTCTATGTATTTCTTATAATTTAGGTTACATAGCCTCTTCCAGTGCCCTGTGCATACTTGCTGTAAATGGTTTATAGTGCCAGCCTTTTCTAGGGAGTCAACTCCTCTGCGCATGACTGTCTCTAGTTCCTCCTCTGCCTTCTGCAGCTCTTGCAATATGCCTCCTTGCAGCCCTTTAGATTTTGCTATCGCTGATCCCCTCACCACCACTTTGAATGCCTCCGATAGGGTGCCGGCCGATTTTATGCTTCCGGTATCGTTTTCAAAATATTCAACAATCTCCCTCCTCAGGTCCCCTCTAAACACTGTGTCTTTCAATGCTTCGGCTCTCAGCCGCCACATTGGAATTCTAGCTCTAGGGGCTTGATACTGACATGTTAAGATCAGTGGTGAGTGGTCTGAAAGGATTCTCGCTTTATATTCAGTCTGCACTACCTCTCCTATCATTTCCGGGGAGGCAAACATATAATCTAACTGTGTGTTCAAATTATGCAGGGCCGGGTAATGCGAGTAATGTCTATCATATGGGTGGTGTAGCCTCCACATATCTTCTCTTACAAGGGAATGGTTAGGCAGGTCCAAAGCCTTAAAAATATCCCCCGATACTCCATAGAAAGAACTGCACTCACTCACCCACACCCAAACAGCTGTCCACACACTCTTCTAAATACCCTCAGCTCGACACTTTGCACCATTGGAGATGTTCGCTCCATCCTCTAAATAAAAGGTAAGCTCTCTTCAGGGCAGTCATCGCTACGTCTATCCACTACCAACCAGATCCTCTGAACAGAAGGTCACACCCACATAAACCAGTACCTTGCTAAATAAATTAAAAATTGTCAGATGAAAGCCGTCCTCCACAAGATTCCTCACCTTCAACAATTCCATCTTTTAGCAATAGCAGCTTAAAAATATAAAATACTTAATAGGATAATTAAAATGTGACCAAGATAAACAATAAATGCAGCTAGTCAGGTAGGAATACGTGTGTATGATTGCTAAGTACATCATGGTGTACTGCAGTTCACAACCATGCATGATTGTAATACCACCGCCACCACCAAATATCTATGTCAAATTAATATAGGGCTGTGGGCAGCAATGATGAGCAGCTCCACTGGAAATAAATGCACTCTGCAATGGGAGCCAAGCCATCCATCCAATGGAACACACTAACTCTCCCACACCAACTCTCCAGGATTCTAACCTTCCAGGCAATGCCCATCACCACCCCACCAGGACATGGGAATATACTGTTGCAGCCCACTCTCCATCTCCTTTGGCATGCAGGTCTATCTGGAGCATGCAGTGTGAAAAACTGCACTTTCAAGGATAACCCCACACTTGCTGCAGCTCTTTCAACCACAGTCTCTACTATCTCCGTATCACAGACCTGAAATGACTTCCAGGCTTTGCCATTGTCGATTGGGTGTATGTTTCCAGGACAACCATATCAACAATTTCCACATCTCTCAAGTGAGAAGTCCACCAAAAAAAGTAGATGAACTGTGACCTTGGCTGGGGCATAGTCGGCGAGAAGGGAGCAGCATGCAACACATTTTTCAAGAGTTGCAGCCATGCTGGTTGACAGCCAATTGAGTTGAAACAGATTTAAGTTCAGCTGCCAACTTCATAAAGAACAAGTCCGGAAGGGTGAAAATGGATGCAAAATGTAGCAGAACTGTCAACAGTAAAAAACAAAAGGTGTGGGGCACCTCTCCGACCGTTCCTGCTCACTTCGACCACTGCATCTCTTCCAATCTGTCAAGATGCTATCCTCTCATGTTAGACCCATGTTTATGATTTTTTCTGTACCTTCCCCACCTGGACTAAACTGACACATGGAAAATATACCCCTGAACCTCCGTATTTGGGGGGCATCAAGAAGATCATATGGATTCCTAGGATTATTTCTCTATTGTGCTACATTGTGTTATGTTGTTTGATGTTAATTGGCATTTGTATGGTGCACATCTGCCACTGGTGTGACCGCATAGCCATCCCAGCTTCTCCGGGAGCATTGCATTTGGATCCTGGTTATGCAGGTGGAAGAGTACCTGAGTGGAGTGTGGCCTACGTGACACATGTTACATGTCCAGAATGGAGGTCTTTTTAATTCAAAATTGTTTTTTTTAATCTAAACTTGTCTAGGTAATTAATTCTTTCCGATCCTGGATTGTCTTGGGTATTTCTTTGGGACTTGATATTAGTAGTGAAAAAATGGTCAGATGTACATTGACCCTCTTATAAGATGTATAAGGGTGACCCTCTTAAAAATGATGTCCTATAACTTTCACAATTGGCTTTATTTTTAAGTTATTTTCAGTGATCTTTGAATTCCAAATGTAGCTCAGTTTTTAATTTTACAATTCAGCACCATATAGTAAGTATATCAAATATTAGGTTTCCTACTATCACTTCATGCTGGATTTGACCTGCTTCGAGCGCTGTAATAGTAGACCAGGGTCGAACTGGGCCATAAACTTTTCTCGTGCACCAATGAAAAAGTGGCCCGCAGTTGCAAATGGCTATTCATTTCTTTTATGACACTGTTGATAAAGTGTGATGCAAATTGTGCATTTAAAAAAATATGTGTTCAGCAACACTGGTCATAACTACTAGCCGCAGAGTGAATTAACTCATCAAACTGGCCCAAATTGTCCAAAGCACTGGCCCACTTTGACCAAAAAACTAGCCCACACCAGCATTTTGTGTTTTTGGTTTGGCCATGGGCCTATTGCCCTATAGGCCAGTCTGAGCCTGTAGTAGACATCCCGCTCTCCTCTATGCAGATGATGCAGTTATATGTCCACTACCCCTGGGGGCTAAAGACGTGCCTGGCATCGTCATAAAGAAATGCTTGGACCTCGACCTAAGTTTGAATGCTGAAAAAGCAGAGGTCATGGCCTCTAAGCCCAAATTCGCCAACTACTATAAATTGAGTGTTGTTGTTGAGGGCTGTTTGCTGGAACAAGTCACATTTCTATGACTATTTGGGAACAAGGTTCAACGAGAATGGTCTCTGGGCCACGCAGCTAGAGAAGGCATGCTCCCCACTGGGGAAATACGATGGAGCTACAATCTCATTCTATAATAGACATGGGAGAGGGGCACTCCATCCTACTGTTGAGTTGTACGGTAAACAAGCCATCCCGGCCTACCTCTATGGTTCGGAATTATGGGGCAGCATAAATACATCCAATCTTAGCAGGGTGGAAAACAAAGTATTGAAGACATTCTTACAGCTTCCCCCTAGACCCTAATGCTCTTTTACATTTGGAGCATGATGTACCCGACAATTGGCAAACAAGCTTCTCTACAGCCAATATTGTACTGGGTGAGACTTTGGAGCTCTAAAGAGCCGGACAAGTATCTAGATGCCCTGAAACATCTTATTAGCCTCGAGGGTGGTAAAAGCATTCCTTGGGTGGTCCATGTTAAAAGAAAACCTGTTGGAGTTGAATGAGGCTAGACTGTGGGAGGAGCCGCTACACATAGACAGGGTGGCCATTGGAAGAATTAAGAAAGCATGTATTGTTTTATCCAGGAATCGTACCTTTGCTCTAAATCCAAATTTGGCCTAGAAAGGTATCTCAACTACATATCTCCTCCATACATAAAAGCACTTTGGGCCTCATTATGACCCTCGCGGTAGGGGTTTAACGCGCCGGTAGAGCTGCCAGCGCTGTTAACCCCCTACTGCCTCATTACGAGCTCCACTCGCGGGACCCGCTCAGGACGTCTGGTTTTACCAGAAGTCCTTAGCGGGTCCCTGAGCGGCCCAGCATGCTAACAACAGGCCTGCCATTAACGGGCCCGTTGTTAGCATGCTCCCGATTCCCATTAAGCCCAATGGGGGCTCAAATGGGAATGGGGATGGTCCTGGTTCCTTGAATGGAGAAATACCGGGCCCTCCAAGGTTAGAATGGCCCGGTATTTCTCCATTCAGGGAACCCGGACCTTATTAAGGGCATGGCTACCTCCAGACTCGTAATGAGGCCCAAAGACTCTGGACCTCGCAGACAGCCTCTCTAACATAGCGATGGGCTGGAGCGGGTTTCAAGATTTGTCCTGTTTGCGGCCTGGGTGAAGAAACAGTGGTACACTCTATGTTATTGTGCATTGCCTCAAGATCTCTGAGAGAGAGATACCTGCACCCCTTTTTTAGGGAAGCCAGTGTCCGCACAACTAATGAGGCACTGGAGCTATGTAAAGGAACCAAAGATCCATACATTGTAAGTTGTGTCACACAAAATGTACCCAGAGCTTGGTTTTCAAGACAGAAACAGGTTACACTACTTACAGAGGAAACCCGGTTTTGAATTGGTTAGACCCAGTATATGGACATTAAACACTGATATTATGAACAGACTAAAATAAATGTATGGATATTGATTATTGATGTCACTAAGAGCCTGTGGGGCTGCGAGTATACTCTCCCAACCGGACTCCAAAGTGAGATTATATGTGTTTTATTACATTTTTGCATGCACTTTGCACTTTAAACTGCGTGCACTTTTATCTGTGTAACGAACATTCAGTTGGTTTTGTCTTAATATCTCATTCTGTTTTAATATATTATTGTGTTACTGCATGTTTTCAGCTTTTATGGCACTCAAGCCAAATAAAGTGTATTGATTGATTGCAATAGTAGCTGTAACTATGCATTGGTATGTGAAATAAACAGACCAAAATGTTTGTGGCGAATTAACGAATTCAGCTGAATTACAAATGGTTTGAAAAGCATGTGCTTGAAAGAACAAGCAGAACTTGCCTCCAATGATCACTTTATCATCGATAATTACGCTCAGCAGAACACATAATAAGAACTTTACAGATGTGAAGGGCACGTGTCTGAAGTAAAATGAATGAGCCGTTGGGGGTAGGGAATGGGTCGCTGCGTGTTAGGTGGGTGAGTACTGTCCCATTTAACTTTAATAATAGGTTTTGTTTTTGGTAGGCCTGAACTTAAACCATGATGGGCGAAGCTCTGTTTCTGTTTATTATGTGTGTTAAAAGTGGACTGACAGAGAAGATTCAAATATTTGTTTTTAAATAGTTTGTCCCATGAAATCTTTCAGAAAATGATTTAAATACGTTCTAACCGTTTGCATTCCAAATAAACACTACTATGAGAAAGTATACAGACTTCAGTATGCAGTAAAACGTCCACGTCATCTTGTTTGAACAATACTAATTATACCTCTTTGGGAATTGTTTCAGGTCTCCGTACCAAGTTATTCCATTGTCTAGAGCCCAGAGTTCAGGTAATTGTGCTTATCTCACTTCTTGTTTTTGTATAGGATTAATTTAATTCTGGACAATAACTTTGGTATATTTAAGCAGGACACAGGCTTTAGTGGCCGGTGCAGACTATATCTAGGGTCCCGGCACTGGATGGGCCTCATCACGAGCTGGATGGTAGCCCTTAAATGAGACATCAACGGTAATGCCGCCACATTTAAGGGCTGGCCTGATCACGAGTAGGGCGCTAAAGGGGCTGTGTCACCGCCAGCTTTTTTCTGGAGGTAAAAATCCCATTAGCGCCGTGTTTTCGGCACAAATCCCGCCAGCTGTGTTAGCGTGCAGTATTTGTCCCGAAAATGCCTCAAAGGACCCAATGGGGATTTACCGTTAATGCCCAACCCGTGATCTGACACTAATAACGCCAGAACGGCTGGCGCTAATGCTATTACAGTTAGGTTGTATTACAGCTGGGATACCGCCTGACTCGTGATGAGACCCATTGTCTGGCAAAGCCTGCTTCCTTGATGCTTATAGCAATTAACAATTGGTCGGACTGGGACATAAAGGTGGCTCAGGCACAAATAAAAAGTGGGCCATAGTTACAAATGACGATTAATTCCTTTCATAACAGACTATTTGACTGCTACCCAAGGGGGAGATTTATGGTAAAATGTGTGGCAAATGGAGCATTTTAAATAATATTTGTTCATTAACACTGGTCAAAACTACAAGCTGCACAGTGAAATTACTAATCAGAGTAGCCCCTTTTTGCCACAAAACAGTCCCACTTTGACCCAAAAGACGGTCCCACACTAGTGTGTTGGGCCTGTGCTTCAAGCATTGCCCTGCTCCCTTAAAAGCCCAGCCCAGCCTGTTGACCATGCACTGGGAACATGTTGGGTAATGGCAGCCATGAGAAGGACTGAGATTGTTTGCGTTCTGTGTCATGGTCTGCATTGAATATCCTTTGACGCTGAAGGCAGAACAGTGTGATGCAGAGTAGCACAAAAGTGTACTCAACGTGGAAGCCATGTTGGGAGAAGTGTGCACCAAAGGAAAGAATAGAAATGGAATGAAGGAACATTGGAACACCATTGGCAACAAAGTGCTGGCTGTGGAGAGTGCGTTAAAAGGACCTTAAAGGAAGAAGAGTGACCTGCTGCGTGAAAACAGTAGATGTCTAAAAGGTGTCAAGTGTGACCAATGTGTGTTTGCAGGTACCAAGGAGAGTGGCAGAGGTGGTTGCGAATAGTAATAGGTATAGAGCGGGTGAGGCAAAATGGTAACAATTGAAATGTGCGGCGAAGGCCTGCGTGTGCAAGAGAATTTTCAGGGAGGGCTTTATCAGCAAGTAAGGCTTAGAATCCAGCTAATCAGGAGGACTTGAAGCTGGTATCCGGGTACTCATAGGGTACTAATAGGCCCAGCTTCTCCAGGCCTCATGCCCCACTTTGATCATGGCTTTTCCCACCAGTGGCTTCATTTACAAGACAAACTATAACAATGGTCTGATGTACAACAACACACTTTTTGATGTGAGGTGTCACTGGTTGTGCTAATACCATTTCAATACTTGTTTTATATCGACGTGATGAAGCAGCATTCTAAAATTCTCTCAATTGGAGGATTTATTTTCTGAGGCAGTGCTTTAATGGACAAAGCAGCAACCAATGTATGGCCCATCTTGAAGGCTTTAGAATTGAGCAAATCTCTGGGAAGGCATCGTAACTTAGCAGCTCCTGTCGCACATCTTAATGAGATTCAGGAGCAGCCAATCGACTGGTCGGACCACCATGCAGTGCATGTGAGTTGTGTAAACTAGCCAAGACACTGGGCCTCATTACGACCCTGACGGTAGCTGTGCCGGTAAAAATGGCGGTCCCGGTAATTCCCCATTGCCAGACGCCGGGAAAAAATTCTCCCCATTCTCATTCGAGTCCCATAGGACTCAATGGGAATGGGAAGGACGGTAGCACCAGCACCACTCATAATGGTGCCGGTGCTACCGTCAAGGTCTACGAGTGGGTGCCATTCCGCCTGCAGGTCAGACCTGGCGGGCTGAAAGGCGCCCGCTCGCAGAACTCGAAGTATGCCGGTCTGGTAACAGCAGTGCTGGTAGCTTACCGGCACTGTTGTTATCAGACCGGCATACTCATAATGAGGCCCATTGAGATGGAACCACCTGAAAACGTGATCCAGCCTAGTCCAGACTCTTATATAGCAGCAACACACTACAATGATACAATAAATAAAAACACTGATGCTTTTGCACCAGCCAAATAAAAGTTAATTATTTCTAAACCTCCCAACCAAATGTGGTGGAATTGTGCCCTAGCACTTAACTGCGTGAGTGGGTGGAGCCTACAATGATTCCTTATGGGAGTTCAGAACCAACAGAGACGCCCATAGCACTTAAGCTAAAGGTATTACACAGAAACGACGTTAATCAGAGCAGAGATGGAAATAAATCAGTGAGATGCCAACAAAAGTATTTTAACTGCCCTAAACAAACTATAAATACCACATTAATTTGGAATGGTTTTTATTCAGATCAGATTTCTTTAGCAGCCAACTTGCCTAAAGAAATCTGTACCATCTTGCACATATTGGCGAAGCCTCATCCAAGTCGCTCACCTCTGCCAGCTCTAAGAATGGCGAATAAATGTTTCCATCAAAAATTGAAGCCTTCAGAGAAGACTCTTTAACATCTGACATCTTAGACCCTGCAATAGTGGACCACGCTTGGGGGAACTGCTGACAACATTCTGGGATTTCAGTTCGTCATGCCTGGGGACTGGTCCTCAGTTTAGTTTTATATCCATCTCGACTGAGCAAATCACGGGCAGTGTATGAAATTAGCAGCCCACTATCTGTCTTAGACAGCCTTGCTCACTCATTATAATAAAGGAGTGCATCGGTGAATAGGCAAGGCTGATCACCAATTGTGCTAACGCGTGATTTACTGTATTCTTTGTTTCATCACTGGTAAAGCAAGATTGGATCATGCCCTTGGCTAAACACCAATCCCTGGGCCTTAATGCCTGCTCAAGGTAGTGGCAAAGTACAAATGTAACATCACTACGAAAGATATCAGATAAGGCAGCACATTTACAGCTGCAGGCATTTGTAGAAGAGCACTCCATCCTGAGTGATTCCTGAATATTGAATTTGAGCCAGTCCAGTTACTGAGACAATACTTATGGTTGTCCAGGGGACTTGTTGACAATTATGGTTAGATGCTGACAAACCACCCTGCTGCCTTCAAAAACCTTGACCACTCCCTCTCGTTGAATCGGTTGCCTGCTGTGGAAGTTATGATGGCATCAGCAAGGACTTGGAAAAGAGCATTTATATCCGAGCGGACTACCAAGGTGCAGCTCAAGCAGAGGGAGTCTGACCCATATGCCATGTGGTATGGAAAGCCATTGGGATCATCCTCTTGGCTGTCTTATTCGACATCGATGATAAACCTCTTCATGATCTCATGGTAGTGTGGGCACTGCTTTAATCTTATAGTGAAAACTCTGAGATGGTCCTTAAACCCTATGAGCGGCGGCCGGAAGATGCACAATGGTCTGCGTGCTTTGAGTAAATCCAGATGCGGATGCACTATCTTTGGATGAGCCTGAATTATGCAAAGTCTGGGTGTCTACACAGTAAAGTCAGGAGCGGCATAAAGCTACAGCTAATGCACCGCACGCCACGGAAACATCTAATATACCCTCGTGAGCAATGTTTGACGAACGATTACTATCAACTTCAGCACAAATTAATTAAACATAAAAACATATTACCTGGTACCTCTTGAACAGATGTGTCCCTTTTTATCAGCGATTCAAAGCCCCATCATTTCCACAGCCATAATTAGCCCCTAGCTTGATTATGGAACTTCCTTAGCTTGATTATGGAACTTCCTTAGCTTGATTATGGAACTTCCTTAGCTCGATTATAGAACTTCCTTAGCTCGATTATGGAACTTCCTTAGCTTGATTGTGGAACTTCCTAAGCTTGATTGTGGAACTTTCTTGTACAGTGGCATGTCTTGTTCACAGGCACAGGTGACACCGAAATCTAAACTTAAAATAAAAAAGCACTCACAGGAGCAACTAAATAGCCCCCAAACTATGTAAGCTCCACTCGCTCTTCTTCTAAGCAAGATTTAAGGCTAAAACACTGATGGACCTCCACAGGTCTATGGAAACTGAAAATGGACTCCCTGCTCCTTCTGACTCCAAAATCGACTCTGCTACGGACCTGCCAAACAAACTATGTCCAACCTTGCAGCGGGCACTTGCAATGTGTGCATTCGCAAATCATGTGGAGCCCGTTTTGTGGAACCTTGATCAATTTCCTCGTGCACTTTTGCGCTATTTCATTTTTTGCAGTTTAAATATATAAATGTTGTGTGTGTGTGGGGGTAGGTGCAAAGGGAGTGCAAGGTGGGGGATGAGCTTGGGGTTGTCGGTTACAGGGGATTTTGGCCCCCCACAGTAAAAATAAATTGGTGCAAAAACATATTGTGCAAAAGTGCATGAGGAAATTGCACACGAGGAACTGCAATCAAGTAATACGTAAGTATAGGTATATTAAGTAAGTTTAAGTATAACTTATAGGTTTTACAAGGAGCTCTAGCAATGCAGTTTCTGGACACTATTGCACCCAAGACAAAACACCAGAATGCACGTTGATCCTCTAATGTTACCATGCACTGCCCTGTCTCCAACATCATTCCATCATTGCACTTTCAAAAACATTGTCTTGACTTTTTCTTAAAATTAATAAGTAGTCAACGTATGCAACCGAATTACAGGCAGGAATTCATTTTCGGGAACTCATGTTTATGTTCATTGCCTAAATGAAGGGCATTCTCCTAGATGTTGCTACCCCAAAAGCGAATATTGCTGCTGCGTAATGTACCTTTCCACAAATGTTGCTCTCAAATAAAAGAGAAAATTGTTAACATATCCTAGCAAAACTGTAATAGTAACACTAGGCAAATCGTGAGGGTACATGGACGAGTGATTTTAATACCGTAGCAACAAAGAAAACGTTCTCACCATATGTAAGCCAAAACTGTTGGCTTTGCCAATGCTTGCTTTTTATGTTTGAAGATAACATTGTTTTCACAGTAAATAACGCGCACACTCGCAAAATTGCTCTTGGACACATTCAACGCCAAACCAAGAAAGTAATGATCCCCTTAAGCTCATTTCTCTCAGCCTTCAAACCTTCAGTTTTTCCATCTCCTGCACTTTGCTAAAACGTAAAGTGCAGCAACAAACTTAATGGATAACAACATTGCTTTGTCCCCCTTCTTACTCACCCTTTTTGTTTTTCCCTCCGAGTAAACTGCATGGTTTGGCAAGGTGAGTCCATGTCTTCTGCACACATGTTCTGCAGTCCTGGGCTTTCATGTAAAAGAACAATAGATTCTGGGAGTTGTAGACTTTTTTGTTTCAACTGATTAACATACCAGAAAACAACGATTTTCAAATGAAACCCCAGTGGTGTTCATATGACATTGCGTCTCTAACTTGATCACCTTAAAATTATCCCACAAACAAGAAAACTAGCCTGGTCACCCTCTACAAGACCATTAGTAAATGCCAATTACTCCCATCCTCGTATATTAACCCTTACTTTGGCCATTCTCTTCAGTCTTCCATCCCCGCCCACAAAACCGAGTGCTCCTGCAGGCAGTCTCTGGTCCTTTCGATTAAGACAGGAAAAACCGCTCTTTTAGTCAGACCCTCCGGCTTATAGTGATTTTACAAAATGCAGCAAAATGGCATTTTTTTCAAAAAGCACAAAAACAGCAGTTTTTGCAAAAACAACCATTTAAAAAAAATACCTCAAGGGCCCAGTTTCTCAACACCTTTTCTTGACTCAAGAAATTAAATGCGCTAACACATCTCATCACTTGCGAAAAAAAAAGAGCAGCCCAATCCAAAAAAGGACATCTGACTGAACGGGTGCATCTTATATGCGCGCATTGAGATGGCCTTTTTCACCTATTTGCGCAAATCCGGGGGGCATGTCTGCGCATTTAAAAGCGCATCCCAGATTGACAAGAGGTGCTTTTAAATGTGCAGACATTTTAGGCAACCCTATGCGCCCGCTTTGAATAGGAGCACAGGGGTGACAGGGTCTTTGCTAACTACTGCAATACTTCTAAGTGTGACAGTTGCAGTCTCACTTGCATTTCTGTTCCTCAAAAGGGATCGAAATGTGTGCTTTTTTGGGGTCACATTTTACAGTGGTAGGCCCTAAGTGCCCCGCACTGTGATAATGCGCGGGAGCCTGAAGAACATTGTCATGAGAGCGCTTCCAACACAAACGTGCTCAAGGCAGCTGCCCAGCACATCCTTTGCGCTACAGCTCATCCCTGTGCAAATGCGCAGGTCACTTTGCGGATAAGGTGACCTGCTCATTTCCAAAAATGGGTTATCTAAAAATAGCATATCCTCTGCTACATTTTTAGATGCCCCATTATGTGAGGATCAGGGCCAAAATCTACAGTTTTCAGAAATAAAAAAATGGTCACAATATAAGAGGGAAGGGAGAGAAAGGGGGGCGATGGGTGAGCTGTGGAGTGGTAGGCAAGAAAGCAGAAGGAGAGCAGTGGGTCAGAGGGGGAAGCGGTGGGCAAGAGAACAGACAGGAAGCAGTGGGGCGGTGGGCCAGAAATCAGAGAGGGAGCGGAGGTACAGAAACTAGAGGGAGCTTGGGCTCATGAGGGTCAGGGGGCCAAATGCAGAGAGGGGTTGGCTGAAAAGAGGCAGTGAGCTGCGGATTGGGAAAAAGAATGAGGGAAGAGTGCGATAGAATGGGAGAAAGAATGCAAAATGCAGAAGTAGCGCAAAAGAATGAAGGACGGTATACTGCTGGAGGAATTGGGGAGCGTAAGGTGTGAGTTGGCAGTATGGTTTGGAGTTTGGCAGGGACTGGAAAGTGCAAATTGTGACTTGGAAGTGTGACAGAGCATGTGAGTGTGTATGACTGAGTGAGCTGTTCGGGAATATAAATTGTGATGTGGAATTGGTGAGGCGTGTGAGGTGTGTTAGTGAGAGAGGTGTATGGGTGTTTGGGGGATTGGAGGACATATAAGGGGAATATTTTCAGCATTGCAATTTATAATGATCAATACCGTTATTAATGCTGTTAATAATATTGAATAGGCATGCACATTAAACCAAAAACATAGCCAAAACAAACACTGTTGTCCCAAGACCAGAGACATCTGGTACTCTTCCTATTTAATTGACACAAAAGGTACAAATAATGACACCCTGACATCTTGTATCCTTGCACACTGCCTCTTTCCTGCAATGTGGCAATCTTGCACCCTCCAGTCAATCAAAAATGTGCTGCAAAAATGCTGCAATAAATTAAGTTTTGTGCTGAAAAATTTGCCATTTCATGCCGCAAAATTTGCCATTTCATGCTGCAATATCCTGGAGGGTCTGTTTAGCCCACCTTAAGATCCCAAACACTCCCTTTTGGCATGCAAGTGCTACGAAGCAATTGTCAAGCAGTAGAGCATGTGTGGCAGTTTAGCACGGCTTAGTTTGGCAAAGAACTGCTAATTTGAGAAGTGGGAGCAGTCCTAAAAAACTGTGAGCAATGTATTAAGCCATTGGCTACTTAATGGGGCGTAGACGGATCTGGGTGGCAGCAGACTATAGTCCCCTGCGTCTGTCCGCGTAGTGCTCCTGTTAATGAAAGGCTCCCTTCTCCCCCAGATGGGAGAATTAAATGGCCAACCTTGCTGCACCCCTCCCCCGCATCTGTGCCCCAGGGCATTGCCCAGTTTGCCCATCCCCTAGAAGCGGCTGTGAGTTCTAGTAACTTGGCTAGGTAGCTTGACAAAGGTCCATATTGGTTATTTTTCAAAACGTGTAAAGTATTTCCCTTGACTTCCATTTCCTGCCTCCATTTCTATTCCTAGCATTCCTCTACCAATCAGGTAATTAGCCTTACACTAACACTGAGACTTCACATGATGTAAAAATGAAATGCTATCTAGATGCCATATTCTCAGGCTTAGGCAGCAAAGCTGTGCCTCAGCGTACCACTGCAGGCTAGACAGACCTTACAGGTGCTGACATATCCTTTAGGTTACCAACAATCGTGCCGGGTCAGGCCTCAGCCTGCAGAGCTATATCCAATGATATGAAAGTCATAACAAATCTATCAATGTAGACTCCAAAATGCGCCCACGTGAATGAAGAAACAAATGCCATAGCAGCAAAAAAGTGGTCTCTGTACTGTTGAAATAATGCCATAATATCAGCAAAAAGTTTCCCTAGATCAGGAATAATTAGTATAAATTAGCAATCAGACATCAGGCCGAACTCGTTAAACCTGTCTTTCCGGCGCGTGATGTCGCGGTGCCACTGGGACATTACAAGTCCCTGCGGATCGGGAAGTCAGTCACCGGAAAATGTTGTTCCCCATTCCTGTGGAGTACCATAGGACTCCATGGGTTTGGGGTGACGGAAGCTAACGGTGGCAGTGCTTCTGTGACAAGTCTGCCTACCAGGACTGTTGCACCCATCAATATTTGAGGATCCGCACCTGGGTCTCCCTCTCTTCCCACTTACCTCCAGCTCCACTTCCCCTTCCTCTTCCAGAAACGTGCACCAAGAGACCTCCAAAATGGCAGAGGGTGCACAAGATAAGAACCCTTTACATTACATTGCTAGGTTCTTAATTTGGTTTTGCCACTCGTTAATATCCAGCACTGAGTAGGGTGCTTCGAGGATGGAAGAACCCATCACGAGGTGCCAAATAAAAGCGTTATAATATCACTATTGTTATTATGACCAAATGTGTGACTTCATCAGGCTAAGGGATTGTTGTGCGGTGTCATATGTTGGTCTCTGTATTTGTTTTAAATACTTATTCTCATTCCTGCACAATTTTTATATTTCAGACCAGGAAGAAACACTCCAGAATGTTATTTCACAAGTCACAGAGCAGTTTTCAAGGTAAATGGTACTCATTTAAGCTTTCCTTCACTCCTTAAGCCTTGACTCTTGTGGCATGAGACAAAGGCAACTGCACACATCTACACTTTAGATTGTTGGTAATGACAATTGAGAGGGATAGGAACCAATACTGGGCACATTTTCACAATAGGCCATTGAGACAAAGGGAATCAACTTCAGCTGCAAATAATGCACTGAAGGATGGTGGAACATACACCCTCATTGTGATGAGAATCTGAATGGTGAAATATGGTACTGCAAATAATGCACTGAAGGATGGTGGAACATACACCCTCATTGTGATGAGTATCTGAATGGTGAAATATGTTTTGCTACCTCTGGGCCATTTGGATGCAGAGTTCCTAGATGGAGTGGGAAATCTGCTCTCTGCATGTCCTCACGCTGTGCAGGTATTCGGCGCGCGTCTCTGTCTGTATCACATTTTGGTGCAGGCGGAGAGGCATGGACTCTTACGGATTATGTGTGTACAATGGGCGGAGTCCCTAGGGATCTATGGAACTGACATTGCACCATAAATGTACATGGTGACGCCCCTTACTGATTAGAGCTGGCCACGTATTTTCCACATGGGGTGCAACCTGGATTGGCCAGTTCCATGTGATAATGTCGCCATGAAAAAGTCGTCAGGTAGGCAACTTTTTTTCCTGATCCCTAAAATTCTATCCCTAAGTATTCTAGGAGGGGTATAATTATATATTACCTCCAATCCTAGAACATTTGGGGAAAGTGTTGGATTGTCTGAAGGGTGTATTTTTAAGGAAATGTCGCCACCTGGTGGCCTTTTTCACAACAACATTATCACTGGATACCGATTGCCCTAGGTGGAAAATGAACAAACTGCAGTTGAGCGGATTGCTGTCCAGTTCACCTCTGCCGACTCCACTTGCTCATCAAAGTAGCTGTGCAACTGCCAAGGTGGACATTTAACCCTGATTAAAAAATATGGTAGGGCTGGCAGAAATAGTTATGTAACTGCACAGAAAAACGTTGCCAATGTAATACCTGGCAAATGGGGTTCAAAGGTTGTGGTCAACGGGTGACAGATGTAAATAGGGTAACGGTGTGCATGGTGGGTGATGGTGTTGGAGCGGGTGGCCCGGTGAGTTATGGTGTAGATGGGATAATGAGGTTAGTTGGTGGATGATGGGGTTAGATGGAAACAAAAAGGTAGTCGGGGCCAATCTCAAGGTCCATCACTCAATAATAGGCTCCAAGAACAGATGATCTGTACGCAAAACACAAACATATAGTAACCATCATGTCCACCAACAAATCACACAGGGAGCAATCAATAGCAACATTTCCTGTGGAAATAAAGCAACAAAGTGGCTTCAGGAAGGTATAAATGTCCCACCTTAAACAATGCATTCCTAAACAGGTGTGCCAAGACAAAAACACATCCAGCAAATACTGATGATTACAGTCCCTTCGTCACACCAGGGATGTGATACCTTTACAGTACAATGTCCTTGAGTGTGCCAGCCATAGTTCTGCACCAATAAAGTCTGTGCATTGGGGATGGGCGTGCACGAAAGCATTCCTCCTAAGAGATAATACTAGCCACAAGAGCAGATCTGACATATGGCTAAAACGGACACAAGCCCACCGCTGAGACAGGCTGTGAGCTGAAAATCATTCCAGGACTCTGTCAGTGCTCAGCTGTACTTTTTCTGTCAATTACCTCTTGTAAGCTAAGACATGAGGCATACCCTGGGATTTTGCATATGCCATGGCATTTGCAGAAACTGCATAATTTATGGACAACATTGGCTCCATGATTTTAATGGAATGGTTTGCCCATTTTACTCTAATAGCCTGGATTGGTGTCATATTTGGCAGGACGAGTACCTTCCTTCAAAAAAGCCCTTCAAGTTTTGGCCATAGGTTATGAGGTAGTCCCAACATTGCTTCTGAAGCCTATTGATTATACAATAATAGACACATGTCCATACCTCCCTGTTCTTCTCTGGAATGAAAGAGAGGTTGGAAGGGTTCTCTTTGACCTACGACTGCAACAATTCATCACTACCACTGCCTCTGCTGCGTGTATTAACCTTCTCAACATCTGGAAGCGTGTACTTTTTGTATAAACCAATCTACAAAAACTCTAATCCCCACTCCTGTGCTCAGCAAACTGGACTACTGCTCAAGCCTACTCTTTCGCTATCTCTCTTCTCCTTCCTTCCACTAGACAAAGTCATCAACCTGGCTACTCGCACTCTCCACAAACTACAGAGATCTTCCCAGCCTCTACCTACCAACAACATGCTGGTTGGTTCTTCATGCACAACCATTCTCTTTTCAAGTTCCTTCCCCTAGTCTACAAAGCTATCAATGAACTTGCTCCTCAGTACCTGTCGGATTGTATCTCAATTTACTCACCGTCTCGTTTCCTCTGAACCTCCTCTGCACTCAAACTCACTGCCTCATAGCCTCCCTGTGCCTCCTCTTGCTTCTGCTCTTTCCCCTACTCACTCCGCTAAACTAAAACCCACAGCCCATAACAATCAAATCCAGCCCAACTGTTGATCCCTTCAAAGCTCGGTTTAAACTTCACTTACTTGCTAAAAAGGAAACTCCCACTACCCTCTCCCATCCTCCTTATCTGAGCCCACCACTGCCCCCAGTGACGTTTTACAATGTAATTTCTGTATATTCTATTAGTAGTCCTCTTTAGTTTGAAGCACTGGCATTCTTAGGTTAATGTTATATACATTTTGTTTCTGTTGGTTTTGCTTTGACCTGGTATGCGTCCTAATTTTGTAAACCCTCGTAAACTGGGAATGCTTCCGCCACCTGTAACTGTGTTATAGTTAAGTCATTTCTGATCGAAATTACATCCCTGTTCTTCAAATAAATACAAATAAGTACGAATATGGAAGGAAACATACAAAAATGCCCCCTTCAGTACTGCTCCCCCGCAGTTACTGTGACTTCTGGTGCGTAAAAAATCCTAACTCCGATTACTAAGCCCAAGCAGAGCAGGGGTTGCAGGGGTGACCCCTGCTCCTCTTAGCACAGTAACAGGAGTCGGAGGGTTGCAGAGGTGTCCCCCACTTACCGTAATGGTAAGCGATGATAAGAAGTGTGCCACCTAAAAGGTAAGTGGATAGGGGGGAGGCGGGTATGGGGATGCAGGGCACAGTGACCTATGTTATCCATAATGGGAGTTGGCAATTTAACAGTCGACATTATGGGTGGTGTAGTGATCACATAGATTCATATGGAAGCAACTGGCCACTGGTCATTGGTAAGTTTGTATGAAGCAGTAAGACAAATGTTTCTTGAGCTGTTCTTAAGGTGTAGCCCTTCTTAAATTGTAGGTTCACATTCTCAGGTACAGCCTCTATGCTGCAGCAGGGAATAATCATCCAGATTCTATATCAATATGAAAATTATGTGGTAGGTGCTGTGGTAGACTGCTATTTTTTTTTTTACATCAAACCTGCCAAAGACCTCATTCCATGTGTCTGGTAACATATAGGCATTCCGCACTTTTACGACCAGTAATTTGACCAAATTACATTTTGTTGCATTTTATTAAAGCAGCACAGGGAGATGGTGGATTTGGGTTAGATATATAGAAAGAGCGATAGTTGAGGAAGTCGTAGGGAGGTCTACCGCCACATTTTTCAGTAAAAAGAACAGTAAAAGAAATTCATTGAAATGTAATTCAGCCAAATTATTTTGAGGAAACCTCAAAGATCCAATACACTGCCTATCTGATTGGATGTTGCTGGTGTTCACAGCGTGATCTTCCAAGCAAATATTAGGATGAAATGTATAAAAGCTAAGAAGGCTGTGCATCCAACATTGCGGAGGTATAAACTGTATGCACAGACCAACCAGTGGAGGAATTGGTTCTTTTAGCCATGGCCTCATAGTTCATCTCTTCAGCCTGAGGGTCCACTCGTGCTAATGTACATTCCATGGACTGTGTAGCAATCGGTCCATATATCAGCACTGAACTATTGACTATTTGCACATGCACTTGTTGATTCTTTGCCAAGAATGGCATGCCCAATGTATTTTTCGATTGGATATCTGTCACATCTTTCTATTGCAACTAAACCAATCATCAGGAAGTTTAGTATAGTAGGTTACCGTCATATCTCTAGCCTCGCTAGTAGTGTAAAATGAGACACAGTGGTTAGTAGAGTCTTGCCTAAATGATGCTGAACCATTTGGAGTTCACCTGATAGTCTGGATTCCATTCCTATTGCCAAGTGGTTATGTTTCTGTGTACCTTTTTGGGTTCATGAGCCACACAATAAGCAACTTATTCCAGTACTTCACATTTATTTACTTCCTTGGAGGAGGGACATTGGACAGTGCCTGTATGCACGGGTTTGAGAGATGGTCCTCACAGAAGTGTCTCATGGCTGCTCAATCTTTAAATGAAAAAGGAAATACTCAATGTCTAGCTCTGCCTTTGTGTAGCTTATGTTCCCCCAGATGGTGCTCACAGGGTTGTCCAACACCAGGACTCAAGGGCCGGATCCATGTTGCATTTTCAGGATAACCCTCATTAATATTCATGAGATCAATGTGCATACAATCATTGTAAATTAATGCAGATTTTATCTCATTAATATTTATGAGGGATATCTTGAAAACCCGTCAGGTTTCTGGCCCCCGAGTCCTGGAATTGGACAGCCTTGAGTCTAGAAGCAGAGCTAGGTTTCCCAAATCTGAAGAAGTTGTGGATCCACCTCAATGACTACATCCTCTCGCTCACCTTATAGACAACAGTAGAAGGCTTATTCCTAGTTTACCTCCCACTGCTCTCTTTCAACCGCAGGGGGTTTACGCAGTGTTAGATATGATACAATTATTTTATTGTTCTTGCAAATGTGCAAGCGTTTCTTATCATTGGGAGATATGTCTATCAAAGGTTTGCTTTCAGCTGTTGAAGACATATAGTAAAGGAATGTTCTGTTGCCCACCCTCCAATCATCACTCTTCTGTAGTGCTTAAGTCACCCCAAGTGGGATAGGTATGCCAAGATGGGGATCCCAAGCTTCACCTCACTAACAAAGTTCTTTGGGGACGCATGTGATCTCATTCAGAGGGGCTGTTACCTACCAGCTTGGGATGTTCTGACGAATTTGAGGTGGTACAAAGCCTGATTTGCATATGGTCTTTCACCTTTTGTAATGGCATAGCAGGCTGAAAAATGATTGTCTGGCCAATTGACACCACTGCCAAAGGTTATGATGCATTCCAAACTTTCCAGTTGTCCATCTTCTGTTTTGCTAAAGTCACCCTAAGTGGGACAGGCATGGCCAGAAAGTGGATTGAAAGCTTTTTTCATACCTAGATGCTCAAGTTACACCTCACTGATGTTGCCAAATGTGGCCGAAACATGTGTGTGGTCGCTTGTGATTTTGTGCAGAGGGGAGGTGATGCAGCAGTTTAGGCTGTACTGCTCCTTTTTGGATGTGACCAAGTCAGAATGTGCATGTCTTTCCCCTTCTGTAATGGCATAGCAGGCTACAAACTGATGGTCTGGAGGGATGCTCAGAGAAGTACCAGAGGTGATAGTTCATTCAGAACCTTTCAGTCATCACTCTTTCGTTTTGTTCATGGAAGGACATCTCCTGACCAAAAAGGGATCCCAGAAGCAGCCTTGGTTTGAACACCTGGAAAATACTTTCCTAATAAGGCTTTGGATCCCCTGACCAGCAGTCTGTATACATTAAAGGCACTAACACTAGAGATGGTATAAACTGAGATACATTTTGAGTAGCAATGTTTGGATTGCCCCCATCATCGCAAGGTGAAGTCTGATTTTAAAATGGCTGCGCCCTTCTGTAATAGTGCAGACAATTTAAAAACATGTTTTGGAAAGTTGCCAGGAGCAATGCCAATGGTTATGTTTAATTCAAAGCCTTCCATCATTACAATTTTGGTGATAAATGGATCCCCTGATACGTGCAATACATTTTCAGCCATTAAACATTTTGCACATTGAACACAGCAAACTCATACTCTGGAAAACTGAAAACTAGACATCTCTATTGCATAACTGCTCCAAGAAACAGTACAACTCCTAACAACCCACCAGATGATTGGACAAATAAGCAATACACGGATAACCCGGCTGTAAAGGACAGGAGAGTGACTGTTACGATTGATCATCAGTTCCAAATTGGACCATGTAGTCTTTGCTGAATGTCTCCTGCAGCTGGAAAACACATGTTGTTAATGGCTCTAATCATCATTTTAGTAAATGAAGACATCATCTCTGTGGGCCTGTCCCTGTTAGTTGGTCAGACTGGTTTGCGAGTGTGCCGTAGGGATTTCTAGCCCTTAAATCTCACTCCTTGTTTACTGGTTGGGTTTGGAGGTCAACTGCAGTAACCAGGCTAATAGAGCCGACCTAGGCTACAATTATATATGGCGTCAACCATGCCTAGTTTCCTGTGTGCATGTTTCCGATGTCCGGAGGGCATCTCTCACATCCAAATCTGCAGTTGATCCTCCGTAAGGGCGGAAGCAGTGTGTAGTTGCATGGCTCATACGTAGAACATAGCCTGACCCATGCTCCTGCTGGCGCACTGCTGGTCACCTTCCGCTATCGTGCACTCTTCTCCATACAGAGCTACATTCAGATTGGACACACCCTGTCACAGACATCAACAGTTATTGACAAGCAGGTGGGCAGCAAGTTCTCTTTTTTGAGGTTTGGTGCGTATTATGAGATGGCCACAGTCACTATTGGGAGGTTCTGAATTTAATATGGTGACCATTCGCCATGGTCTAATTTGCAATAACACTGGGGTCTGCAAACTGTGGCTCTCGAGATGTTTTGGACTACAACTCTCATGAGCACTCAGCATTTAACATGGTGGTTAGGCTTATAGGAGTTGTAGGCAGACAAGCTGCCTGGTGGTGTCAATTCACCGATCCTCGTCACCATGTAATGACAAGAGGAATCCCAGTTAAAGTTTATTAGATTAGCAGCAAACTGCCACTGAGGGAGACCAATGTCAGCGACGACTAACCTCAAGAAAAAGCACAAGGGCAATAGAAGAAAGGTCGTGCAAGGGTCTGAAGCTTGGAGGAAGGTGCGTGCCTTGGGGATCAGTGTTACCAAGCCCCACAAGTAAGACTATATACTGTGACAGCGTTGAGTGGAGTTTTATTTGCATTATGGCATCATGCTACCTCATGGGAAGTGCTCATTTGCACGTGGCACCCTGGGATGCTGCCTAGCATTTGCCTTTTTGTAGCACTGGTCTTACATTGCCAGAAGCATCATTATATAAACTTTACAGCAGTGCAAGTGCATATTACACAACAGAAGCAGTAGGCCAAAAATTGCCCTAGTGCAAGACATATATTCTACCAATGTATTTTTGCAGCAAGGCAATATTTGCCCCAATGCCAATACTATGCCCTATCAGCACTGGGGCACATATACCCCTGGTGTACAAATGCATTGAAAGACTACCGGACATATTTCATCAACTTTGCAACAGGTCACAAGCAAATAGCACTAGGGCAACATTTGTCCAAATGCAAGAAACATTATTTCAATGCATTTTTGGACTTTACATTAGTGCTAGAGTTATGGAAAATATTACTCTGGTCTAAACATGAATTGAAAGAATATGTTGTTTGCATTTGAGCAATTTTTGCCCTCGTGCTAACAGGGACGTCATTTCACCAAAATGCCTGGGGTAGCAGAAGTGACATCACACGACCCTTGACCTCTGATGAGATCACAGAAAGTGATGTAATTTGACCCCACCCCGAAGTGATATTGCGTGAGACGATGGAACATGACCTTTCACCCCTTGATAAAACAGGAAGTGGCATCACATAACATTGTTCCTAAGTACACTATGAAAAATATGGTTACGATATCACTATAATGTAATGTACATTTCATACAAGAATCGATCGCCATATGTATCGTTAGGATCGGTGTATAGACCCATATAACCAAATTACTGTGAATGGAAGCAGATGTCAAAGGCCAAATGATAATGATGTGTTATTATATAGCACTTACGCTTGAGCACTTTATATAGAACAAATATACACCCAATATCACCCAACCTGTGTTGGTACTCATTTATTGACCTCAGGAGGATGAAAGGCTGAGTTGAGGTCTTTAAGAACAGACTAAATCAGTGACTCACCCCCTGAAGTGTTGAAGTGTGCCGGAAATAAACCTTTAATGAGTCTAGCAATTATTGTATAAAATTCCAGAAAGACACATTATTTGGTATTCCTACTCTTTCTTATTTAGGGTCAGTGCTGAAAGTGTTAGACTTGTGGCACCCCTGTTCTTTTTTTTAAGAGGCCTGAACAAGAAAGCCATCAACTCCAGAAGTAAAGAGCCACATGGTGCTGGCCATAGCCGAGGAGCTTGTATTACAAAAGAAAAAAAGAAAGATACTTTTCTTTTCTTTTTTTGTAGGGGTAGCAAGGAAGACCACAGGGGTAGCAAGGGAGACCTCAGAGGTCGCAGTCCCTGTGTGCTAAATGCATTTTTGCCAGTGAAAAGTTTCTGTAATACCGCCCACACTAGTACTGTGGATAATTGCAGTGCTCAGGTGTGCAATAAGTTGGAAAAAAGTCATTATCCCAACCAATACTGAGCGCTCCGAGAGCAACAAGGCTTTTAGCACATAATGTTAGTTGCAAGAAAGGTTTTGGAGTTGTATTGTTGAAGTAAAACATGTTAGTTTAATAACTAGTAAAATACACAAAACATATTAGTTAATTAAATATGCTTTCATTTTTACAATATTGAAATAGGCAAGTTGTATTCACTTATTTATTTATTTACTTATTTATAGGGCTCTGAAAGCCCGTAGGCATCAAGGCGCCAAAGGCAAAAACACAGAGAAGACAATAAAAAGATGGGACAAGCTGAATTTAGAGCAGTGAATGGAAGAGTGGAAATCTCAGTGGAAGAGTCGGGTTTTCAGTTGTCTGCGGGATGATGGATGTTCCTTCAATAGTCTCAGGTCTAATGGAAGGGAGTTCCATATTTTGCAGCAAGAACAGAGAAAGATCTTCCTAGGCCATTGGCAAGCCTGAAGTTTGGGTTTTTAACCAATGCTATACCCGAAGACCGTAGCTTTCTTGGGGGCTACTATGGATGGACCACATTTTTAATGTAGATTGGAGAGGTGCCGTATAAAGATTTATCAACAAGTATTGCTGCCTTAAAATCAAGACAAGCATAATAGGGAGCCAGTGTAAGTCCTGCCGATCATGGATTATGTGCTCTCTCCTGGACTTCCACTTAAGGATGCGAACAGTGTCATTCTGTATAACTTGCAGATCCTGTACCTTTTTTTTTGTGAGCACCGATCAGGAGGGAGTTACCATAGTGCAGACAGAATAGTTGCCCGGGTGACCGCTGAGGAGTTGGACTCTGATAAAAAAGGGCAGAGATTCCTCAGAAATCTTAGATTGTAAGAGCAGCTTTTTACCGTCTGGTTGACATGGGCTTCAGAGCTGAGGCGGGAATCAAATTGAAAGCCTAAGGTTTTAACTCTTATGGAAACTGGGATACAACGGTCATGGATGGAGAAAGACTGGTATCTGTGGTCAAGTTTAAGTCTGGCACGAGCGAATCCAAATATCATCAACTCAGTCTTGTTCCCGTTAAGGCACATCCAGTTGGATTTCATCCAGATTTCACTGTGGCTATAGATGGATTGCACACTGATGGCATCAAGATCATAGTCCCCCAAAATGCTTGAGAACTAGCTGAGTATCATCTGCATTGTTAGTGAAAAACACCTTCAACTCATCCAGGAGGTCAAAGGGGGTTTGATGTACAAGTTCAAGAGCAAAGGAGATACACAAGCCCCCTGTGGAACACCATAGTTAATTGAGGCCGGTGGGGAGGTGGTATCACCCCAACAAACTCTGGAAGTACGGTGAGCTAGGAAAGACTCCACCCACTTGATGGTGTTCGGGCTACATAGCCCAATGTCTTTCACAGTGATGAGGAGATGGCCATGATCCAGAAGATCAGATGCTGCTGAAAGATCTAACAATATGAACATTGCAGTGTTGCCCTCATCTGTAATATTCAACATGGCAGTCTGGAGATCTAAAGGGGCAGTTTCAATACTATAATGAGGTCTAAGGCCAGATTGTCTAGAGTGTAGAATGTTAGATGATTCTACAAAAGACTGGAATTGAATGGTGGCACTTCTAGCCAATATTTGAACAAACATTTGCATTTCGTAATGGGCCTTAAGTTGATTGGATCTTTGGGATCAATGCCGATTTCTTTTTACCAGCGGTGTAATGAGGACTTTTAGATGGATTCCGGAACCTGGCTGCTAGAGAACAAGGATTTTACAAACCTGAAAAGAAAAGGAGCAAAGATATCTTTGTGGCCAAGAATTAGGTTGGGTTGAACTGTGCTTTGTGGCACTGAGAGGGACGAAGTGTAAATAGTGTGATGATCATGTCAGGAATGGTAATAAGGGAGAAGCTAAATTCAACATATTTCTCCTTGGATGCAGTGTTAGGGATAAGAGTTAAATAAGTCATATCCTTAGTTAATTCAAGTTTGATCTTTGAGCTGGCTTTGTCCACTTTTGCCTCGAAGGCTTGTTTAGTTTTGAGACAATCTTGGTCCATTGAGTAGTGAGGAGTGGATAGAGTACTCGTCTTCTCGAAGGATTTGATGATTTCCAATAATTTCTTAGGATTGTTAATTGCTGCCTCGATCTGCTTGTTGTAGAAATTCTTTTTTTCATCAGAGATTGCTAAATTATATACTTTGTCTAATGTTTTACGGCTACTTTCATTTGTTTCTGTATGGCATTTCAGCCATTTTACCTCAGCGTTCCTTTAGTTCTTCTTCATTAAGCTGAGATCTTGAGTATACCATTTCTGGTGGGTAACATTGTGGGTCATTACAAGTCTGCCGGTCTGGAGATAAGGATGCCGGTAGCAACGTACCGGTTCCCTTTCCGGACCGGCAGACTAAAACTCTGCCTGCCGGGCCATTGTGCGAGGCAGGTCTGGCCTACCGGTCGCATCGGCCCTGGTAGGCAAGGTTGCCATGGAAGCACCAGCACCACTGACAACGCTGCTGGTGCTTCTGTGCACCCATTCTTCTAGGAAATGGGGATCAATATTTCCTGGTTCCTGATATCCCAGGCCGCCAGGATTTGTAATGTCCCAGGGGCACCGGGAAGCCAGACGCCAGTAAAATGTTACGAGTCGGGCGGCAACCTGCCAAAAGCACCGGCAGGGTTACCGGCGGACTCATAATGAGGACCAATGTATCCAACCAAGTTATTCCTGATTGGGGCAACTCTGTCCAGCGTAGTGCCCAGAGTATGGTTAAAGGCATGAACAAGGATGGCTGGGGGGGTCTGAGTCTAAGGTGGAACTCATGATCAAGTTCAGGCAACCTTTCAAGTCATTTGTAGTGACTTTTTTAAAGTAGCGATTTCTTACTGTTTTAGCTGAGTTTTTGCCTTTTGGAAGCGGGCTCTGGAGGTGAATTTGGAAAACTATCGAGTGATGGTCCGACCAGATGCACAGTAGTATACTGTCCATCTGTACTGATAGGTTCCTAGCCACTATCAAGTCAAGGGTTATGCATTTTAATTGTAAACTTGGTTGAGCTCGAACAGTTTTAACATGGGCTTGCTTTAGTTACAATGTAAAGTGAACGTTGTCTTTTTACGGAAGTGAAAGCATTGTTTCATGCTTTAGCTTTCCTTTTTGTTGTGTTAAATTAGGTTGGAGTGGCATGCTGAAAGAAATCTTCCAAGGAAATTGCTTTGCTGTTTCCTGGATGCCGACAATTGCCATCTGGTGTCTGCTTCTGAAGACAGAATGGGTTTTATTCACAAAGCTGTAGTTATTGACTGCATCGAATCGCTTTGGTCACTAGCACATTGTGCTTTTGTTTACTGTGTTAGAAATACTTGCTTTTCACGATTAGAGGTTGATTCTAGTTGTCATTGGCTGCTAGAATCTTAATCCCAGGGACTTCAACGCCCAGGATACCCGGCTCGGCATAAATTGAAATGTCAGGCGCTTCAGCGCCGGCACTTAAAAGCCACTTCAGCGCCGGCCATGACTTAAACCGTGACATTCACCATGCCCAAAGGAGGGTTGTTGGATCATCACCAAGGCAACACGTTACTTGTGCTAGGTAGATTTCATTATTGCTTATCGTAACTTGTGAGCATAGCAGTATCAGTGGTTTGTTGAAACGTACATTCCATCTGCACTATTATCCCACGCATACACACTCTGTGAACTTTTAAAGCAGCGTGTTATATATTGGTGCGTGTCAGTAACTAAGATTGTGTCAGCTTGTTATATTTCCTGCAGCCTCAGAATCGCTTTGGTCACTAGAACCTTGTGCTTTTGTTTACTGTGTTAGAAATACTTGCCTTCCACGAGCAGAGGTTGATTCTAGTTGTCACTGGCTGCTAGAATCTTAATCCCAGGGACTTCAACTCCCAGGATACCCGGCTTGGCATAAATTGAAACATCAGGCGCTTCAGCGCCAGCACTTCAAAGCCAAGCCGGTCTTCGCTGGTCCTCGCCGTCCACGGCATCTGAAGCCCACAGTCTCTTGCCCACATTATTTTGGCTATATCAGCGCTGTACACCCTCTAATGAGGTAAGAATGGGCATTAGACATGAGGGGAGGCTATGGAATGACCTGCATTGCCAACTTCGCATGGAAACTGTGCAACAAATGGCACAGCAGGCCATGGAAGAAAAAAGACATCGGACACAGGAACTCTCATATAGTCAAGCACACATGGAACATCACTCTCTTGTGCACTCTATCAAAATACAGGGTAGATCCCAGAAGAGAACTCATAAAAAGACGGTGTCCTCACACATGGAAAACCTATCACCTAAAGGGAATACATCTAAAGTACTGTGGGTATGTCTACTAAATACCAGATCTATGAATAAACACGCCCAAAGCATTCACGACCTCATTTTTGAGGATGACCTAGACATTACATGTCTCACAGAAACCTGGCTGCAGGACCCCATTGGACCAACATGTGCCATCGCTGTCCCTGAGGGATATTCCATCTACCAAAACAACAGAGAGACTGGGCCTGGGGGGGTTGCTGTCATAGCTAGGGACTCCATTCATATGTTCCCATCCACAACCTCATGCACAGGCTGTGAGGTATTGCACTTAAAGCATACCCCCACTAATAACAGCAGCATCAAGATAATTGTGGTCTATAGACCTCCATCACTAACATCAGATTTCAACGAAGAAATCACATAACAACTTAACATCCTCAAGGGTGGGAACACAGCTACCTTAAACGCTAATAAGAAAAGTGGAGCAAAATCGAGAAGACCTACAAAAAGGGCATTTACAAAGCAAAAAAAAACAATTTTAACGAACAGATCAGGTTAGCCGCCAATTCCATCAGTAAGTTATTTGAAATTCACAAATCTATCCAAAAACCAAGAGCCTTGTCTCCTATGTTCATTCCATCCCAGGCAGATTGAGATAAAGTACAGGCAGCCTTCTCAAACAAAATCAAAATCAAGAATGAAGGGGAATTGATAATAGCTGCACAACCAGCGACTGAGGCCCAAATCAATCCACCTACCTTGATTAAACCACTGAATCACCAGGAAAGTTTTACATTTCAGAATATCACAATTAAGGAGATGGTTAAAATGCTGTCCGCAATGAAACCAACATCATGTGCTGAGAATATCCTCCCCCTGAAAATGATTCTGGAGAACACAGACATCTTTGCCCTCTTGCTCACTAAGATCATCAGTGCCTCCTTCCGTGACAGTGTAGTATCCACAAGTATCAAAAGAATTGCCATCAAACCTCTTGTGAAAAAAACAGACCTGGATCAAAAGGAGCCAGGGAACCTGATACCAATAAGAAACTGTAATTTGTTACTCAAGGTAATGGATAAGGTTGGCACAGCTCAATTGAAATCCTGCGTTGAGGCAAATGATATCTTGCATAATCGACAGTCAGCTTCCGGGCAGCTCATAGCATGGAGACGGCAATGTTGGAATTGCAAACGCATATGCTGAGCATCATAGATAGAGGCAATGCCGGTTTACTTATACTCCTTGACCTAAGTGCAGCATTTGATCTACTGGACCACCAACAGCTCCATTTGGCACTGGAGTAGGTGGCCAATTGCTTCAAAGAAGCCACCAGCTGGTTGGCATCTTTCTCAGCAGACAGGAAATCGAAAGTCCACTGGGGTGACAAATTCTCACAGGAGACTTCCATCTTTTGTGGCATCCCACGGGGTGCCAGCCTATCACCACTCCTGTTCAACCTTTACCTCAGGTTCCTCTGCGTACTACTCGATAATATCGGAACGCATTTTACAAGCTATGCAGATGACACTCGGTGGTAGAATTGAGCGTCAACTCCGCCATGAAGTACGAAAAGGGAATGCATTATATAACACAATTGAACCTTGGATGGATAAGAACTGGATGTGCCTCAATGGCAGTAAAACAGAGCTGATGGGCTTCGGCTTCCACCAAGCCCGGGCCAATCTTGGTCCACAATATGAGTCGTTTAATATCAATGACTCCCCTATACAGGTGGTAGGGAAAGTGAAAACACTGGGGCTTTTTCTGGAAGCCTCCATGAGTGCCGAAGCAGGGGTAATGTACCTGAACAAGAATTGTTCATACTATCTTCGACTCCTCAGAGCTATCCAACCTTACCTGAGTGAGGAAAACTGTGCGATCATCACCAGAGCCACCATACTGTCCTGACTCGACTATGGCAATGCACTACTATTAGGCACTAATAAGTGGTGCATAGCAAAATGCCAAGTGATTCAGAATAGCGTAGTTAGAATTGTGAAAAGAAAAACAAGGAAAGAACATATCAGCAATGACAGAGTAGCTCTGCACTGTCTGTCAGTGGAAGACAGGATCCTGTTTAAAACTATGACCCTAGTCCACAGATGTCTGTACGGGAAAACCCCAGCATTCCTCAAGGAAAAGATCACCCATTCGTACCCGGGCGAGGCTTGAGGTCTGAAGCTTCGGGCCAGATCACAGTTATGACCCATAAGCAATCCAATGGCATGGGCAAAGCCTTCCCAGTAATGGCAGCAACCAAATGGAATAACTTACCCATACAACTAAGACTTGAGTCTAAATACGTAGGGCCTCATTACAACCCTGCCGGTCTAGTAAAAATGGTGCCGGTAGGCTTACCGGCACAGTTGTTACCGGACCGGCAGAGTACATTTGCTGGTCGGGTGTCTTTCTGCCCGCCAGGTCTGACCTGGTGGGCGGAAAGTCACCCGCTCGCACACTTTGACAACTATGGGACTCAAATGGGAATGGGGATTAATTTGTTCTGACGCTTCAGGGAACCCTGGGGCTGTAATGCTCTAGTGATTCCCCATTGCCAGGTGCTGGAAAAAATACACAACTCCGCTGGAGTTGTAATGAGGCCCATAGTCTTTAGAAAAAAAACTGAAAACATACCTCTTCAAGTGAAAAACCGGTCATGACAGCATAGGATTCATTAGGCAGCGGTCCTTGCATGTTTTTTGTTATGTGTCCCGTCTCACAGCAAGTTTATTGTCCGTGTCTCAGTGTTTGCACCCAGATGCCTTTAGGCTATCGGCGCGGTACAAGTAGATAAAATAAAATAAATAAATAAAAATGAATGCGAACAGTCTAATTGGTTGAGAAGAGGTCAATAACGGCTTAGACGTGCTAATATAAAATGGTTCCATGTCTGAAAATCGTGGCAAAAATGGCTGTGGACACAAAATATTGCGGCAAAAAGGCTGTGGTTTTGCCGCCGCAATCCATGTAAAGGATGCGGGGGACACACCCGCAACCCCTGGACCCATTATACCATTTAAGGGGAGCAGAGGACACCCCCGCAACCCACAGACACATTATACCATTTAAGGGGAGCGGGGGACACCCCCGCAGCCTCCAGACCCTTAAATGGTGTAATGGGGTACACCTTAAACTGGTCAAACCACAATGCCGCGTTTATTTGTCCAGGCGACATTTTTGCCGCAATTTTATCACTGCATACCTATAAAATGACAAATGGACACATGAAGACATGATATTTGATGTTGAAAAGACCCAGAGAGCATCCAGTGCACTGAAAAAGAGACAATGATAGGGAAATGCGAAAAAGAGCCGTGATGCAAAGATGTGCCACAGCCCACAGGTTTTATGAGGCTCCAGCACAATGACTTACTATGACGACTTGTTTAATATAAACTCAGTTTATCTCCAAAGAAACACCTCCAGGGCATAAACACGGGGGCACTTTCAATGCTAATCTACACTACAGCGGGGGGAAAATAATGTATTCCTGGCACATCAGACATAACATTTCAAGTTCATTGTCACCAGAACAAAAAACATGCAAATATATACGTCATGTTCAGGATTTATTCGCATATTTCACTTGCTAATGAGACTAGAATTGCCCCAAAGTCTGTTTTGGTAGTAGTTATCAGTTTGAAATAGCGAGCTATTATCTAGGACATTTAAGGGCATAGGATAATGCATAACAACTAGATAATAATCTTGCCTCGGAGTATAGAAATGTGTATTATTTTTATGAACATTTTGAGATGTGCTGAAAGTTTGTAATAATGCAAGATAATGTGTTCTTTCACCTGCTCTTGAAGGGGCTGATGATGCAATCCGAAAAAATGGCAAGAGCCACGCAAATAACAACACTTCATCTTTTCATATTCAAGGCTATTGGGTTTTCTGAGAAAGCACTTCCAGCATCTGCCATGGGCACTGAAAGGTTTGTGTAATTCTTCGCTGATAGAGCACAAAAAACGCAATCGCTCCCCAAAGAACCCATGCAAGTCAGATAAAGAAGTGTGGTTCATTTGAAAAAGCTAATAAAAATCAAAAGAAAAGAAAACAAAAAAATATATTGACGAAGCTGAACATATAACATCCACAGCAAAGATATTTACGCAAACCCTGTTTAGCGCAGTACCATGCGCGGTACAAATATCCTTTAACATTAACATTAACATCTACATGTTGTGGCCACTGCCACTTTGTCCGTTCGAACATTAACTCGGCAGTTTCGAAACAGACTGCGGTGAAAACTGCACGTTTAAAATGCAAATGTGTAAAATTGCCGTGGCGAAAACACAGCATAGATTAATGACATAATCTAGCGCAGGCACTCCTGCACTTCACTCCTGCACTCCAGGCACTCCTGCACCCCAGGCACACCTGCAGGGTCCAGGCACTCCTGCACTCCATGCTCTCCTTCACTCCAGGCACTCCTGCAGTGTCCAGGCACTCCTGCACTCCAGGCACGTCTGGACTCCAGGCACTCCTGCAATCCAGGCACTCCTGCACTGCAGGCACTCATGCACTCCAGGCACTCCTACACCCCAGGCACACCTACAGGGTCCAGGCACTCCTGCAGGGTCTAGGCACTCCTGCACTCCAGGCTCTCCTGCACTCCAGGCACTCCTGCAGTGTCCAGGCACTCCTGCACTCCAGGCACTTCTGCACTTTGGGCACTCCTGCACTCCAGGCACTCCTGCAGTCCAGGCACTCCAGGCACTCCTGCACTCCAGGCACTCCACTCCTGCACTCCAGGCACTCCTGCATTCCAGGCACACCTGCAGGGTCCAGGCACTCCTCCACTCCAAGCACTCCTGCAGGGTCTAGGCACTCCTGCACTCCAGGCACTCCTGCACTCCAGGCATTCCTGCAGTCCAGGCACTCCAGGCACTCCTGCACTCCAGGCACTCCACCACTCCAGGCACTCCTGCAGTCCAGGCACTCCAGGCACTCCTGCACTCCAGGCACTCCACCACTCCAGGCACTCCTGCACTCCAAGTACACCTGCAGGGTCCAGGCACTCCTCCACTCTGGGCACTCCCGCGGGGTCCAGGCACTCCTGCACCCCAAGCACACCTGCACTACAGACACTCCTGCACTCCAGGCACTCCACTCCTGCACTCCAGGCACACCTGCAGGTTCCAGGCACTCCTGCACTCCAGGCACTCCTGCACTCTGGGCACTCCTGCACTCCAGACACACCTGCACTACAGGCACTCCTGCACTCCAGGTACTCCACTCCTGCACTCCAGGTACTCCACTCCTGCACTCCAGGCACTCTTGCACTCCAGGCACTCCTGCACTCTAGGCACACCTGCAGGGTCCAGACACTCCTGCACTACATGCACTCCTGGTACTCCACTCCTGCACTCCAGGTACTCCACTCTTGCACTCCAGGCACTCCTGCACTCCAGGCACTCCACCCCTGCAGGGTCCAGGTATCTGGTAAACCAGGAAACTCCGAAAAGCAGATCAAGAAGCAACACCTGCTCCACAGGCACTCCTGCACTCCAGGCACTCCTGCACTCCAGGCACACCTGCACTCCAGGCACTCCTGCACTCCAGGCACTCCACTCCTGCAGGGTCTAGGCACTCCTGCACTCCAGGCTCTCCTGCACTCCAGGCACTCCTGCAGTGTCCAGGCACTCCTGCACTCCAGGCACTTCTGCACTCTGGGCACTCCTGCACTCCAGACACTCCTGCAGTCCAGGCACTCCTGCACTCCAGGCACTCCACTCCTGCAGGGTCCAGGTATCTGGTAAACCAGGAAACTCCGAAAAGAAGATCAAGAAGCAACACAGCACTCCAGGTGTTGTACAAATAAAATAAAGTGAACACCTTGGAGTGCCAACATACCATAGGTCCAAGCACAATACACCTCAAATTATCTTGGAGTCTCACTTTTGTATCAGATCCCTTTTTGAGCACATCTAGGGCTGGATGAAGGAATGGAGGAGGACTTCCAAAGAAAGCTAAGCCTTATTGACAGAGTCTTAAGGATTGAAAGACTTCCCACGCTCCCTCCAGTTCCTGGAGCGAGTGAGCATGAGAATAGAGGAAGACATCTTTAAATGCTAACACTGAACCTTTCTGGAGAAAACTGCGCTTTCCATGCACAGCAAATCCCCCGTGTTGAGGACAACGTCTAAATCCGTTTCTTTCTGTTAGAGACTGTGGCAGGAGGCCGACATATCTGGTACCTTGGTGCCTATGGGCCTTCTACGTGTGTCAGGGGATGCGGGGGGGGGGAAGCAGCCCAAATGTACCATTTTTGGTCCATCCCTGGCCTAGTGCCTCTGGCGCGCACCACTCTCAGAGAAGAGGGCCGGTGGTTTCAATCTGTGTGCATGATGGAGCCATGCAACCTTGGTCCAGGCCTTTTCCAGTAACGGGGAGAATGCGCAGAGAAAGGAGGTGGGCGCTTGGATCAAGAGACAGCCATATCAGCATAACCTGGTGTCAAGGTTTCCATGGGTGGAGCCTTTTCCAAAGGAGGGTCTTGTCCCTGCATCTTGATCTCCCTGGTTCCCTCATCCATTTAGCTCATGAGGTGGCCACGGCCCCTATGTCCTTGCTAGAGAAAGCTAGAGGTGCTTTAAGCAGCTACAAGAAGATGAATGTGATCCGGGAGGTTCATGCGGTCTTTGACTGTCTGCATTAGCCTCCAATTGCATGCGACCGACTCAATAGGTTTGTCCGTTGACGTAGCACTTCCACTCATGGATAGGTGATAAAGTCCCGAAATGTTCCCCCTGTGATAGCAAAGACATCGATTTCAGTTTCCCCCTGTGAAGGGCAAACATCATCTTTGAGTCGGGACTCATCCTAGTCCCAGAGCAAAGGCTCCACAGGTGCCATCCCAACGCTAAATCCTGGACTGCAACATCCAGAATGCGGCTGAAGGACGAAGATCTCATTGCTTTTCGCTGGTCTGTCTTTCATAGATGAAATTCGAATTAATTTCACTTTTATAACTTTACATTTTCAGAACACATCAATCAGTACTTGTCAAAACAATGCCTTGAGCGCGATCACCGGTTGATTTAGGTTTGGTATTACATTTGTGCACGCAGTGAGATATGAGCGTAGTCTCCTAGGGGAGCGAGTGCAGGAAGTAGGATGCATGGTTAAGCTATGTCCAACTGCTGGAGTTCCTCAGGGTGTTCTTTCCACCGGCCTCCTGATATTAGATTCCTGAATGTCCAACAACAGGGTTCAAAACTGAAATTAGGGTTGTGCCTGCCGCAGCATCCACTTAGCCATACCTGATCCGGCCTGAAGATCGGGCTAGTGTCCCACCCCAGACAAAGAAAAGAAGACCCTGCACGTCTATATTGATTCTCACCTTACTCTGGCACCTGAGAATGCCCAGGTAAACAAAGCAGGTTCCTTTCTGCATATAGACACAAAAGGACATTTGCTCTAGGCTGACGTTTACATAAAAGGTCCGGGCAAGCCTAGCCGAGTTGTTTCACGCCTGGGCTTTGGGAACAGTTATTGCATTGGGTGCAGAGAATACTTGTTGTGCCACCTGCTGTGCCTTCAAAATGCTGCTGCTCACCTGCTGCTTAGTGCAGCCAGAAGGGAACCTGCGCTGGTGCTGCTATTAGGCAATTCTAGGCAGCTGCCTTGTGCACTGCCAGCAGACTGCCATCAGGGGGGTGCTATTTTACCTGTACCTGCACTGCCTCCTGGTGACCCTTGCACTTGGGTATGTATTTACAAACTACAGTCCTCTTCCTGCACCTTATTCTTGCATTTGCCACAAGCTGGCCGCACTACCTGTTGTTGCTTTGATAATGTGTTCAGCACTTTCGACTCCTCCCCTGCCCCTTGCACTTTCCCCCTTCCCTCTCCCCTGCACTTGTGCGTTCTCAATGTCACTGGGCCTAGTAACATCATTGTGCAAGGGAGAGAGTGCCACTATGCAAGGGAGAGTGTGCGCCACAAAGGGACATGGTGTGGGGTGTTATAAAGCCTTGCACTGGTCCCGACTGGAACATATCTTCTCACATGAGAATTAAATCACTAATTTAACATGAAAAACTGCTGACAAACTTCAAATGCTATGTCATTAAGTATTTATACTGCGCCTCTCTTCGCCATAGTGGTCTTATTGCAGCAAAACCTTTGGTCGGAGGGACGGTATATTGTGGCTCTGCCGGGGAGTTACCAGACAGTAGTCTGTGCGTAGGAAAGTCAGAAGGTTTCAAGGTGGAAGGATAGCAAAGAGGGATTAGACAATTAAATATACAAATCGATGGGAGGAAATCCAGAGGAGTGATCGTTCTGCAAATGATTTTTGCAGAATGGAAATTTCACCAAATGGTTTTGCCCGATTTTATTGCTTTTTTTACCAGCAAAAAGGGGCAGGGGCAGGGACAAGAACTCCTAGCAACCTCCTTTCCACCCTCCCACCCTCCTACTATATACCTTACCCAAACTTACTATGTATGATTTTGTAGTAAAAAAACCGACAAGAAATGTATCAAAATAAATTCGGCAAAATTGCCATTTGGCAAAAATGGGTAATGCCTTTTAACTGGCATATTTTCTCGACCGGCAACCTTGATTCTTTAAGAGTGCCAGATATCAAAGCCTTTCCTGTATATCAATACTTCAAAACTGAAACGGTTACCGTTCAGTACAGAACACAGCACTTAGGCAAAAGTCATATTGATATAATCAAAAAGCAAAAACTCTGCCGACAAAAAATGTTTGCAATATCATTCGTAAAGCAGAGCTATCCCAACAATGCAATGTTAGTAGTCGAGTAGAATTGTGGCACTACCACATTGTTCCTACAGCAGCAATTATACAGTGGTGTTGCATGACCAACAAAGAAGGATCCAAAACATGCACCCGAGGCAATAGCACATCAGTCCAACTGATAACCGCTTCAGGCAGGCACTTATGAGATTAGCAGTTCCACCCCACCCAATTTCTTAAGTGGCTCCTCCCATCACCAGTTAGCCCTTCCTCACCCCAACACGCAGGTTTCCTTGTGTCCTTCTGCAGAGGCATCAAGTTCTAGCATTACAGTTCCTGTGCAGCATGAAAATAACATTCCTTACTCCTCGCCATCTAAAAAAGAGATCCTTAATGAGTCTGCACCTTACTGAGTGATGAGCCATCACTCAATGGAGACTGAGTGCTCTAATAACTGGACTTTGATGTCCTCAGGGTACCAAATGGCTGTGGGCTGGCTGCCCGAATTGCCCTATTGGATGTTCTCCACTTGTCAAATGTTCTAGCCAGTATCCAGTGATACATGTGGGGGGAGGGGGTCTGGGAATCTCTCTACCAGCACGAACACAGCCCAATGACCTGTTCTTGGGTGAATAACCCCTGGGAGAGACTCTACCAAGTCGTTAGCTCACTGTCCCTTTCACAGAGAAGAAATGTCCCTGCATATCAGTCTTTGTCCTGCCCAGAGGCAGTCCAGCACCGAAATACTAGGAAATTCTCCTCTGAATAAGAGTACCACAGCAACCCCATACACGTGTTTCAGCCTTGTTGGGCATCATCAGTGAGGTGAAGCTGTGGCTCTCTAAGAACAGTGAGCAAGAGGTCCACGTCTGGATCGCCCTGTTAATTTAGGGTAAGACCCAAAGTTAATTTATGCAAAACAAGGGGGGGTCTGGGAATCTCTCTACCAGCACGAACACAGCCCAATTACCTGTTCTTGGGTGAGTAACCCCTGGGAGAGACTCTTCCAAGTCTTTAGCTTACTGTCCCTTTCACAGAAAAGAAATTTCCCTGCATATTAGTCTTTGTCCTGCCCAGGGGCAGTCCAGCACCGAAATACTAGGCAATTCTCCTCTGAACAAGAGTACCAACAGCAACGCCATACACGTGTTTCAGCCCTGTTGGGCATCATCAGTGAGGTGAAGCTGTGTCTCTCTAAGAACAGTGAGCAAAAAGAAGATGCTTGCGAACTCTCAATCTGGTTAACAACCACTGAACAGGTTATCATGCCTTGTTCTTCCGAGAGAGGGGCGCCTGCTACCTTTGTTGAATTCAGTGTCCAGTGATGTTAGCGAATTTCAAACAACGAATCACTTTTTTAACGAACCTAAAATACGGAAAACACAGATGTTTTAACTAAAAATATATATGGGGGTGTAGGGTAAGGGATTCAAATGGGTGGGAGGGGTTTGGGATGGGGTTATAAACATTCAGGAAAACAGGGGGTTTGAGAGGAACTCTCCATCAATAAAAAAAAATAAAAACATTCAGTATTTTTTCGGTATTTCAGGTTTGTTAAAAATGTTTTTGTTATTTCATTTTTTGTTAAGATCACATAGAACCGTTCTATCCCTCCCTCTTCTGGTCTTGGTCAGCTCTGTCACCATCATCATTGTGTTTATTTCGGAGATGCAATTTGCATTCTATAAAAACAGTACAAATACAAAACACCTAATGCCCCGAGGATGATCTCACACTTCATAGTCTGGCAGTGAAACACGATGATTTCAACCACCTCATCCTGCCAGATCAAGTAAACAGAACAGATATTTTGCAGTGTCTTTTTCCTGTGGATTAGCATCTTTCCGGATCACATAGGGATCTTATTCTGGTATGTCTGCAGTTTGCACATGCTGACACACTGCTTGCACTTGCACAATCACATCAATGCCATTGCAAATGCACTTGCACTAGATGTGTGTTGAAGCAAACTTGATTGCGCACATGCTACCAGAATTTGTGCATGGGGTAATATTTTGATATGATTTGATAGATTATTTATATAGCGCCTATACACAATGTTTTTAAAAGCGCTTCAAGGCAAGGGAGGGAACAAGGGAAAATACAACAACATTCTTACAGGCCATGAACAGTAAGGATGTGAAATTAACTATCCTACTCGGCCAGACGTCATTTCAGATAGTGCAAGAGCTAAGACATAGATAACAGAGGGGGAGAGTGGGAAGGAAATGGAAACAGACAGGCGACTGCCGTACTAGGCCTGACAACATTTCTGGTAGAGCTGGAGAAAAACAAAAGGTGAGGGAGAGGGGTGCAGAAAAGGAGCAGAGGAACAAAGCAAGCGACTATCGTACTAGGCCTGACAACATTTCAGGTAGTGCTGGAGGGAGGGGGGACAGTAAGGGGATGGGGGAGCGACAGATGAGGTTGCTATCATACTAGGCCCAGGGCCAATTCTGATAGAGTAAGTGCATAGAAGAAAGTAAGGGGAGGAGATAGGAGAAGGGAGAAAGGGAGAGGAGGAGAGAACCGAGAGTAAGCAGTCAAAAAGAGTGGAGAAGCAAGAGGGGAGAGCGAACACAATTGCATAAGTCAGTAGTAACACATAATGTTGCAAGTCAGGATACAAGATGAAGATGGGAACAGCATGATTCCGGGCCACCATGAGTACAAGATGGAAAGGAAGTCCAGCATGAGTTGAAGTCCATAAAAGTAAAATACAGCATTGGCCACAAGACTGTGATGGTGAAACCAGAATGTATCCGGACAGACTCCTGTGTGTGGGAAGGGGGTGCACAAGGGAACAATGGAAAACACGAGGGGACCAGAGAGGGTGGGGATGGCCTGTGGGGACAGATGGTGTAAGCCCATGTTGGTGCATGCTTACCTGCTGTTTTAGCAGGGGGTCGGACCCTGGATCCTCCTGGTCTGAATAGGAATTGCTGTTTTCTTTGACTGCCCTTCACTTTTGACGCCTGGGCGAGAGATGCCCTTGATCTAAGAGTTAAGAGCAGGAAGGAAGAGGCAGGTCTAAGGAGGTGGGTGGTGCTTAGGCCAGGTGACCTAGATCCACTTACACCTGCTCCCCAGCTGAAAAGGAAAATAGGCTGGAGGGCTCCTTAAGTAGGGAAAAGAGCGGCAAGCAGGAAGGCACCAGGTGGGCGAGGCTTGCTAAGTGGTGAAAAAGAGCGGCAACCAGGAAGGCACCAGGTAGGCGGGGCTTAAGCCAGGTGACCTAAATCCACTTACTCCTGCTCCCCAGCCGTAAAGGAAAAGAGGCTGGAGGACTCCTTAAGTAGGGAAAAGAGCGGAAAGCAGGAGTGCACCAGGTGGGTGGGGCTTGCTAAGTGGTGAAAAAGAGCGGCAACCAGGAAGGCATCAGGTGTGCGGGGCTTAGGCCAGGTGACCTAGCTCCACTTACACCTGCTCCCCAGCTGCAAAGGAAAAGAGGCTGGAGGGCTCCTTAAGTAGGGAAAAGAACGGCAAGCAGGAAGGCACCATGTGCGCGGGGCTTGCTAAGTGGCAAAAAAGAGCGGCAATCAGCAAGCCACCAGGTGGGCGGGGCTTAGGCCAGGTGACCTAGATCCACTTACACCTGCTCCCCAGCTGCAAAGGAAAAGAGGCTGGAGGGCTCCTTAAGTAGGGAAAAGAGCAGCAAGCAGGAAGGCACCAGGTGGGCGGGGCTTGCTAAGTGGTGAAAAAGAGCGGCAACCAGGAAGTTACCAGGTAGGCGGGGCTGAGGCCAGGTGACCTAGATCCACTTACACTTGCTACCCAGCTGCAAAGGAAAAGATGCTGGATGGCATCTTAAGTAGGGAAAAAGAGCGGCAAGCAGGAAGGCACCAGGTGGGCGGGGCTTGCTAAGTGGTGAAAAAGAGCTGCAACCAGGAAGGCACCAGGTGGGCGGGGCTTAGGCCAGGTGACCTAGATCCACTTATGCCGCCTCCCCAGCTGCAAAGGAAAAGAGGCTGGAGGACTCCTTATGTAGGGAAAAGAGCGGCAAGCAGGAAGGTACCATGTGGGCGGGGCTTACTAAGTGGCAAAAAAGAACGGCAACCAGGAAGGCACCAGGTGTGTGGGGCTTAGGCCAGGTGACCTAAATCCAGTTACACCTGCTCTCCAGCTGCAAAGGAAAAGAGGCTGCAGGGCTCCTTAAGTAGGGAAAAGAGCAGCAAGCAGGAATGCACCAGGTGGGCGGGGCTTGCTAAGTGGTGAAAAAGAGCGGCAACCAGGAAGGCACCAGGCGTGCGGGGCTTAGGCCAGGTGACCTAAATCCACTTACTCCTGCTCCCCAGCCGTAAAGGAAAAGAGGCAGTAGGACTCCTTAAGTAGGGAAAAGAACGGCAAGCAGGAAGGCACCATGTGCGCGGGGCTTGCTAAGTGGCAAAAAAGAGCGGCAATCAGGAAGCCACCAGGTGGGCGGGGCTTAGGCCAGGTGACCTAGATCCACTTACACCTGCTCCCCAGCTGCAAAGGAAAAGAGGCTGGAGGGCTCCTTAAGTAGGGAAAAGAGCAGCAAGCAGGAAGGCACCAGGTGGGCGGGGCTTGCTAAGTGGTGAAAAAGAGCGGCAACCAGGAAGTTACCAGGTAGGCGGGGCTGAGGCCAGGTGACCTAGATCCACTTACACCTGCTACCCAGCTGCAAAGGAAAAGAGGCTGGATGGCATCTTAAGTAGGGAAAAAGAGCGGCAAGCAGGAAGGCACCAGGTGGGCGGGGCTTGCTAAGTGGTGAAAAAGAGCTGCAACCAGGAAGGCACCAGGTGGGCGGGGCTTAGGCCAGGTGACCTAGATCCACTTACGCCGCCTCCCCAGCTGCAAAGGAAAAGAGGCTGGAGGACTCCTTATGTAGGGAAAAGAGCGGCAAGCAGGAAGGTACCATGTGGGCGGGGCTTACTAAGTGGCAAAAAAGAACGGCAACCAGGAAGGCACCAGGTGTGTGGGGCTTAGGCCAGGCGACCTAAATCCAGTTACACCTGCTCTCCAGCTGCAAAGGAAAAGAGGCTGCAGGGCTCCTTAAGTAGGGAAAAGAGCAGCAAGCAGGAATGCACCAGGTGGGCGGGGCTTGCTAAGTGGTGAAAAAGAGCGGCAACCAGGAAGGCACCAGGCGTGCGGGGCTTAGGCCAGGTGACCTAGATCCACTTACAATTGTTCCCCAGCCGCCAGTGCATGCACAAACAGTGTTTGTGCATGCACATGTGGGCCCTAATGGCATACCTCTGCCCATGCAGCATTTAATGCAGTGCTAATCTTACATTTCAAGAGCTCCTAGTTAGAGTGTGTTTGCAGCAATGTTGCCGTAACAGTGAAAAGTGCTTATAATTGTCCAAACAGAATAATTTCTAATCTCCACCAGGGACATCCTCCAGGGCTCTGAGTCAGTGTTGGTATTTCTTTTCCTTCTAGCTTCAGTTCTATTCACTTATTTACATGGTTAATACTTTTTCTCCCGTTGTCTATAACTCCTTTCTCCCTCTTGTGTTGGTTTGTTTCTTCTATTTCTCTACTGTGGCTGGCACAGCATGTTCTCTGCAGCACCTCTGACCCAATGTTGGTTTGATTGGAACTTGTGTGTGTGGAGCTTGTGTGTGTCCTCTGTGAACTGACCTCTGCAAAGGAACATCTTTGCAACAAAAAAAGAGCCATGAAACATAAATGTTATGATAATGGCATTAAACGTGTCCACCTCCTTCCAAATTACCTGCAGCCTAAAATGAAGAGCATTGTGGTTTATGCGATCAGACACTGTTCACATAGAGCCCTGGCAATGTACATCTGCAATGTGTGGTTACAGGCAGAGAGCAATGGACATCTATGACGAATGTATTATTCATGACAGATCTAATAATATTAGCCCATGAATCACCAAATTAACTTTCTGTTTTCCTACACAGAGCATTTCGGGTCAGTGAAATGAAGAGAGACATTACAGAAAGACTTGCTCTCTTGGAGAGGAAGGTGGAAAGTAAGAACTACATCTACTTACACTATGCCATGTATGCCATCTGTGCCATCTATGTAGAAATATTGTGGTTTACGTAACTGGAGGAGGCCAATCCAGCAACAGTTGTGGATGCCATACCTGGAGATAGACTCATGATGGTGCAGGGTGGACGCGGGAGAGCAAGGTCCTTGAGTTTGGCAGATTCACTGGCAGTTGCGTCTTGGCACGGGGTGTCAACTTATGCAACGACAAACCCGTAGGCCTCAGGAGCAGAAAAGGATATAGCATTCTAGCTTCTCTACAGGCTTGCATGCTGAAAAGCAAGACCTTCCTCCGAGTTCTTTTAAGACGACCCGTAACAGGTGCAGGGGTCAGAATATTATTAGTATAGGTAGATATGGAGTCCATTTAGGGGATATGTGTCCAGAGTAGTTGCGTCACCCATGATGTACAGGTGCCTCCTTTCTATGGTATCCAGTGACTTAGTTTTCCTGAGCCCTACAGTCCTTTCCCCAAACATTCTAGAAGGTGTACAATGACAAATTATTACCTCCAATCCTAGAATATTTGGGGACAGTGTTTGATTGTCTGGAGGGTGCCTTTTTGGGGAAATGTCACCACCTGGCGGCCATTTTCACAGCAACATTATCACTGGATAGCCTTTCTTTTATGTTTCTATTTTAGGCACATGCGCGTTATTAACAGGGAGCATCAGGGGTGTATAATACTTATATTGACTTGCAGAGAAATGGGCTATAAAATACATGTTTCAGGGCTGACCAATGGATGGCAATGTGCAGATCAAGTATGTTCAAATAGGTATAAACAGTCCCTATAATAACATCCTACTCTACTGACAGGGATATCAATATGTATAATACAATAAAGAGTAAGATAACACGTCTTGTTTTACTTACATCCAACCCCCTTTACACAGGAACTCTATAAGGTTTTCCGGCATCACTAGTCCTGACAAAATGGACCGTCTGCTATGATTGATTAAAAAATGTGTATAACAAATTTTTATTCAAATAATTCGAACTGAATTTAAACATAAAACACTACCCTCACCTAACACAGTGTACTAAACACTAAAAAACAGTTACTAAAACATGAAATACAAACTTCACTTATTTGCATGACACAAAAGATATCACATAACATAACACAAAAAAATCTCAATGTGTCTCTAAAACAACAACCATCCCAACATGTTTCTGTTCTTCACTGCCCAGTTCGGGCGAACATTCTTCAGGGGAAATTTTTTTAAAAAAAGCATCCACTAATCTCTTCAACACCGTGCTGAAAGGGTAGATTCAAACTTCTATACAGGCAAAGGAAGGAAAGAACCTCCGAGCCTTTAAATGGTGAAACTTCAAAGCGCGTCACAGGATGACAAATTCGCTGGTTTCTCGCCAAATGAGAGACCACTACTTCACAAAAGCGTCATAGTCCGCTAAAGTATCGCCACACCTTCACAGATGTAGGGATCAAGACTGTAACAAGTAAAGCAGCAATCAACGTGTTTGCAAAGGAGAAATCCACACAGTCAAGCCGTAAAGTATCAATCTGTACACTCAGAGGGATTAAATCACTCTAATGGCAGCTTCGGTGTGCGTTTGGAAGCTGCCATTAGAGTGATTTAATCCCTTCAAATCATTTGGCGAGAAACCAGCGAATTTGTCATCCTGTGACGCGCTTTGAAGTTTCACCATTTAAAGGCTCGGAGGTTCTTTCCTTCCTTTGCCTGTATAGAAGTTTGAATCTACCCTTTCAGCACGGTGTTGAAGAGATTAGTGGATGCTTTTTTAAAAAAAATTTCCCCTGAAGAATGTTCGCCCGAACTGGGCAGTGAAGAACAGAAACATGTTGGGATGGTTGTTGTTTTAGAGACACATTGAGATTTTTTTGTGTTATGTTATGTGATATCTTTTGTGTCATGCAAATAAGTGAATTTTGTATTTCATGTTTTAGTAACTGTTTTTTAGTGTTTAGTACACTGTGTTAGGTGAGGGTAGTGTTTTATGTTTAAATTCAGTTCGAATTATTTGAATAAAAATTTGTTATACACATTTTTTAATCAATCATAGCAGACGGTCCATTTTGTCAGGACTAGTGATGCCGGAAAACCTTATAGAGTTCCTGTGTAAAGGGGGTTGGATGTAAGTAAAACGAAATGTGCAGATCAAATCAGTCCTTGATTCAAACCAAGTTATTTCCAGAGAGTGACAAAACCAGTGATGGAGGAACTGCGCAACCACTCAACTCCATTGTGGTGACAACTCCAAATCTGATGATATTTTCATTGTAATTGTGACATTAATTGCTAAACAGATACAAATCATTTTAAGATTACACAAGTAAAGATCTTTTTGTCACATTCTAAATTAGAGATGCCAGTGCATGTAGGCTTCCGGAACAGGGGAAAACGAGAGGTTGGACAATTAGATTGCCATGAAACTTCAGTATAATCTCTTCTGCAATAGCTACTCTTTGCTGAGTGTTTTCTAGCAAATGTTATAGTTCTTTCTTGCTGCTGGCACCTGGGGTAGATTGTTGGCTGGGTCTCACCCACTCAGAGTGCTGGCACTGACTTCTCCAGATGTGTATCCGATCCTGTGCTGCGGCCGCTCTTATCTCTTTGTCTTCATGGCTACCTTTAGAATGGTGGCTCCTGCCTCCCTCCTTCGTCTGTTGTACTGGCCAACCCTCAGTCTTCTATGGCTCTGTTGTTTGGCTGCATCTGATCCACCCTCCCTTCTCCATCAGTGCTCTTGAAAATAAAACATCTCCACAGTTTGCGTCGAGCAACTCCTCTCCCTTCTTCCCTTTGGCCATGCTTGAATGCTTGTTTCTTCATTGTTGACCCTCATTTTCTCTTGTGCACACAAACATTCAGGGGATCACTGCATGTTAATTAAAATAGTGGGCCAAATTTACCACCTAGCCCACTGCTCTTGGGACAGTTAATTTGGGTGGCAGGCAATTAAATTCCAATAGTGCCCACACTTGCAGGATCTAACAGTAAACTTTGACCCTCTGTGCTAGAGATGCCATCAGCTTTAGCTCGTTACCATCCTATATAGACTGTCTGCAGATGGCATTGAGTTTTGTCTAGATTTGGTTGGGTATCTTCTAACCCTTGATTGACTTCCAATGGTCATGTGTGCTAGGTGATATCTTCACTCGAGTGGTCGACCTCTAGCGTGTATTGGCTGCGTGCACATTGACATCATGGGGTCCATTGTTTCTACCAACGGACCTATGACCAAAAGCCGAAAGGGCCTGATTTAGATTGTGGCATATGGCAAAATCAGCGATTTTCTGCCAGCGGAAATTACTCAATTTTGAGTTTGTATTGCACAGGCCTTAAACCAGGAGTACTGTGTCAGCAACCTGGTTTAACATCTGTCAGCACAACGGGAGCACCACAGGCCCAAGGGGGGAAGTTCACAAAACCTGAGCCTGTACAATGCTAGGCACAAAGCACGCCTCATATACTGTGCGCACATTTCCCTGCCAGCAAATCCCTTAATCACTAAGAATTCTCTATCAAGGGATAGGACTAGCTGTAGTTGCAAAGGACCTGCTGGCAGACCCTATATACATATCTATCAGTTAGGAGCGTTCTCGGTGCTGGACTGCCCATGTGGGCGGGACAAAGACTGATATGCAAATCGATATTTCCCATCTGTGAAAGGTACAGTGACCAAAAAGCGTGTGCTGCAAACTCTCATCTTTGAACAAGTTATCATGCCATGTTCTTTCTGGAGAGGAGTGCCTGCTACCTTTTTTGAAATATTTGCAAGGAACTTGGGGTTGGTCACCCTGAGTTACCTGTGGGCAACCAGACGTGGACTCCCTGCTCACTGTGCTCAGAGAGGCACAGCTCCACCTCACTGATGAGGCCCAACAAGGCTGGAACACGGGTATGGGGTTGCTGTTTGTACTCTTGTTCAGAAGGGAATTGCCATAGCATTTCGGTGCTGGACTGCCCATGTGGGCGGGACAAAGACTGATATGCAAATGGATATTTCCCATCTGTGAAAGGTACACTGAGCAAAAAGCGTGTGCTGCAAACTCTCATCTCAGAACAGGTTATGCCATGTTCTTTCTGGAGAGGAGCGCTTGCTACCTTTTTTGAAATACTCCACACCTCGATAGGCCCACTCAAACTAACCCCTATATTGGTGGGTGGTTGGGCTCAACCCCCAACCCAGGTGGGGCCTATGAGCCCCATTCTAGTGACAGACCTTAAAGGACCTATTACTGCAAATTATATCTTTTTATTTCCATTTGTTTGGGAGGTGTAAATGTAAAAAAAAAATAATAGAAACACACAAATCAAGCATTAGCATTCAAATTTGCAGTACACCCCCTTTTGGCGCCGCCGATTCGGCATGGGCTGGTTTGGCGCGACCACTTCTACGCGGCGGCCAGTTCGGCGCACCCATTTCAGCGCAGAAGCCATCTGGTGCCGCCGATTTGGCGCGAGGGGCGTTTGGACGTGGCTGACATTGCAGCCTCGTCTGAACTCCCTCACGCCAAATTTAAAAGCATGATTCCATAAAACCTATCGTCCTGCACACACTGACCCCCGCCTCCCTCACATAGACCTGCGGGTGGATGTGGGCATGTTTTGATCACAGATGACAGAATCCGGGGTGGGGGGCCTTTAGCAATTAGGATTGTGCCTAGCTCAATCTGTCGGTCACGACCACATCTTCAGAGTGGCGCGGCAATCTGAAATGAATGAGACTGTCGTGTTCCTCTAATCATTCTCAGGACATCTGTCTCAGTCTTTTCACCAGAAGAAACCCCTCTGCCAGGATGCGAAGGAGGAGAGTGTAGACAGACCTGCCCACCAAGGTCTCCTATTATTCCCCATGCAAACACGCCCGAGTATACACTCATTTATAGGGAGTACACAGACCCATCAGAACCAACGGCGATGCTCTTGGCAGCCTTCAACGGCATTGCATGCAGAACAGGCTGGCTCTTGCTACCAGCCAGCTGCTAGAACAGGATGCCCAAACATGGCTGGGATTGCTGATGGGCACGACTCATCAGTTTGGACTGGATTGACCCTACTGGTGGCAGGACCAAGACAGACGGAAAAGCTGGCAAAAAATGATCGTACTGACAGCGGTTATCATTAATTCCAAGCCTTTCACCCATTGCTTCTTATCTCTGCTTTCCTTTCCAGAATTACATTTCTCATGAGCAACCCTTACTTGTGTCAACCAAAAACCCCAGACAATAGGGCATTTTAATGGTCTTTGTGACGTACTCTATTTGGTTGGTGCACCTGTTGCAGCGATCTGAGTGTAAGCTGCCACCAGGGCACAAGTTCTATCCTAGAGGGGCAAGCAACACGTGGTTTTCCTTCTGAGGGAGATGCAAGGAGTTGGCTCATGCCCTCCTGTCTGAGGAGGAGGTGGATGGGAGGGTGGGGCGTCAGGTTGCAGTCTTGACCCCCCAGGGAAGCAACAGGCAGACCCCTTACAGGCCCTGGATGGTGGAAGGGTGGCAAGCATACCACATGGACCGAGATGAACATGCCCCCCAGCGTCCTACTAACAAACAGGGCAATATGGCCAGAGGGAAATGGTCAGTGTCATCATTACTGTATTGGGACCTCACGTTTATTAATCCAGGTGCGGGGGGAGAGGGGTGTAGAGAACACTGTGTTGGTAATTAAAAGCTGCCTGCACGTAGAATGATTAATCAAGGTAGATGCAGACTGTAAAGGAAGTGTGAAAGCCAGGACCCAGCGCCTCCCTCTAAACAGGGCTCATTTGAGATGTCCTTAATCCCTTCCTGGTTTATGCACGTGTGAGAACATCACATCCTCTTATTCGTTGTTTTTATGCACGATGTGAACATACGTTGCAGTCCCCCAAAACACAATTTAAATCCATGCAATTGGTGGTTTTCAGTTTAAGACTAAACACTTTGCTAGTCATGCTGATTGGAATGCGAAGTTAGCAGGAGGGACACATGATCTGGCAGCGACTATACCTTTTATAAGGCTCACGTTAAACAAGCGTTTGCCCGGCTGGTTGGCATTTCACTGTGAGGGGCACATGGCTTCCCATGGCATTCATTGCTTTCTCGGCATCTAGACGAAATACATCACTGGGCAAAGCAAAGAGCCAAAGAAAAAAATACATTGGCTGACACAGCGCAGGACCCGACATGCCTGTCAAGCTGGCATTGTGGGGGGAGGGGGGTGGCTGAAAACCCTCAGCCCCTACATAGTACAAGCCACTGCACACCATACACAAACCAGGCTTCTGAGCCTGCTCCTACCCATGCCCCCCTTCTTGGCACCCTCTTCCCTCACACATAGCCTCCGATCACCCTCATCTCCACACACAGCTGCTGAGCCCCACTCCTCTACACAGCCCGCCTCTTAGCACCCTATTCCCCAGTCTCCGAGCCCCCCACATTGCCACAAGTCTCTGAGCCCCCCTTGCCACACCCACCTCCTCAGCACCCTATTCCCCCCACACCTAGCTTCCGATCACCCTCATCTCCACACACAGCACTACGAAGTGGAGGGGGGGTCTGTGTGAGGGGGGGGTCAGTGTGCGCAGGACGATAGGTGAACTATCCCTCTATAAAAAATAAATAATCACACTATCCTTCCCTGGGAAAAAAAAGTAATGACACTATCCTTCGCTCGCGTATCCTCTCCCTCGCGCCAAAATAACCCTGCATCTAAACGTCCCAGCGCCGAACTGGGCGTGCCAAAATGGCCGTGCCCAATTGTCCCCTGCGCCGAAGTGGGCGCGGCGAATCGGCCCGCGCCGAACTGGCCGCGCCTAACCGTCCTGCTCCGCAAATTTGGGGCATTTAAATGCTGGCAGCAGTCTTTGAACACAATTGTTATCTTAGCGAAGGGGTCTGCAATCTTTGGCTTTCATTGTGTTTTGGACTACAACTCTCATCAGCCCTAGCCAACATATCAATGGTGAGGATCATAGGAGTCGTAGTCCAAAACGTCTGGAGAGCCAAAGGTTGCAGACCTCTGGCATGGAGAATTCCCATGCACCAGGAGTCTGGCAGGGGATCCCAGATAAATTATAAACAGGACCTGTGAATGCTGAAGTGAAAAAGTTATCTTTGCGTCAATCGGGATTTGCTTGGAAGTCTGGAAGTCACTGACACAGCTGGCTGCATCCTATCCTGGAATTGCTAGATGCAAAGAATGTTTGGATTACAAGAATAATGCCTATTTTAAACACATTTTTATATATTTGTACTTGTTGAAAAGGACTTTGAGCCTCATTATGAGTTCGATGGTGTGGCCCAAAACGGTGTTAATGTAGTTTTAACAGTTACCACTGCATTTCCGCTGCATTACTGTACTGCGGAACTATGGGGTTGGAGGTAAGGTGGAGGAAAAACCTCCAGCAAAATGCTGGAGATAATTCTGCCACTTTACTGCCAAAAAACATCAATTTCGATGGAATTACCACCAGCGGAATTCCACCGAAATCCCCATGGAGTCTTATGAACTCCATAAATGGGGACCAACACCGCCATATCGCTAGTTCTAATCTGGCAGTAATTTCACTGGACCAAGTGGACCAAATGGTAAATCCATGTGTTGGTATATTAGCGTTTTACCGCTGAGATACCACCAGACTCATAATGAGGCCCATAGTATGTTTCTACTTCCTAAATATCCTTTTACTCCCAAATTACCAAAATAGGGAGCAAAATACTTTTACGTCAACTTCTTATCAACTGAAGCCCTGGAGTTCCGGACAGAACGTGCCATCGACCAATCTTTCATTTTTAACAAATGTATTGTGGTGAGGGATCATGGGAGTTGCAGTGCAAAACATCAAGAAAATCCCAGATCGTAGACACCTGTTCTAGAGGTTTGTTTTTCCTGATGTTAATGCTGTGTTAGTACAGCTGTACCCCGCTGTAGCCTACTCCCATCTGTATATCTGTTCTGTTGTTACCTCTGAAAAGTGCTCCGTATGCATCTGTACCGTTGCATACCTCTGTGAAGTACTCAGTAGTGCATCTGTATTGTTGTATACCTCTGTAAAGGGTTCCATTGCTTCTCCAAGCTAGGTCTTCGTTCAATAAATACAATAATAATAATAATAATAATAATAATAATAATAATAATAATAATAATAATATTTATTCTGAATTGTTACTGACACTGCCTTTTTTATTAAAAAAGAGCCAATGAAACACTTGGTGCCACTGCCATGTAAAAATTCATGTCCTGTTCTGCTCAGTTGAAGGTCTTAAGGTCGTTGAAATTGAAAAATGCAAAAATGACCTGAAGAAGCTCCGGGATGAGATGGAAATGAAGAGCTACAGGTACTGTACAATTTGTTTTCATGGGGACCAAGCTTTACCCGGGTGTAACAGTAGAGCTTAAACTGGGATCAACCACATACTTGCCAACCCTACAGATTTAGGCAGTAGGCAACTGCTTTTTAAGCAGTCCTACCGCCTACAGATTTGGGTGACAGTTCCTACTGCTTTTTACAGTGGCAAGTAATGTAGGTGACTCTAAGGCAGGCTCCAGGACAAAGCATGCAACACATTAATTAGTCTGTCTGTACAGTGGGCTGGTAGGTGATTACTTTGATTGGGCACAGACCAATCCAGTGACCTGACAGCTACGCCACTGTCCTGCACTCTTGCTGGGACAACCCTTAGGTGAACCACCAGTGAAGGCAAGTGGCAGAGCATACCACTATCACACAGCATCTGCTTATCAGACTAAGGGGGGTATCAGTCACCATGTCATTCAGTGTTCAACTTGCCATAACTATGTACTGCCTGTGCAGCTGCTACTGAGCAGTGGCTAACGTTGCCTACCAGCTCTGTGTGATTACCTTCTGTGAAGTTTGGTAATTGAATTTGGTGTTACGTTACCATTCAGAATCATACATTTTTAACATTTGAACATCTTTCCATATTGTGCTGTTTTATGGGTTGTGTGTATTTTAGAATGCTTCAATGGTGCCAACAATGTATGTTTTGTATTTTCCTGTGATGTCATTGTTATGGGAATTATTATTTTTGAAACTTCAAAAATCCTACATCTTTTTGGTCACAGAATGTTGGCAAGTATGCAACCATCTTGCAATAGTTTAAAATATGAAACCATATTTTTTATATTCTAGAAACAATTGGTAATTGGAATATCACATGCATATCTTTCTTTTATATTTGCAAAAATAAAAATGTGTGGGTTTGTTTCTGGCTTGGTGAAGTCTTGTTCCTTATACAATTCCACACCGTTTCACCAATCTGTACCAAATTTTGCTTTGTTACCTGTTAGGCCCCTCCGAACATTACTGGCTACATTTGAACACCTCACCCCTTTCCCCGGATTCCCGCAAAACCAAACATTTGTTTGTGGGTTTGTGGCTTGGCGAAGCGTTGTTCATTATACAATTCCATGATGTTTCACCAATCTGCACCAAATTTTGCATAGTTACCTGTTAGGACCCTCCGAACATTACTGGCTGCATGACGTTTGGACACTCCCGCCACTTTCCCCAGATTTCAGCACCTTCACATATGAGACGGTTGCCTGAAATCGGCGAAACAGCAATATGGTCGTAGACGGACTGGTCCTCAAACCTAGAATGCATGGTTTCTGGGACATTTGCACCTCAACAAACTGCACCATGCCAGGCTGTGGCAACAGGTGGGGAAAGAGCACAGTAGGCCCCAGTATGCAGATCAACTTTTGCCTCCCCACACACCTCGTCCGGGGTATGTCAGCCAGCCACACGCACCCATTTTCAGTGCAGTTTACTTCAGAGTGCAAAGCACACCAAGCGATAAGGGAATTGGAACAATGACCTACAGGATCATTGATTTTCAACAGTTGATGAGAATGTTGTCATGTCTGTCCACAGAACCGTTTCAGAGAACGGGTACATTTTGCTTGTTTGAAATATTTTGGTCATTGGAATGAAATGAATGTCAATTGGCCTTGTGTCTTCGTTGAACCCTACTGACAATGCACACATAAAATGAGGGGCACTAATTGATGGGTGAAGACTATGGTGTGTAGGTTTAGGTGGTCCAATGGCAGAATCAAAAATTGACGGCAAGCTTTCAATCAGGCATAACCAATGGGAATTCTTCAGGTGAGTTTTACATCCCTTTATATCTCACCCGATCTTTGCCATTACAGAAAGAAAAAACAAGTATGAGTCTGAACCCCGTAAGACGAGTCTACTTGGTGCCTGGTTACAATCCTGCTACACAGGACCAGAAGACACCCCAAACTTGTTTCAGCTGCAATGGCTGTCACGAGGGATGTGTAGCTAGGCACCCTAAACAGAGCAAACTTGAGTATTGGTATTCACATAGCAAGATTACTTTGCACAGTTGCATAGCCAGGTGGGACCTGATTTCATCCCTCCATGACACAGTATTAAACTTGTAGTTTATTCACACCCGGGGAAGGGCACTCAGCTAAACAGATGGCTGGAAACGTGGACGAGAACTGCTAGTGTGCTGCTCACGTTTTACCAGCCACCCTAGACCTTTCCCCTGGTGCAGCCATTCTTTCTAGGTGCCTCTGCACCTCGGCCCCTCAGCCAGCCCCTTTACCCATTTTAATCCCACAAACCCACTTTCCACCACGCCATCACTGCATCCCCAATCTCATGCACATCACCCCACCTCAGTTATATGTTAGGAGTCAGAGCTCTGCAGCTCGTTCACATTGGGCCGCCACCGTAGAAATGGAAAATGGTTACTTTTATATTTGTTATGGCAGTGGGCAATTTGATTTTGTTCTCTTTACAGGCAATTGGGCTTGTGCAATATGTGTGGGGTCCATCTCCCATAACAGAAAAACTAAAATCGATGTACACCCGGGACGGAGACCCGAGGTGAGAATGGCCACCCCCCCTTGTTGGGGGCACACCAGGGCCTGTTTAGGCTTCGACTGCCGGCCATTAACGCCCTTGGTACGCCGCTAGCATGGGAGTGATAACTATATTTTAGTATAATATAGAATGCAAAGTGAAACATAAGTGATTTATATTTTCAGAATACATCTCTAGTCAGCTAGTTATGACCTAAGAATGAGAGGATTATCATACAATCGGTTTTCTACCATCACGTTTTCTGAGACTCATTCGTTCACTGCTTTCCCCGATCAAAGGTACCTGTACCAAACATACAGCTTATTCCTGCCCTTGAACCTCATGCAAGGGCCACCTCTAGTCCTCACTCAAGCACCATCCCCTTCCTAGTCCCATTCTTGCTTGAAACCAATGCTGCCCTTAGTCCCATCCTCACTAGAGGCCCATTTTGATAACAAAACCCATCCTTCGACTGAAGTCTATTCCTTCCCTGAGCCCCATCCCTGTCCCAAAGCGCATCCCTGCAAAGAGCCCCATTTTGTTCCATTGCCCATCCATCATGCCGAGGCCCACATCTGCTCTGATTTCCATCCCCACCCAAATGCCCATACCAATCCATGGCCTAAACCCGACTCAAGGCCCATCCCTGTCCTGAGAGCCACTGCCACTCCAAGACATTCCCTATCCCACCTCTGAGGCCAATGACAGCACAAAAGGACACCACTGCCAGGAAGGACACTCCATCCATAGTAACAATCTGTTTCCTGGGTGGTAGGTTTCTTATTTTACTTTAAAATCACCGTCTCTGCGATGAAGCACAACCCTGCGTTGAGGCCCACCTCCACCGTGAGGTTTCTTCCCCACCCAGGGCCCACACCTGCACCTCACTCTAACTGGGATGGTATGTACAATGCTGGTACATCTAGAACTTTCCCTATTTTGCATTTAAATGTTGTCCCATTCTGATCTTGCCACTCTAATATTGTCCTTAAAAGCTACCATTCGGGCTGATGAAGCTTTACCTGCCTGCTCTTGAAAAAAACAGCTCCATCCAGTTCCTTTACGTATAATTCTTACTCATTGTCGTAGGGTAAATTTCCTTAACAATGTTATTCGAACAACGTAACCTGGACCCTAAAGTTCCTAATCATGTTCTGTCCATTACTAGTTTGCCTTAGCTGTCTCCGATGTGATCTTATACACTCATTTCAATGGGGTTTTTGGACCCTGTGTCTGCACTGAAGCGATCACTCTCCGGGTGTGGATGACATTCCCTCGGCTTCTGATGATGACGATACCTGCTTACTTGTGAAACTAGATCTCACAGCCACCTTTGATACAGTGGGTGCCAGCGAACGTCTTTATATTTTATCTGTCCACATTTGCTTGAGGGGACTTCCCGTCAAGTGGCTCAGATCTTCCAACATGCCCGCATTGTATGGGATGCCACAGGGTTATATTTTTGCACTGTTATTATGGCTTTCACCCCGCTGTGGGGGCAGACATGGCTGGTAATGGCCCGGCATCCCGAGTTTAGATAAGTCTGAGCGAAGCGAGGGCCTCGGCGAGGGATGTGAGCCATTACTGGCATGTCTGCCACCCACAGTGGAGCTGAAAGCCATTTACACCCTGGGGTTTATTCGGGGTGCAAATGTTTTTTTATTTACTCTGGAAATTTGCTGCCCGGGCGATGCCAATCTCCAGAGGAAAAGTCCCTTTTCCATTTCTATGGTGACGGCCGGAGCGGTAGGTGGGGAAGGAGGAGGTGGGGAAGAAGTTTGGTTTGGTTTGGGAGGCTGTGGGGTGGCTTTCATGCAGCCTGCCCACATAATAAAAATAAAAATAAATGGTGGCCCCCGGGGAAGGGCCTTGGATGGCTGAAACAGTGGGCAGAGAATGTGCATTCTCATCCGCTGTTCCAGCCACCCGATTGGCTAATGGCACTTCCCCGGGTGCAAAAATGTAATCTGTACATGGAGGTATTGGGTGATGTGGCGCCTGGATGTGGCGTCTCTGTTCATCACTACTCAGATGAAAACGAGCACCACCTGAAGATGACATCTGAAGAGGATGTCCATTGTCTGGGGAGTTGCATCTTGTTGATTGAATCCTGCATGTCTGCTGCAAGTTGTACATTTAACACCTTGAAGGCTAAATGCCCTCAGGTCTCCTCAGTGGGCATGGATGAGGTGGTGGACTCTAAGCTTCCTACTCTTGTGAAAACTAATGTTTTCCCAACTTTGGTTTTGACTGCTCATTCCTATGGGGTCCATCAAAGAATATGTTGCTAAATAGCACCAGAGGGCCTGATATCAGTTGGCGCTCGGAGGCCTGCTGACCTGGATAGTGCTTCAGGCTGTGGAGCCTTTGCATATGGACTGCTGAAACGCCATTCTGACAGGGGCACACCGTGGCCTCTGAAATCTGTTTGTCATTCTGAAGCCCGGTTGATAGGGTGGCCATAAAAATGTGATCATATCGCCCATCCTAGCCAGTGTGCATTGTCTTCATTTTGAAACCAGAATCCAGTTTAAACTGGGATGTCTTGCATATAAAGCTATTGCCATTCCACTCCCTCCTCAACTGGCCTCCGTGGTCAAGTTCTGTGGGGGCATTTGTGAATCGCAAACCAAATCATCTTGATATACCAAGAACAAAAAAAAAGGCTCTTACAATCAAATAGTTTCTTGCGCTGTCGGAGGCTTGTTTGAATTTTCTCCCAGTCCAGCGTCGTCCAGCACCCTGATGGCGAATATAGCTGGTGAGCTCCCTGGCACTGTTCCCTATGGCTGTGATGATGAGAGTGTTGCCTTTTCAGTATATTGACATTGGGCCTCATTCCGAGTGGGGCATAAAGGGATACCGGGCACCGTGAAGGACATCGGTGCCGGTAATCTCTTTGCGTCCTACTACGAGTTCCCTTATGACGGGACCCGCTAAGGGAAATCAGAGCCAATAACGGTACCTCAAATTGCGGTACCGTTATTAGCTACTTCCCCCTTCCCATTGAGCCCTATGTGGGCTCAAATGGGAATGGGGAATGGTTTGGTGAATGGGGACTTACCGGTCCCGCCAAGGTCGGACTGGACCGGTAAGTCCCCATCTCACCAAACCAGACACAGTACCGGTATGGGAGGTAGTCATGGCGCAAATAGGAATGAGGCCCATTGTCAGTGAGTTGCACGGATTGGTTGACAGTTGAATTTATTTAGTATTATTGCCCCTTTTGACTAATCATTTTTCTTGTATATTGCATTGTAGTTTATTTTTACTTAATCTCTAGGTTTGGTGCTCTGTGTTCCTCTGGCACGTAATTAAATAACTAAAATTAGCAGATGAAGATCGTTATTGATCTCCACTCACCAAATTAGCATGTTCAGGATGCAGTAAAAAAAACAACAGGTATTGAACGTATTCCAAACATTCTGACTGCAAAAGCAGACAGGCAAACAACAATGCAATTTCGCTAGGGGACCATTTTTTAATGTTGCAACATCTGATTTAACTCACTGAATAGAAAATTCGAAAACATGGGAGAAAAACGTTTGCTTTCTTATAGAGAAACTGTTTACCTTTGCATGACACTTAATGCCTGATCATGTTAACCCACCTCCACTTTAAACAAGTATGCAATTAAAACGCTTAATTTATGAAGACAACTTTGCTATGTAAATACAACTTAAAATCATATTTAATTTACTAAATCAGGTTGTCTTTTTATTTTATTCACTATTAAAATAATCTTTTTTACTTCACCACAAAACTCCAAAACATGTATTGCTACTACCACCATGTGCTAACAGCCTGGGAGACCTTGGGAGGGGTCATTATCATTTGGGATAGTGACTCTTCCTCAAAGTATGGTCCTCAGCTTTGCACCGGCCATAACTTGGGGGCGGGCCCTTGTGCTGTGAGAATGACCCCTCTCAAGGTCTATAAGGCTATATTAACTAAACAATAACAATTCCCACTAAATTGCTTGACTCTCTTTGCTTTGGCCATATAAAGAATTTGATATGTCAAAAGTACATTCGCCCGGGAAAGACAGATTTTCATTAGTCAATCTGTCTTTCCCGGGCGCAATGATCTAATCACCATCTGCACCGCCGCCATTAAAATAGAAAAGGGACTATGTCCCTTTTTTGATGACAGTGGCCATTTTGGAATGTGTTTCTTATAGCCTTTTGTTTGCATATTTTCCCGCGATGGGAGATGGGCTCGGCTGAGCTGATCTCCCGTCAGACAAAGAAAAAAAGAAAACTATCCGCACACTAGTAAAGGATCCCAAGGTGCGAATACCTTTCAACCTCCAGTGGGGGGTGGACATGTGCTTTAACAGCCCACAGCCTGAGCTGAGGCTTTCACTTTGCTTGGGCCTACCAAAGCTCGGAACTTGCGGGCCGTTGAAGCCAATGTCGCATCCCCGCCGAGGTGTTAAAATATTATAAGGATATTAAAACGCCTCAGAGTTCTATGGGCCTCATCAAGAGTTTGGTGATATCTCAGCTGTAAATCCACTGAGATACCACCAACATGAATTACCATTATCGCCACTTGTCCGGTGGAATTACCGTTGGATTGCAAGTGCTGGTAGGTGGTGTTAGTCCCCATTAATAGAGTCCATAAGACTCCATGGGGATTTTGATAGAATTACGCCGATTTTACAATATTTTTGGCAGCAATGTGGCGGGTTTACCTCCTCTCCAACGAACTCATAGTTGGGCAGTGCAGTGATGTGGCGGAAACAGAATTACTGCCACATTACCACAGATTTTTACCACACTGCCCGACTTGTAATGAGGCCGTATTACTTTATTAAGATCCTGCCCTGACTCCAAAACCGTGTGACATTTTTACATCCTTACAATGTACTGTTAGGGGTACATTCGTCTATATATAATAATACATATTTAAAAATTACGAAGCCATTTATTTGAGTTTTCCAAACTGTGTTTTTCTCTAGATTGAACTGCCCATGTAAACACTACTATGCAGATGAAGGCAAGAAATCTACCCCAAGGCGAGATATACCAACTTATCCTAAGGTAATTTTAGTCTCTATGGCACATGAATAGTTTTGGCTCATAGATTGGGATTTAGCACCACCTAGTTACGAAACTATTGATATGCAGATTAGAGGGAGGGATATGGGGGAAGATGGAATTCGATCATAAAGCTTTAAAGCCAGTGTTAATATTACCAATGGAGCAGTGAGACATATATAACTGTGCCATGTATTAGCTCTGAAAGTAATACATCTGTCTAAGACATGGGAATTACTTGTTGCAGTAGAATAAAAAACCAGCATTTGCAAAGGCTTTCGGGTAACTGTGAAATGACAATGTGGTGTATGTATTTGTGTGTGTAACAGATGGTGAATTGTAAACGTTTGTGCTTCAGTGCCATCATGTGTCTGATGTTTATTCTTGTTGTGAATGTCTGACTACACAAGCTGTACATACCACAGTTTAAATATAGTTAAAAAAAATGCTTCTTGCATATTAAAGAGGATCATTATATACATAATTCTACATAATCCAAGCTACTATGTGTTGCATGTAAAAACCATTCTGGTTACAATTGTGTGAGTACCTAACAATCAATGTCAATTAGGGTGAATTATGTTACCTCACAGCTGAAAAATCCACAGACTCATCATAACCTTCTACAAATGCACTTTCCCTTTCATTTTCTTTCAACACACTAGGGATACAGTTGTGACTGAGCGGACATGGTGGCCCCAGTGCTTCTCTCTAAGCCCCTAGTTCAGGCCCACTGACCTGGTGACAAAACTGTTGCGCAGGTCTCTGGGTTTTACAGTATCCCACCCTTCTTTCTTGGCTTGCATTGGGTCATTCTTGGCAGGTGTCAAGATCATGCTTTGGTTCATCTGAACATTATACTATGAGGAAATCTGGTCTCTTATCCTTAGACATTTCATCATGAATTGGCCAAATACAAAGCTGATCAGATCCTGAGACTAAAAGAGTCTTGGTTTAACATCAGTGTGATTTGTAATGTCACTTTGGAAGCACTCGGGGGCTTTAGTTACAAATGTAGGCCTCGCCACCACTGTATGACCTTTCTCAGGCTTCCTTCTTCCTCTCTGTTAGGAAAGATTTCCCTTCCATTTGCGAACCCCCTAAACCTTTTGCTTTTGTTTGGCTTACCTAACCTGACTTTTTCCAGTGGAGCACAGCCTTCAGCTGCACCCCTCTGGGCTTTCGCTCATTTGTTATGGGGAAACTGAGACGTCCTTCAGACTGTCAGTACTGGGAAACTATGTTTCCCATAGTCTTCGACTATGTTGCCATTATCTTATTATCTATGTGCCAAGTACATTACAGTACCGTGCATGGGGGTCCTTTTGTTTTATGGCCCTACCCACCCTCTACGGATGTTTTGGTGTTTTGGTGTTTGTACAACTGTGCCTAGGAGGAACTGGTGGAAGCAGTTTACTTTTAAAGTATTTTAACTTCGTTTTTATGGACCATACCACGTTTACCTCGTTTGGCCAAAGTCTGTGGGCAGTGCCGAAAATGGCTGTGCCACAAAGTCTTTTGTTCTGTCCTTAGGCCATTTCATCCCTTTGCCTTCCCCCAGGTCGAGAGACCCGGCTATTTGTTATTTGGGCATGCAGCCTCCTGCAAAAACGTCTCCTGCATGTCACGTGTGCTAGTGCCCGGGAAGAGGGTTGGGACTGTTTGGTCCGAATCCACACTACTGGTGCCATTATGTCTGGTTGTCTTGAATGACTGGAAACACTGTGGGCCACGATTGGCCCATGCCTGGCATCCGTGCAAGAAAGCAGATCCTCCATGGCTATCTGAGAATTGTGCGCGAAACAAATCTTCGATAAGAGAAGGGGCTATGCATCCATTCCAGATTGATATACATAGGTTCACACTGAACTTCATAAGGAACCAAATATCCTTAATGACAGAGCAGACTTGAGGAAACTCTGGTGACGTGCTAGGAATGTTTGGCACCCTAACCCTGGTGTTGTCCCATTGGACCCCTGCATTTTCATCAAACCAAGAAGGCCTGAAAGGGTGCTCTGCCCCTTTGGAGTGGTGGGAAAAACCACTCTCGGCACCTCCTACTTACCCTCGCAAAGACCCTCTTCGGAAGTGTGTCATCCAGTGAACAGTCCAGCTCAAACCCATGGTATTTTACAGGAACACCGCTGTCCTGAGTTCAGACTCGAGACTTTGGAATCGATAGCTTGTGGTCCTGGGCCCTCTCCCACCAAATCTCGATATCCTAGCTCATCTGGGTCATGATTTATGAGAGTCCACCACACCACAAGCATTTGCGGTCCCTGTATCGCCCTGCTGTGGTGACCATCGCTGAAAGTGCCTGCAGATCTACCATTGCCGTGTCTTGAGATGTGCTGCACTGGAACTATCCTTCTCCTTTCTTCGAGAGCTGAGTAAAGGCTACTGTCCGGCCAAGGACGATCGTCCCGTCCCGCAGCCAGTGAAAGCCGGAGAATCCTGAAACTGAAGGGTGAACACCTCCGAGCAAAGTGGGTTAGACTGCCAAAGTTTGGCCCAGACTGTGTCGAGCGTCGGTGAGTACTTTCATCACTTACTGGTGGCCCCCTAGCATATCCACCCCTTTTTATACACAAGAGTCACTTAAAAGATACTGTCCTTGTCTGGGATAGCCTGCGCTCCCCAGCTATTCCCAAACTCTGTAAGTAGCACCCTATCCGCAAAGGTAGACCCTCCTCTAGGAATATGAACTTATTCTTCATCGCCTCAAGCCCCTTCCTGAGCAGCTACAGCCCCCTGAAGAGAACCCGCTTTTTGTTTTACGGACTGCCTCAACTGAGATATGTGCCAAACTAACCCCTTTCTGTTGCAGGTTATGTTTATTTCCACCCCCATCATAAGCCTTAGGCTAATCTCATTATTGTATATATTTTACATAGTGAATAAGCGTGTGTTGCAATTGTTTTCTTGATAATTGTGGTTTAATCGTGATTTTGTTATAAAGGCCTATGATACGTTTATTTTTCATATACACTTGCCTAAGAGTAATTTGTGGTTTGTTACTGTGTGAGCTCATTGTGGACTTCCGGTTCACTCGCACCCCTCCTGCGATTTAGTCTTGACCGCCTGCCAAGATACCATAGATTTTTCCGGTTTGTCCAGAAGGTTCCCCAGTTCCAGTAAACTAGGGTGGCCTCCTAAACATGTGCCCACCAGGTCAAAGTTTAGAAATCCATCTTAACACTCTCCCTCTTTTCATTTTGCACCATCTAGCCTCTGCTCTCTCCTCTACCACCTTCCCCCTACTCTGATCCCTCTCTCCTCTTGCTACCCTCCACTCCTCCATGTTCTTTCTTACTTCCCATTTTGTCCTTACTTCTATTGTCTTTCCCCTTCATTCCCTTTTCTTTGCCCCCTTCTTCTCTTCCCCATTGTCTATTATTTTTCAATGTTCTGCCTCACTTCAACTCTCTCTCATCCTCTTCTTCCTTTCTTCTGGCCTCACCTATTCTCTCTCTGCCTCCTTTCTCATTCCTGAACTTCCCCTTCTCACTTTCTTTTCTACAACTCTGTAGCACTCTGTCACATTCTCTATTTCCTTCTCCCTAGCCAATCACATTTTAAATGCTCCTCCTCTCCTTCTCCAACCCTTCTCCCCTTTTTCTCCACTTAACTGCGATTCTTTACACCACCCACCTTTGTTCCTGGGTAGCTGAGTCATGTAGCAGAAGCTCATGTCTATGGTTTCTCTTGGTATATGAATTTTGAATTTTGAAGCATGTATAAAGTGCTGAGTCACCTGGCAAAATAAAATGATTCTGGGCACAGAAGACAACACAAAACACTTAATATCCAGAGTACGTTCACCAGCAAAGATCTAACTTTTACTCTGCTACAAGACAATATGACTTTATTTAAATAGGAATGTTTTGAAGGATTTTCAAATCTGGGTTAGATCTGTCATGTTGCGAAGATACCAAGGTAGGGTATTCCACAGTCTACGACCACAGACCGAGAACCGGCAATCTCCGCTGGAGGAACAAGAGGGTGGTACCACAAGCAACAGAACGTCTGATGACCGAAGAGGTCGACTTGGAAGGTACCAAATCAATTTGTCAGCAAGATACGAGGACGCAAGGTTGTGAAGGCATCTACAAACTAAACATAAAATCCTGAAGTTAATTCTTTCCTTCCATGGGAGCCAGGGTAGAGCTCTGCAGAGGGCTGACATAGCTGCTGTTCTAGGAACTTTAAAGATAAGCCGAACTGAGGCATTTTGTGCTCTCTGGAGTTTAGTCAGTTGATTCTGCTGACTGCCAGCAAGCAGATTATTGGCAGCGAATCGCTCAGTGAGACTCTCACTGAGCTTGGAGACGCCTGGTGGTGTGGTGAATACTGCGTCAGAAGTTAAATCTCTGATATCCAATGGTTTTGTTTGTATAGATTTTTCAATCAACCTGTTGTGGTCGAAGAAATGATGGTATTCACATTCATTTAGATTTTCAATTGATCAACTTTGTTTTAATTCAACCTTCATCAGCAGAGGCCCATAGCCGATGCATTTCGGACACTCTGTTCTTCATCAATGCGGACTCTAAAACATATTAACAGATGAGAGGTTAATAAACCTCGATTACGCCTGATCCCAATATCAAGTGTCACAAACAAAACAAATTAACATCTTACAAAAACATACCTGTCAATTACAAATCCTGTCTATGAGAATTTCGAAAATCCACTTTTATTACATCCTCCAATTTATCTTGGTTAATCAAGCATCTTGGCATGCATGCTGCATACTGCAAACAAAACAAAACAAAATAACGGTTCCATGCTGACAACCTCTGTACATATTATTAATTCATTTGACAGCTAATTACGGGAGGTGAGTCCAATAGCTTAGTCTTTGGCCAGCAGATTGTTACCTTAGTCCAGACAGGAGTTGACAAGGCTTCCACTACAATAGTGTGATTTTTTTTGCGGTATAAAGTGGAGCGCAAGATGCAAAAGGCGCAGCAAGTAGAAAACCGACTGCACCTTGATACCAACCTGATTTTCAGCCCAGAGGTTTGCTTGCCAAATACAGCCCAGGTTTTTGCATTTTTGATGCATAAAGACTCAAACCCATAAAGCTGGGAGGGGAAGATAGCTTTGAAGCATCAATGTTTCGGTCCAAACAGGGCCACTTCCATTTGCTTTGCATTCAGCTGCAGCCAGTTGAGGGACATGCAGAGATTAACTTCCTTCAAGCAGAGATCAATTGTCTGTAATGAATCCTCACTATTGTCAACTGTCCAAGAAATCTGAGTATCGACTGCATATGAATGACTTAAATTGAATTTCCTAAAAATGTTCAATAAGGTTTTCATATAAGATTTAAAAGGAGAAGCGAGAGTGAGGAGCCCTGGGGAGGACCACAGCTCAATGGGAGAGTGTCCGATAGATACCCTACACATTTAACTTGTTGATCTCGGTTGGACAAATAGTTGAACCATAGAAAGGCTTGCTCCAGACTCCCCCCTATTGTCTTTAGGCTCGAGAGTAAAATGCTGTGGTCTACTGTATCAAAAGCTGTCAAAAGGTAGAGCATTATTAGGAGGGAGAGCGCCATCTTGTCTGACCAATCAAGAAGCTTGTCCCACGCTGCCTGCAGTGCCGTTTCTGTACCATGCTTCTGGTAGAAGCCTGATTGGGAAGTGTCCAGGAGAGAGTGTTTCTCCACATGATCCTGGAGCTGCTTCGTCACTATTTTCTCCAGTATCTTTCCTGGCCAAGCAAAGCCCATATATGCAGGTGATATGACACATCTTTACACCGGTGTAACATTTCACAGTTCTGTCCAGGCAGCCCTGGCGGAGGTCACCAACCACACTCTTCAAAACCCCTACTGGGATGTTGATTTACTTCCATGGGACTGACTAGTATTCCCGTAATTCCAAGCTCAGGATGGATTTGTGATCCGTACATGGATGGTCCACTCTCCTTTCTAGGTCCCACACTTGCTCGTTTTTCAAATGGGGCTTCAGACTTTACAGTGCGTGACTGGAATATCCTCTGGTTTCTGGTGGTCTGGGGCAGGTGAATGCGACTGCCCTACTGTACTTTCGAGGTTGGGGGGCAGCAAATTGCAATACCAATTCTGACACCATGTGTTACAGCCGAGGGAGCAATAGATGAACGACAACGATCTATACATTCACTTATTTTGTATGAACACATCTATTTTATATAAACACATCAGGGATTTGGTTTTGACTGATCCCACAGGGCGGGTTTAGGGTAACCCAAATCTGGTAGGCTATATTTAGGACTGTTGTCCTCAGTTCTTCACCCCTCCCCCCTCCCCCAGGTCCAAGCCAACTGTTACATAAAGTCTCTGGATTTTATAGTGCCCTGCACTTTTTTCTTGGATTTTATTGTCTCTTTCTTGGTTGTTGCTGAAGTAATTAGTATCGCACATTAGCCCACATCAACTCTCTGCTCATGTATCCATGCTTGGTGCCATTTGGCCTTGCATGGGGTCAGGCTTCAGGCAAATACACAGCTGATCAGACACTAGGTTTCTCAGAGCTTCCCTCATGGAGGTGATTAGCAGGGTTGCTTTTGGGGCCCTTGAGGGCTTTCACTATAACCTTACACCCCTCAACCACTGTATGATGTTTCTGAGGATCACTCCTCTCTCTCTCTCTCTCTCTCTTTCTCTCTCTCTCTCTCTCTCCCTCTCTCTTTTTCTCCTTGACCTCCTCTCCTCTGCTCTCCCTACTCCACCTGTTCTCCCATCCTCCAGTGTAGCCCGTGGCCCCAGGGGGCCCAGCTAGTTGGGCCAAATGCTGGCCCTCTGAGGGAATACCCAGGAAAGAAAGACACAGACAGCAGTGTAATAATAAAAGGCTTTATTTAAGTGTAGTGTGTGTTTTATTTATGTATGTGTTTTGGAAGAATCCATCCAGCCCACCATGGGGCTGAATGGAATGTTGAAAGTAAAGTAAAAGACAGGACAATAGAAAAGAACTCCCCTGCCCGAGAATAAGCGGGCAGGGGAGAGAAAGAATCCAGGAGGATTTAAACATAAAGACAGTTGAAATGGACAGTTAAAGAAAAAGACTTACCTGGCCAACGGGGCCCATCCTTGAATAATATAAATATCGCTGGCTGCATGGCGATGTCGGGTGGGCCCCCCAGCCAACAGGGCCCACCCTAAATATTATATAATACCGCAGGTCGCAGCGGTGAGTGTGGGCGATACACAGGTGCATAGGGGGCCACCCTGGAAAATACAAGAATGCAGGATGTGCGGTGGCCCCATGTGGTGGTCAGGGCCACCCTGGAAGAAAAGGAGGGGGCCAGGCCTCACCTGTCATCTGTGGGGCATGGCCCAGTTCAGCCAGTGCCATCAGGAGCATCCCTGCACATTGGACCGACCTAAAAGTACTGTGAAGGGGTGGCTGCCTGCAGCAGTCACCCTATTGTTATAAGTGTGTTATGTTGTGTATATGTTGTGATTCAATGTATATATGTGTGAGTAGTTATGTGTATATGGGATTAATGTTATGGTTGGTAAATGTTAAGTAGGGTAACTGCTCAGTAAGGATAGATAGGATATTATGTAGATGGCCATGGGTATCAATTGGGGGTAGAGGGGAGGCACCCTGGTGTGAGGTGGTAGCATAGGTTGGCTGCCTGCCCAAGGCCACCTTACAAGATGGGACCATCCACTTCGGCGATCCTCTGGACTCACTCTCCATGTGGTACCTGAATGTAGGGGATGAGTTGGGGCAAGCTCATTCTTAGGGTCCCAAGGAAGAGTGTGCTGACATAGTTGGTCTCCGCTTAGATGGAGCTCACGCCAGGGGAATCCTAGGGTCTAATAAGGGTATGTTTAATAAAGTGGGACCCCGTTAGGGTCTCTATAAAAATTCACTCTGGTGTCTGTGTCCGTTAAATATCAAGGAACTCAGGGTGTGACCCATCCCCTGTATTAAACCTCTTTATTTGCAGGTTGCTCAGCGCCCCACCAGAGCAGCTGGTCTGGGATGGTGGGGTGGTGTCAGTGAGTCAGTTCCTGGCGAAAGAAAAATCAGGGCTACACCAGTCTCTCTCCTTCTCATAATTTCTGCCTTTATTTTCCACTTTTCCTCTGTTACCTCTTCCTCTTTCTCCTACTTTGCTCTGCTGTCTCACCTTTTCATCCTCACCTCCTCTTCTCTACTCTCTTTGCTTCTTCCCTTTGCCTCGCCATTCTCTCTTCACCTCCCTTCCTCCGACTTTCTCTTTACCACCTCCTTACCATTTAGCATGCTCCCTCTCGTGCCTTACCTTCTCATCTTTTCTCTTTCACTCTCCTCACTCCACATCGTTGCCCCTCCGCCATGTTCTCTCTCCTGTTCTCATTCTCAAACCCTCTCTCTTCTCTCTCAACCACATCGATGCTTTGTCATGTTCTCTCCCCCCCGCCCTCTTCTCCACAGCTTCTCCTTTGCTCTCTCTGCCTTCCACCTCCTTGGTGCTGATACACGTCTTTTCTTCTTCTACACTCCTTCGCCTTCTCTCTTTCTCTAGTCCACCCTCGTCATTCCACCATCCTCAATTTCCTCTTCTCTGCTCCTTCTATTTTCCTTCCTTCTCGCTGCTCTCCATTTCTCCTTCATTGCTACTCCATGGGCCTCATTACGACCCGGGCGGTAAGGGATTACCGGTACCGGTAAGGGCACTGGTGCCAGTAATCCCTTACCGCCCAATTCCTAGGTCCCTTTGCGGGTAGGACGGGACCCGCAAAGGGACCTTGGAGGTAATTACGGTACCGCAATTTGCGGTACTGTAATTACCGCCTTCCCCATTTCCAACGAGCCCTATGGGGGCAAAAATGAGAATGGGGAAGGGCCAATGGTGAATGGGGAATTACCGCCCTGCCAACCTTGGAATGGGGCGGTAATTCTGCCATTCACCATGGCGGAATCGGTAAGGTACCGGCATCAACCATGGTGCTAATAGCGCCATGGTTGACGCCTGGGTCGTAATGAGGCCCCATCTCTTCTTCTTCTCTTTTTCCACTTTCTCGCCACTCTGCCATTTCCCATTTTCTCTCTCTCCTCCACAGCTTCTCCACCCATTCTCCTTATTCTGCTTACCTCACCACCCCCTCGCCTCTTCACCATGCTCTGCTCTTCATGATCCGGCATTGTTCTTACCACCATTCCACCTGCTCCGCTTTCCTCTACCTTACACCCAGACTACCAGTTGGCAGATCTCCACTTAAATAGCTCTGCAGGTAGGGGGCCGGCCAGGTCATTGTGTGATATATGTGATGCATGCATGTTTGTGGATGGTCTCAGACCTGTGCAAACTACCAACTCTCCATGTGTGGTGGTAGACTAACCCATGGCTCCGATGCTCGAGGGTACTTTGATATTCCAATTGGCTTCAGCAGTAATTCTTGAAGGTCGCCTGGTAGGATTCTTGATTTCTCTGCATGGCACAACTTGCAGCTTCTGAATAGTCGTGGACCCCACAAAAAGGTTTGAGCAAGACCCACAATGGTCTGTTAACAGTGCTTGTGCATTCCTCCCTGCATATCATTTGGGTTTTACTCGTACCACTGCATGCCTTGGAACTAACTGTGCCAGTGGGTCTGCAAGCGCCTTACTCACACTTTAGGACATCTACAAGATGGGGTGGAAGTTGAAACAGAAATGAATGGCCAGCTTTCTACAAGAATCCCTAGCCCAGTAATGAGCCAGTTTGTTCACAGACTAGCTACAGTGGCCTTGTACATACTGTGTAAGAATGCCTACAGAGCAATTACATAAGTCTTATCTAGTTTGCTAAAGCTTCTCTGCCATATGTGTACTGTTTCAGGTAGCTCTGTTTGCAGCTGTTTTTGGCCTTTGCTTACGTTTGCGTAGACCAGGTTTACAACTAAGGTTCTTTGTGCCCAGTAATCAGTGTTCCATATCAGCAATGCCATTAAGAAGGGGAGATACGGGGGTAGAGGTATGACGAAGGAATAAGCTGCCCTGTTATTTGAGGATTGTGGATAGGCAAAGGAGGACATTGTCATGAGTGGTATGGTACATGGAAGTGGGCCTTGCAGGAGTGAGAAAAGGGCCTTCTTTGGGAATCCCCAGATTGGGACACTGATCATCCTATCTTTAAGCTGCTCGAGCCCTTCACACATCAGCTTGTGTGCGCCAGCCATGCAGAACACCCCTTTCTTCAGATCACTTTTGGTTTATTCTGTTGTGCCTGGGTAAGGAACTGACAGAGCGAATGGTTAGACTGCACTGGCATCAGCTGGCTCTGACATAGCCCGCCCGCGGGCTCCTCTTGCAGAGGCCATCCTCTGGGATTGTGCCCACCAATGAAATCCACAGCGGTGCTGTTTACACGCTTCGGTGCACATTGCTCTTGAGCATGGATGTGGCTCTTTTGACTTCATGCACTTCTGAGATGGAAGTAGGAGGAGATGGTACAACTCATGCAACTAATCCTGTGCAGCCCCATCTACCTTAAAGGAGTACAATTGCAAAAGAAGATTGAGTCTGGGGTCCAAGTGTCTTAAATGGATGGATTGCTTTTTTGGCCTATTCTCCAACATTGTTGGGCAGTTCTAGTCACGTTAAGAATATTTTGCTCATTCTCCCAAAGGGATAGGTCCCACCTCTAACCACGAGCAGCAGTCCATTTCTGATTATATACAAACATGAAATATCGAATTCCTACTTTGAAAACTGTAACGCAATCTCCATATAAAACCATGACGAAAAAGTCTTGAATATTCCCTAACCTACTTTCAAAGCTCTGGGCTGGGTTTATGAAAGTCAGAACTTGAACGATAAGTTCAGAAATTCAGTGGGAATTTGAGGCGGACAGAACGATCACCAAGTCCGGAATATCAATAGCAGAGCAACTTCAGGCAAGGCAAAGCCTCATTACACACAGATCATGTGCAAAACACTCATTGCATGCTCCACACCATGATAACTTTTCATGTTTCACCATGCTGTCCATTGGCCATGGCAGAACCACCCCTTAAGATAAGAGGAATACATGTTGAATATGCTGCATTCCACTTTGGGGAAATAAAGTAGAATCTTGCTTCATGCCTTTCTCACTCCACCCATGCCTTGTGCAACCATATAACGTTGAGTTTTATTTGATTTGTGCAAATAAAGTTTTTAACTGGTTTGCATCCTACCACTCGGCCAGTGCTAAGCAGTCCAGATGGGGAACGTTAGGTCAGACTGCCCCCAGTCACCTATGGAGTCCCCCTAGGCTCAATACTGTCTCCAATGATCCTAAGATTTATGTGAAGCCACTGGGATCACTTGTCAATGACCCTGACATCTCACTATACCATTATGTAGAAGATAACCAAATATATCTAAAGGTCAGTGGTACACCAGACATCTGAGGACCCAGGAATTGCCTTGTTTCCATAATAGCCTCGATGACAAGCACATACGTGAAGCTCAATCCCACATAGATGGAATTCATCATAGATGGTCTCCCATCTAAGCAGGAGACCATTCAAGGGAGGCTGAACAACATGCACCTTGATGACGTCACACCTCAGAATTTGTAGCCTGGGTGTGATGAAGAAATTGCCCATGTAAGTGTGTATGCTCATCTCAAGCAGTGTTTCAATAACCACAGTGTTAAAAAGAAATCTTTATTACAAAAATAATATCCTGAAAACATCATCGAAGAGTTCAAACTAAATTTGGACAGGGACGATGATGAGCTTCTCAATCAACGTTAAAACAAAGAAATGTTTCATCCACAGACAACAATAAAATAATGTCATGGCTTGTCTGCCAAGAAGATAGAGGAAATTGAAAGCCTGCCAAAAGTATGGTCTCAATATCATAATTTAGGGGTGCATTGTTTAGGAGTAAATCACGGGTCTCTGACATGAGGGCAGCCTTCTGTTTGCAAGTTTGAATCCCGTGGTAAAGACGGTAAACGGTGTGTTAAATCGAGTACCATGAAATAGGGTAAAAAGAACACTCTCTTTCGCCCAAAGGACACGATCCAATGATGAAAACACTGGGCCGGACATAAACGGGGAGCAGTTCAAGATCTCCTTGTATGCCGACGATGTGATGATTTCCATCATCAATTGCCAGAGCTCACTACCCGCCGTTCTAACAGAATTGGAGGCGTGTGAACAAGTATCGGGATTCCAGGTGAACTACTCCAAATCAGAGGTACTGGGTGTCAATCTGGGTGCCCCCCTCATACCCACCCTTCAAGCACTTTGCCCACTGACATGGAGCACCGATTAATCAGGTTACCTAGGGATACGCCTCAGAGCAGACTCAAAACGGCTGTATGCAGCCAACTTTCCCACCTTCGTCAAGGAGCAGGAGAACGACCTGCAACGCTGGTACAGCCAAGAAGTCTCCCTGCTGGGGCGGGTCACAGCATGCAAAATGAATCTCCTCCCCAGATTGCTGTACCTGTGCTCTGCTCTCCCAGTTTCTCCCTTGAAACAAGCCCTGCAACAGCTACAGAAGAAGCTTGTGAAATTTGTTTGGAAAGGGCACAGTGCTAGAATACCAATGAAAGTCATGACAAGAGCAGCTAAATGGGGTGGCCTAGGTCTGCCCAACTTCACAAACGATTTATTTGCAGTCTAACTGGTGAGCACTCCCTACTACACATCCCGGGGGCCCTCCGGAGCCTTGGACCACGGATGCTATCATCTACCAAAGCAACTCTCAAGCTCTCAAGGCATGGGCATGGGCCCGGCGAAGGAAGAAGCTGCCCAAGGGCTTGGGCCCGCTCTCCCCGGTCATCTGGAATCCTGACTTCTCTCCAGGAATGGACGCAACAAACTGATGGACCGCAGGGGGTCTCCGCTCCCTCTCGCAACTCTACGAGGGCAACAGTCCGCTCAGCTTCGAAGAATACAAAGGCCGCCTCCAGTTGATGGAGAGGAAGAGATTCACATATGCCCAACTGTGCCACCAGATCTCACAACCGGCGGTTCGTCAAGGGGCGGCCCGGGACATGCACCCCCTTGAACATGCGCTGGAGGAAGACGCCCAAAGGGGGCAGATCACTAAGCTGTATCGCCTCCTTCAGGAGGATATATTATAGGTCAGACCTCCGTACATGGCAGGATGGGAAGCAGACCTAGGACACGCCATCGAGGACCAGACGTGGGTGGAAATATGGACGAGGATCAACTCAACCTCCAGATGTGTTACGAACAAAGTAAGCGCCCTCAAGCTTCTCCATTACTGGTACCTCTCCCCAGTCCGCCTACACCATTGCAACACATCTATAGACCTGAGCTGCTGGAGCGTGGTGGCGAAAGGGGATCCTTCTTCCATATGTGGTGGGGTTGCCCAACGGTGCAGTCCTTCTGGAGGGGATCATACAAATCATTGAGGACATTACCCAACGCAAACTGATGATGGACCCAGAAGTGATCCTCCTGGGTGTAGCGAGCCCGGACTGCTACCCTAAAACAGGATGCTCCGCTAAACTGCTGACGCAGTTAATACTAGCATCCAAGATCATAGTGGCTCATAAATGGAAAATGCAACAGGGCTCCATACTGCCCCTCTGGTGGATAAAAGTCTGGGAAATACTAGTGTTGGAGAAGGTCAAGGCAGCGAGAGAGGGGGCCCTCTATCGCTTCACTGACTGTTGGGCTCCAGTGCTGGACTTCCACAGCAGATTCCCAGCAATGACTTTCCAACCGCACCTGGAGACAAAATTTTTAGGGCCCTGGAGCCTCGATGGATACCCAGACCATTAGAGCATCACAGACAGGGGGGAGATCACGATGGGGGCCGCCCTGTGGGGGAGTGAACACATTTCAAGTATGTCGCTAATGATGGGATATGTTTCAATGTGGACAACCTGCTTGTTATGCTGGAACCGAAATAAATAAAGTTGTTAAAAAAAAAAGAACACCTCTTATTACAGCACTAAGAAGCAGAAGGAATCTACCTGAAAGCACTGAATAAGAAGACAAATTATTGTTATACCTTTTCACACATGTAACCAAATATGAAGTCTCAATCAATATATAGAGCTAGGATAAATCTCCATTTCTTAAGGTGGAAAACGAAGAATAACAGAGTTTCTCATACAGTTATATGATAATGATGAGATCAGCCAAGAACACTGGTCCATTGTTTTAAGCTATTATCATTAGGGACATTCCATCCCATATTACAATTCTATGAGAAAAAAAATAAACACTTGAACGTTTACGCTGTAAATGTGAATTTATTGCGATTCTCAATCTTGAAGTATGATTTCAATTATCATATATTATTTCTATCAATAGCCAAACCCCCATTAGTTTATTTACTCATACAATTGAAGTTAAGCCATCTAAATTCTTGAAAATGTAAATTCTAAGCCTGAGTGATTGTGTATCCAATGCCAAATTAAAATCCCAAAATCCGGTGGAGGAATTACCAGGATTCTTTGTGTGCAAACATACTCAGTCTGTATCCTAGTCATTGACGAAAGAAATCTGACATTAAACTCATCACATTAATGTGCTCCTTTCAAGGGATATTAGATTCCAAATAGAATGAATGATATTGCAAATTCTGTCACACAACCACCAACCTCTTCCAGAACAAAATGCCATTAATAGAACTTCTAAGTACTGCACAGAAAACAATACAATTACCCACAATTCAATACAAGTTATGACATAGGAACTTTACCTGTGGTCATCAAACAGTACAATCATTTAGCAGAACAATATTTTATTTTGTTAGTTAATAGGGATGTAACTAAAATATATTTGTGCCAACTGGAAGAATGCAGCTGATAGAACACACACGTTCCTACATTTTTATTGGTCGAATTAATACTGCAAGGGATAGAATTTTACCACCAGCAGCAAACATAGCATACTTACATTTCAAGGTTAAGAATGCCGCCATTGTAGCACTGACAATGCCATCATTACATGGGGACCTTGTTAGGAACTGGGGGACTTTTTAGCAGCAATACCACAGACAGTAAATACCACCTCCACCAGCCGTTTTTCTTAAGTTTGTCCTATTCAGAGTTTAAGACTAGGGCAGTGATATTTCTGGGAATACCTCTTGTAGCATTTCAGAACTACCATATTTGATATGATATATGATATGACATGGCATTGATAACTCATCTGTACACAAGTATTTCTAGGCACAACAAGACAAGGAGGGGGAAACAGAAGGAGGACAAAACAACGATCTTATTAGGCCTTGTGACATTCAGATCACGCAAGTGCAGGGAAGGGGGAGGGGATAGGAATTTGACAGCAATAGTAACCTCTTTGGTAATCTTTAAACATTTTGTACATGGGTGAGTACAGTAGTTGTTCATACCACTGCTGTACATTCTTTTAATACGGAAAAGGGTCACTACTTAAGCAGTAATACCGAGCCGGGGGCGCATTACAGAGTCAGGTAAAGCCCCGGGCCCATTGTTAAAGGCCAGAGAGTAGCAAGGCCCTTAATGAAGGCCCCGGGGCATTAACTGACGCGGTAATGCCCCCCGGCGAGGGGATTAGTGCTATTAGTACATTGGCCCATTAGACCGGGGTACTAATAGTTGTTTTTTTGGTTTGCAAGACTCTCTGGTGTTTCCCAACCGAAACAAAAAAAACGGAATGGAATGGAATGGAAAACGAAGTCTGTTTTCCCTTTCCATTGGGGCCATTGAAAAAAGTAAAAAAAGTGGCCACCATGGAAAGGGAGAAAGAACTACAAGTAGTCCCTGCTACCTTTCCAGGCCGGCCATTAAACAAATAGGAAAAATGAAAACACGGGAAATGGCCACCATGGAAAGGACAGAATGGACTACAGATAGTCCCTTCTCTCCGTTCCATGGCGATGAGACGCAGATCCGGAGCGGACGCGCTGGGAACAGAATTGTTCCCAGCCCGTCCACTCCTGAAGAGGGACCAAAAGAAGGCAAGTGGGGTGGGTGCGGGTAGGGAGGGGAAATCTGTGGATTGGGGAGGGGAAGGAAGCATTTACCTCATTCCTCTGCGGGGGAAGATGTCAGCCTGCAGCCCCGAGGAGGCTCAGTGCGGCAGGATTACTGTCTGGTAATCCCCCCCGTTCTGAGCCTCCTCATTGGCTGGGAGGCCGGCACCCTCTGCCTGATACTAATGAACCTTTATTAATTACATGGGAAGTGGTGCAGCGCATCAGAGGTGCGTACCTTTTCACCCCGTTACCATGGACCAATCTAAAAAAATGAATTTAAAGTATTCAAAGGACAATATCCTGTACAATGAAAAGGGCAGAATTATTTTTCGGGGCCAATTTGAAGTTTGTACCTCAACACCTCAGGTGGTAAAAATGGGCAATTTTTCTAGTGGAAAATTCTGCCTTATTTACTCAGAGAGTTGGCCACAGCAGTGTGTACTTAGAATACCACCTCAAGTAACTATGCCTACCTTCCAGCCATAAATTGGGAGAATTGTAAAACCTGTATAGTATATCTGACAAATACCAGCTTGATTTACCATTACACCCCAACACAGACTGATCCGCGCAGTGTTTAGTGGCTATGCACAACAATTGTTTCACATTGTTTGACAAGGTCACAACTGACTTTATTCTGCACTGTAATTTCCAGCACGAATTGCCAAACGCTATTTTAGCAACCACCAGAGTGGAATTTACAGCCTGGTGGTATTTTCAACTCCTGCAATGGGTGGTATTTTATTTCAGGTGGTAATAACTAATTCCTGTACCACTGGTGGCATGTTTGCCCTTGGTTTTGTCTCTAACAAGGGTTTTTAAATGTGTTTGAGCGTATTTCACTAAATAAATGGTGTACAGCCTTATTGATTTAGAATGTACTAAATGATGCAGATGACTAGAAGGTATTTCTAGTGTTTTGCATTGCCTCTGATGTATTTTGCTTTGGGAGATAGGTCCAGCATTGTAAGTGTTGCAGTGTGAACTTTAGGTATTGTACGAAATTACTGAATATAAAAGTCCAACCCCACCAAAAGGCCTAAAGCACACACCACGAAAAGTACTAACTACCAAAAGATCGAACATTTCGTGGTCTTTGTTTAAGTGTTTCGGCGGGGTCGGACGTGGGGCTGAGGGCGTGTCCCCCGCAACACCCCGCGCACCATTCTATACAGTATAGTAAGTGGGGTGTTGCGGGGGACACACCCGCAGCACACCTGAGAAAAAAAAAATGGTGGCTGCAGGGTTGTCCCCTGCAACACCCCGCTCACTATACTTTATAGTATAGTGAGCAGGGGTTGCGGGGGAAACCCCTGCAGCTGCCCGAAAAGAAAAGGACCCTGCAGCGCTGGTTCCTGATCACAGAAGTGAAAGGGAACTGGTGCTGCAGGGACACAGCGTGTCTTCAAAGGTAAGTAGGGTGGGGGTATGTTGGGGTGTGGGTGGGGGTGTGTTGTGGGTGTGTTGTGGGTGTGGGTTTGTAGGGGTTTTTAATGTATGTTCGCATGGGAAATGTACAAACCTTTTGTGGTTCGTACATTTCTCATGCAAACTTTTCTGTCTCTGACTTTTCCGCAACGGAAAAATCACACAGATCCGAACTTTATATGAAGAGGCATTCGAGACCTGGATTTAAGAAGCTCTAAGAGGATGGAATGTTCACATGATCTACGCTTGTTTTCCTTTACCAGGTGCTCTCAGTTTCCCCAAATGTTCTCTTTCAGGTGGACCAAGTGGCTATGTAGAGTACCATTCTGTAAACATAAAGAACATGTTTTATTTCTTTTCCTTCCACAGTATACCTTGTCTTCGGAGACGGTGGCTGCACTCAAGAAACCCACCTTTGATGTTTGGCACTGGGAGCACAATGAGGCTAGTAGTGTCCAACAGCATTATTGTGACTTCACTTCCTTTTTCCTACTTCCACTACTTACATTTCAGACAAAAAATGTCTTCCTCTCGCCCCATCCTCACTTCACTGGAACTATTTTTCTAGATGGTTAGCATTGATGTAGAGGGTCCCAATAAGTGAAATATTGTGTATGCATTCCTTGAATGACCCTCCTCTTGAGCACTTGGACTGTCAGAAATACTCACCCGAAGCATGTGGGGGCTGAGGGGCAAGCTTGGTGCAGAAGATGGTGGGCAGGAATAATAACAGATTGCAAATCCTGGAAGCCTCTTGCTCAACTTTGGAACTGGAGAGCGTGGGAGTGGCTCAATTTAAACTAGGCCAGGGCTCTCGAGATGTGTTGGACTACAATTCCCATCAGCCATTACCCCTCAGCCTGTAAAACAAAACACATTGAAAATGATCAATCAGACAGGAAGAACTGTTTCTCCAAATCGAATAATTTTGGTGAAGGGTGATGTTAAGGGATTACGGTCCTTTTGCATCGTAGACATGCATGAGTGCAGAGGGGAATGCATAGTGTGTATCCTGCAATTGCAAGCATGTAGAGTTTGTGTACTAAATGGACGGGGAAGCCAACTGAGTCCAAGGAAATGCTGGAGCTCCAAGTGCAGCAACGCTCAGGACTTTCGCTCCTCTCTCCCCACCTTAAAGGTGGCATATTTCAGGATAGTTAGTATCTCCCACTTCACCGAGCGCTCGAGGAAGGTCCGGTGGAAGGGTTCTGGTAGAGCTGGGGTTTGTTGGAAGGCAGTTGAGTTCTAAGGACTATTAGGGCTTGATGTTCTGGTGATGCTCTTCATCGCCGGATGTGTTCTAGCTAATTTCCTCACTGCTGCAGGACTTCCTCTCATTCATGACCCCGCAAGCCTGTGCCCCCAAGGCCAGCACATTTAGATCACACATCTTTTTCACAGCACCACATGGCCTCTAGATTTCTTTGAATGTGTTTGTGTTTCTTTTCAGATGCTGAGTTGCATGGAGTTCATGTATCATGACCTGGGGCTTGTGCAAGAGTTTAACATGAATCCTATCACTCTGAAGCGCTGGCTGGTAAATACCTCTGGGTCCTAGTCAATGTATCTCTTGATGCATGTTGGCATCCACCTATCCACCTTGTTGTCTGTGTGGCGCTGCATGGTCATGTTTGAATACGCTCTTCTGCTGTTTCTCTGTTTGCCAGGAAATAAGGTAAAAGCTCTTGACAGCATAGGTGTGTCTTCTGCTGTGAACCCTGTGTAAACTGAAGGGCAGCCCCAATCTGTAATCCATCTGAGGTTCATTATTTGAGTAACATTGGGTGGAACAAAACTTGCTATTTAAGTGCTACAAGACAAAATCAATGTGTGGTAGAATGTGTTCAGTGAAGCATGAATTGCCACAGGTATGTGTGAATCCTTTCTGCATGGGTAAGGCGAATGCAGCATAACACAGATATACACACAATCCCTGTCTCCCACAAAAAGGTCTAAGGTTTAGGAGTAGCTTGTGAAGTTACTTCTAATGAGAATAGATTTTAGTTTTGGAGTAGCAGGGTGCAATCACATGAAACAATGAACATGTGTTCGTGCCAACAGGCACTTCATCAGGACTGTAAATAGAATGATGGCCAGAAATACAGGCCTAGCTACTAGTAACTGCACAACCTACTCCTGAATTGTGTTCCTTCTCTTGGAAACAGCATTCCTGTGTGTACTTTGGAATACTCTAGTCACTAAAGGAACATTTCAAATACAATATCACACTGCAAACAAGCAAATCCAGTAGTTTGGATTTAGTAAATGAAAAGCTTTGTGTTAGGGGTGCAGAGCAAAGGAACATTAGGATGCACAGAAAATGTATCACAGGGGAATGTGTACATGAGAAAGTAGGTAAATGATTGTCTTGGTGTCTCAAAATCATCACACATAAAAGTCTTCAGGCAAAATGAGCTTAAGCAGGGAACGGGATTTCGTCTGCCTGTACAGAGGTGTTTTCTTTTTCATCAAGAAGAGGTAAGAACACTGCTTCTTATTCAATATAGTCCCTTAGAGAAAGCGAACGGCTACTTGGAAGTTTGAAAGATTGTGGAGAACATAAAACTCCAGTGAGCATCAGTTGAAGTAATGGGCTAATTGGAAAGTGAGAAGGTTAGGTATCAGGTTGGCGAAGGCCACCTGTTATCGCAACACCATAGATGCTGCACAGAATCAATCTTGAAGGCAATACGCCATTGAATGAGACTGCTTCCCCTACAACAGATTCAGCACTCAGTTTCTATAGCGTTAAATCAATAGCTTGTGAATACGAGCAATAAAATCAATTCAACACAAATAGAAATCAAGTGGTACGCCCACGTCCCGCGTCATTATTAGGGATGTACAAATATGGACTAATTTCCAAATGATGGAAGTTGTAGATTTATTTTTTGCTATACTTTCCTCATAAGCCACCTCATTTGTAGGTCGTATTATACATACCAGTATCACTAAAGATTTAGGGGAGAGCGCTATCAAGCATCTGCCAGTTTATCCTGATAGAATTGCTCAGGTTCCCCCCTCCAAGAAGAGTCCCCCAGGGATCAATCTTGTCACCCATGATTTTGAATATGTATACAGAGGTGCTGGGGGATCTGCTTGTGGAGTCAGAGGGGTTCCATTGTAATTGGTTATTTATAACACCTAAGTGCAGACCCGGGGATCGAACCTGTATTGCACCGCGTTGTCTTGCTTCCGAGGCGAGCGCGTTGACCCTGAGCTATCTTTCATTCACCAATATGCAGACAATACCAATTTATAGATTAAGGGGTCATCCCTTGCTGATGTCCAGCACCTGGTGGGCTGTCCTGCTTGCATAGAGGTTTGGGTTTCTTTGATTTCTTTGAAGAGGAATCCTCTCACAACAAAGATCATTCTGATTTCATTAGAGAAGAAGAAGAATTGAAATGCAGGATTAGTCAAAGACTCAAGGTCGGATTCTGCCAACGCTCTGTTGGAGCATGTGATGGCAAGCACAGGCAGATGGGATACACTAACATGCTACTAATGGCAATGTATTGCCATTGCATACTGACTATTTAGTCTAGTGGCTTAAAGGTGTACCAGGATACGATCTGTAACCCATCGAATGGTACAGCAAATAATTCTTTTTCCACACATTGGGCCTCATTACAACTCCGGCGGTACCCGTACCGGTAAAACAGACAGGCTGCCGCCGGAGTTGTCATTTTTTACGGCGCCTGACTTCACAGAATCACTGGGACATTGCAGCCCCGGTGGTCTGTGAAGTCAGGCACTGGATAATGTTACTCCAGGCATGGGGAGGACGGAAGCACCGGCACTGTGTACAACAGTGCCGGTGCTTCCGTCAAAGCCTATGAGCGGCTGCCGTCCTGCCCGCTAGGTCTGACCTGGCAGGCGGGGCGGCAGCCGCTTACAGAACTCGGTGTGTGCCGGTCCGGTAACAAGGGTGCCGGTACACTTACCGGCACTGTTGTTACCGGACCGGCACACTCGTAATGAGGTCCATTATTTCTAAGCTACATACCATAGAGTTGACGAGAGATTTTAGGCAAATGGGTAAACACTGCATTTGGTGAGCCACAGCGATATATGTCCAGCGTTTGGACCACAGGGCGCAGGTCGTGGCTGGAAAAATATGTCCACAGTACCAAAATCAGGTCAGAGACAAAACTGATGGAGCAATGCATCACCTGACCAAATTCAGCAGAAACTGATGGGGCAATGCATCATCTGACCAGATTCAGCAGAAACTGATGGGGCAATGCATCACCTGACCAGATTCAGCAGAAACTGATGGGGCAATGCATCACCTGACCAGATTCAGCAGAAGTCCACTGCTCAGGTCTGTAGCAATGCATGCCTGATGATAAGGTTCTGTATAACTAATGATGCAAATGTCCACAGTTCCTGGTCTGACCGTACTGATGGCAATGCTTCTTCCTCTTCTCTCCTATGTGTTAGATAACTATCCAGGAGAATTACCGGACCAATCCCTTCCACAACTTCCGCCACTGCTTCTGCGTCACGCAGATGATGTACGGCATGATCCACCTTTGCGACCTCAAGGTCTGTATTCCCCCATGAAAGGGTTAAGCCAGTGTATATCTACAAGTATCCTAAACATTAAAACAATCGATTATTATATAGAATAAGAAGTTGCTATGATGCATGGAGACTGTGAACCCTTCCACCTTCAGTTGAGAATGACGTATTGACTGATGCGGTAGGGAAAACTAGCCGGAGCAGCATCTTAAGACTTACGTCATGTTAATCGGTAAATACATTTAAGGTACTCCAGAGAAACTTGAATAATCTGCAATCTCTTTATTGCTGTCAAACTTTAGCAGTTCTACATATCAAATATCTTTCTCAAATCATATCTACAAACAGCACTTCTCATAAGCCATTACCTCAAGTCCATATTCAGGCTCCAATTCGTGAGCCCCTCCTCTTTCTTCTTGGAAGATTACTGTGGATCCAAGAAGTGTCCAGGTGATCCCAGCATGGCCTCCCTTAAGGCTGCAATGTTACCAAACAGATGATGGTGCCAGTGCACAAGATCTGCCATATTATTCACCTGCGATCCTGCAGGTAAGAGGTGTTCCTAGTTCTCAGGAAGCTCTTGAAGGCCCAGGACCTCATGTCCCTTAATTTCGGTTACTGTGTTTCCTCCACCCCTTTCACAGGTCGTGCAAGAGTGGGGATACAATGCCTGAGGTCCTCTAGTAAATGTGTTGCTCTCCCAAGTGGGACCCAGAGATCAGGAGTGTAAAACCTCAGATTCCCACCATAAGCAAAGAGGATAAGACATATCATTTCTGCCATCTCTGCTCCCATGTTAGAAGGCGTTCATCTCAAGAAATCCATCAATCCCCACCCACAGTGTTTAATGAGGGCAGATGGTTCCCTCTGCAATCTGCCTTTAAATTGGAGAGGACCCTTATAGATTATCAGATTGTCAAATTTTAGTCTCAAATGGGCCATCACCCTAAAAATGCCCTGAAAGCACTGTTTACACACTTCAAGAATGTTTATACAATAGGTTGCTTGTGTTACACAAACTCTTGAAATGACTTGTGGAGGACTGGAGATTGTCCCCCCTCTTGGCCCAGATGAAGTCAGCTAGTGAGTGTAAAGTGCAGCTGTGGGGGGCTGTCCTCTGTTCAGATCCCAGTGGTAGTCCAGGGGCTACTCGCAGAGCTCTTCAAAGGGATATGGCCAACTTGGTATTTTTCAGAGGTGAAACACCATGCATGTTAACATTAGGGTTACTTCTAAAGCTGGCCTCCTTCAAAGCCAAATTGTGGCTGGAATATCTGCAGGTAAATTCCAGTTCTTAGATCCCATCCCCTCTACTTTTCCATTTAAATCTTTCAGCTCTGCCAATAGACCTCTCATCAGCTGGGTGAATGGGGTTAGCAGCCCACAGTCGGTTCCTGCATCCTGCAAACCATCCAGTAGTTGCCAGCAGATGTCTATGCATAACCTTATCAAAATGTACGCCCAGGAGATGTAATATGATGTGCACGCCACGCAGAAATTCCTGTCCATAAAATGCAGTCTGAAATGTTTTCCCTCCTAGAGTTCAGGGCTTTGTGACCTTTCTGTTTGTTATAAAGAAGCAAGACAAAGGGTGATTATGTCTGCTAATGAAACTAATTAAAGGCAGTGCCTTTTTTGTTTGCATGATCTTCAAAACGGTTGGGCATTTTCCTTCTCAGGGATGTCATCACCAAAGAAGTTTGGCCGATAAAGTTGCACCAGCAGGATGTTTACCGCTCAATTCCACTAGACAATTCGCATTGCTGCTGTTTATGCTTCCTCTGGAGTGGAGAACTAGAAGGGATTGCCTGCCTTCCTTTTAGCTTGCTCCTGGGGGCCTTGGGCGTTGACATGAGTTACTGACTTTTCTATATCTATTTGATTGATACAGTTATCATTTTCCTTCAAATGTTACTCTGACAATCAACCTTGTGGACAATATTTCAGAATTCCAAGGCACCATTTAACCCTTTGGTATTCTAACCTTTTGATACTGAGCCCCGATTGATTAAACATATTGTTGTAGAGCCCCCCCCTTGAGTATAAATAGTGTTGCCGCCCCCTCAGATGCCCTGCATGCTTATATTTTCTATTGAAAGCAGTCACTGTCCTACTGTTTTTGAAGAGCCTCGCAAATCCAGACACCCCCCCATTGGTAATCCTTCTGGCCCCTTAGGCAACAGTTTGAAGACCACTGATATATCCACACATGCCGTTGGAGTGCTTTCCTGACATTGTGACTCACTGACTTTCCAATTTATGTGTAAATATGACAAATAAACCTCAACCCAGATGAGGGGAGGAGCTTGAGGCCCATTTTGCAAAGGCACTTAACGTGAAAAGAAGTCCTAGGCTAGTTCTGCCACTCTTCCTTTGCATCAAGACTTTTCAAATGTAAGAAGTGTGAGAAACCAGAAGTTGTCTCACCGGCTAGTCCACGGGGGTCACTCTCTCAGGTGGCCAGGGCACGGCCACAGCCTTTGGATCCAGACCCTGGGGGTGGACTAGTGCAGGAGGATCACCTGGGTGAGGGGTCTTTGGGGAGTGAGAGTGGTACACCCGATGGCGAGACTCAGTATCCCCCTCCCTGTAACACCTTTACCCATCCTACCCGATAGGATATTTAGAAACTCTACCCCCCCACCTTTTCCCTACACAAACACTTTCACACCCGAGCATTGTACCTGACATGTCCCACTACTATGGTCAGGCAAAGTCAGGCAAATACTGGTAATCACTCACACCTGACTTCCATTAAACTTCCCCACATGGATAAAAGGTGGAGCACAAAAGAACACTCTGAGTGAGGCAAAGCACACGAAGGGACAATACTTTCCCAATGGCAGCTGAACGAAGGAAGGAAGACGGCAAACCAAGAAGGGTACGCAAGGAGGGAGATACCCATGACCTTTTCAGCGAGAAGCCGTTACTTTCCAGAACCCTTCAGATTAGAAAGCTTAAGGCCTGGAAATCAGACTGAAGAATCCTGTATTGTGTATCAGGGATATCCAAGGCCCTTGGCTCCAAGATCAAAAGCAGCACCAGAGAGATCAAGAAAGCCGGTGGGTTTGGGAGACGGATGCAAGACCGGTCTGTGTTGAAGTCAAGCTTACAAGCAGCAACATTTTATAAAGAGCGCAAGAATGAAGATTGAAATGCGTGTGATGAAAGACACGAGGAAAGTTTAATTGCTGATGAATGTTTGAACATTAAAGAGAAAGATACAATAGCAGTGACAAAGTGGTCCGGCATCAGGAGGGTGCTCAATCAAAGGTCTCTTCAAGGTATTCTGCAAAGAAGTGGCAGAAACTAAAATAGAAGATTGGCAAGAACATTGTGTGAAGTGGATTGAATGGTTCTGCAACGGTTTAAGCAAAACCCATCGCACATTCAAATGCCTTCAATTTTTGATGAAAGCTTGCGAAGGAACATTTGGGTTGATATCACCTTGTGACCCCCGCGACCTTTTTTTGTGTCACCCAAAATTTAACAATAAAAACTTCCACAGTATAAAACTCTTTGGTTTCCAAGATCTTTTTCTGGCGCAGTAATAAGGCGTTGCCTTAGTAACTTGGTCCTTCAATTTTTGATATCAAGAGGGAAACGTAGAGAATGAGATTACATGGCCAATTGTGAACAGTGTGATAAAGGGGTCCGAGCCCAATCAAAGGAGACCCAAGCGTGAATATTGTGCTAAAGGGATCAGAGCCCGAACGAGGGAGATCCATGGTCGGAGCCCGAACGAGGGAGACCAATTGTGAACATTGTCGTAAAAAAGGGTCCAAACCTGAAGGAGGGAGACCCATGATGAACACTGGAAGCGAGAACTTGTGCATGTAAAAATGCTGATAACAAAGGAACTTTGGTGCTTCTTTGTTATGACAGGCCCTCTGCAGTAAGAGACTGTTATTGGGAAAGAGGCTTTTGCAGAAGGCTCTGATACCTATGCTTTGAACTGTATCCTCATGGCCGAGAAGCCAGAGTGTGTGTGAAGCTCGAATGTGCTGCCTTGTCCCGTGGTGAAAACATGGGGAAGGGAATCCAACTGCTCAACTATCCTGACATATTATTTCTTGAACACTTTTCTTTTGTGCATACATTATTGTCCCACACCATTTTGTATTTATAAATGAGGATCAGCAATAGGTTTGCAATAGTGGCCATCAATGACGCCAACTACTCGCCAGCTGCCATCACCTGTGGGCCCCCCCCAGGGCTCTTGCATTTCACTGACTCTTTATGCCCCTCCTGATGCTCCTCAATGACTTGGGTATCCAATACACTAACTATTGCGATGATACCTAGGTCGTCCTGGAGCCCTCAGGCTCTCACACACAGGACTCCCTGGCTATCAATACCATTTAAAATGCCATCCAGGCCTTGATGGCAGACAATTCTCTGGTGTTAAACTCAGACAAGACTGAGCTCTTGATTGTCGCTTCAGGACATAAGCTAAGAAATTGGGCCACTGACTACCAAAGCTTTATCATTGCTGGTAGCAAAATCACAGTGGCCAAGAGTGTGAAGACGCTGGGCGTCGCGCCCGATGCCAAGCTTACAATGAAACACCAGGTTGCACTTACCCGGGCCTCCTGTGGATACATTAACAACGTATTCAATCTAATTCGCCTGTTTATCTCCCTCAGCAAAAGATCCTTGCTGGCCTCGGCACTGATAAACTTGCACTTAGACTACTGTAACAGCCTGCTGCTTGGCACCACCAAGGCCAAAATTACATCCCTGCAAGTTATCCAAAATGGGGCAGTGCACGCAATTCATGACCTTACCAGGTGCAATAATGTCTCTGTTGCTAGGAGGAACCTCCACTGGCTACCAGTCAAAAATGGCATTAGCCACAAGCTGTTAACTCGTACTGATAAATGCAGGAACCTCGAAGCACCCTCATACCTCTTGGATGGCCTTAGGCCGTATCTGCCCTCTCGCATTCTTCAGTCACAGGATCAATCCCTGTTCTTACAGCCCTGGTGCAAGCTGGCTAAATTCGGAGGCACAAGCTTTGATGTTTTGGCCCCCTCAGCCGGGAATGCCCTCCCACCCGACATGAGAATGATCAAGACTCTCAACTTGTTAAAAAAAAAAGACCAAGACCCATCTCTTTAATCTAGCAACAGGCTCGACTCCTTCTTTCTCTGAGCTCATCCCACCCCTGACCTCCCTTCTGTCTATGTTTCCATGTGTCTTATGTTTTATCTGTGCTCCCTGAGACCTACGTGCATATGGCACGTTAGAAAAAATAAAATAAATGCAAAAACAAATACATTTATAACCCTCTGTTCTGAAAAGAAATGCATATTGTTTTAAGTACACTAGTTACCTTGACCTACTAGAACCCAGTCCATCCCTTCTTCAGTCACTCTTGAAAACTACCTTTGATTATTAAGTAGGACGTTAAGATGGAAAGATTGTGCAGATCTAGAAAGGCGCCAACCCCCCTATCTTTGCTGGATACTTAACTACCCTGGTCCATGCAAATTCAACTCCCCCTGTTAATACCTCCTTGAATGTTTATGTGCTATTGAAATTGAGATCCACGGTACCCCTTCCCCATTGTAATGGAACTGTTCCTTAGTTTCCCCTCCTTGTAGAATTACCGTTAACGCTGCCTTTGACTTGCGCTCTCTATCTCGCCCACAGGTGTTCACTAGCCAAATCCTCAATACTAAGAAAGTGCTCTTAAACAGTTGTAATGTGACATTGTCTGTTTTCTTTTATTGATAGAAAATTAAAAGAATGTATTTTCTTGTGGTTTTAAAGTGACTATTTTGAATGTAATTTTTTTCGGATGCCATTTTCTTGAATCAATTTTGCCGAAATGTTTTTTTTAGAATGTTTTTTTTAAAATGTATGTTTAAAATGGGTGGTTCCCCCCAAGTCCCTGTTTTTTTTAAACACTTTTTTTTACTTACGAAACCCCCAAAGAATATATAAAACAAAAAATAATACATTTGGAGAACACAAATGTTGAGGAAATGTTTTCAAGATAATTGCATTTGAAAAAATGCATTCGACAATATGACCAGATACCATTTAAAAATATCAACCTGAGTTTTGATCTTATCTTTGAAAATTACACTCTTCTTTCATTATGATCAAGTGAATTACAAGTGAAGGGAATCTCATGTGAGTGTGTACGAGGTGAGATATCACAAATAGTTCCGGTAAGCAAAATGCCAGTGGAATGTGACATTTTGGTGATCTACTTTGGAAACATTTCCCGATTTTCTGTTCTGCATTTGTATGATGCAGGTTTATATACCTTCGAACAAAGAGTATAATATGACCTTTTTTGAGATGGCACATAGGGCCTCAGTACACGATAGGTGCTATTAGCACCTTGGTCCATGCCGGTAAATTACCGGCACCGCCTTGGCGGAAAGGGGAATTACCGCCCTACTCCAAGCTTGGTGGGGCGATAATTCCCCCTTCCACCATTGCCCTTCCCCATTCCCATTTTTGCCCTATAGGGCATAATGGCAATGGGGAAGGTTCTAATTACGGTACCGCAAATTTGCGGTGCCGTAATTAGCACCAAGGTCCCTTTGCGGGTTGGGTTTTAACGCCTGCAAAAAGCAGGCGTTAAATTCCCCAACCCGCAAAGGGAACTCGTAGTACGGCGGTAAGGGTTAACGGTGACCGTTAACCCTTACCGCCGTCCGTGTAATGAGGCCCATATTCTTGCTTTCAAATATTAGCATTGGCACTTCTACGACAAGGCAGCACAGGCGATAGATATCACATTTATCCACGAAAGGAGCAATGTAGCCTCTCTACCATGGAGAGACATTGGGTGAGAACAACTGCCACTTTGTCGAGAGTATCAAATGTCATAGCGCGGGTCATGAGTGGGAGGAGGGGGACATTATGGTTCAAGACAACATAGGGCGCTTTTTAGATACAAGTAAAGAGTTGAGTAGTAATAGGTGGAAGAATTGACCACAGATGGAACTGGAAAGCTACTGTACCTATAAGCCCAATAACAAGGTATGACAATCTGCAACACTCAGAATTGTTTCTTGGACTAGAATGGCAATGGCAAGTGTTGACAAAATTGGTTATGTCTTTGAAACAGGAAAAACTATCTCTAATTGAGTTGGGAATCCTAATGACAGCTGCCGCGTGCCATGACTTGGATCACCCTGGTTACAACAATACGTATGTATATTTTCAAATCTGTTCTTGGAAAGCATTACTTTTCGGGAGCTTCCTTTTAACCAATATGGGTTTTTGTAGCTGCTTAAATGTGGTCACTAATCTGGGATTTATTTCTGAATAAACATTGGTTAGCATGTGGGGCTGAACTAACATTTCTGCCTCACAACACATAGTTTACTGCATGCACGGTTTTATTATATATGTTCTGGGTTTAGTGAAAACGTCCCTCTCCATTGTTGCCTTCACTGAACATCTAAAATGTGACTGTTGATAATGGTTTGTACAAACCACACGACTATTGTCAAGTAAAACATTTAATTTATTAGCAATTTAGAGAATTTTCCTAATAATGTACAGACGTAAAATGTATTTAAAAACTTCCAAAGACGATATTATAATTTGAATAAAAATAGAAACAGAAAAAATCAGACATTGAAATATAGTTACAGTATTTTCCTATTAAAATTAATTAACCTCTATTGAATAAATTGCAATCTTAAATTACTGGTGTATTAAACAAAATGTGACTGATCGACTCGTCTTCAGGATTACATCATAGATTGATTGATTGATATTTTATTTCTATCGTGCTCGTACATAAGTGTTTCAGAGCGCAACAAGGCAAGGGAGGGGAACAGGGGAGAACAAAACAGCGATCTTACTAGGCCCAGTGACATTGAGAATGCGCAAGTGAATGGGAGAGGGGGGAGGGAAAAAGTGCATGGAAGGGGGAGAGGTGGAAAGTGCGAAGCAGAGGAGAAACAGATAAATAACAATAAATAAATAATAAAGGCAACAAACAGTGGTAATGCAGCCAGCAATGTGCAAGTGCTAGGTTTAAGGCAGCAGACAGGGTAGGTCTGATAAGTGCAGGAAGAAAAAGGGGGGGCTGTATGGGTACAGATACAGACCCCAGTGCAAGGGGTGGCCCGGAGGCAGCGCGGGAGGGTGGCAGGATGAGAAGGTACCTGGGCCCAAAAGACAGAGGGTGGCCAGGTGCAGGGTGCCAAGAGAGAACAGATCAGCAGGGGAGAGGGGGAGCGAAGGCAGAAGAAAAGAGGAAGGTCTTGAGGTGCTTCCGGAACCAGAGATGGTTCTCCTCAAGTTTTAGAGTGGCAGGGAGGCTGTTCCAGAGGGAGGCCCCAGCTGAAGACAGAGATCTACCCCCAGCTCGTTTCTTAGAAAAACGACTGACCCTGAGTGAGTTGAAGGTAGAGGAGCGAAGAGCTCGAGAGGGAAGGTATTTGCGGAGGGATAGCTGAAGTTAGTTTGGACCCAGGCCCCAGAAAGCCTTGTGGACAATGCAGAGGGTTTTAAATTTAATCCTTGCATCCACTGGGAGCCAGTGGAGAGATTTCAGAGCTGGAGAGATACGATCCCAGGGCTTGAGGCCAAGGAAAAGTCTCACAGTCCTGTTCTGGATTAGTTGCTGAGGGCGGAGAGTAGAGGCAGGTAGATTTAGAAAGAGGCTGTTACAATAGTCTAAGCTAGAGCGAACCAGAGCTTGAGATACCATGAGCTTCTGGGGGTAGGAGAAGAAAGGCAGAGTACCTCTGAGGAGGTGCAGTCGGAAATTTGACTTTTTAGAGACCTCAAAGATGTGGGCGGAGAAGGAAAGGGTGGAGTCAAAGATGACCCCGATGTTCTTAGCCTCGCAGGTGGGGGTAGGAGGAGTGCCAAGGGAGGCCGGCCAGAGAGACCCACGTTGCTTCACTTTGTCCTCCACCTCCTCCATAAATTGTGGTGCTTGGCTCATTAATTTGTTCATGAACTTTCTCGTAACAAGAAGCAAATCCAAGTTGTTGTACCTTTTATTGGACTAGCTGAAAGTATTATGCTAAAATAGTATTTCCATTAGCTTTCGAGATCCCACAGACATCTTAATCATATGGTGGTTCCATGACAAATGAGCAACAAAGCGAAACACACAAAGAGCTCGGCATCATTTTTACATGGAAATAAAAGACAAGGAATTCTCCCACTTGAAACTGTATTGGCTGCAAGAACAAATATGTGAGGAATTCAGTCTTGCAAGACCCCTTTGTCTACAGGGACACAAATTGGAAAAGAAACAGAGATTTACTCAAACACTGGGAGGCAATTCTTCTTGATGAGAAATTACATTTCAAGCATGGCCATGTTGTTCAACCAATGCTTTGCATGTAATGCGTAAAGTATCCACATTTTTAAACGCAGCGTACCTTTACAAGGGGAACCCAGTGTACAAAAACAGTAATGCTGTTGTAGAAAGATTCCAAAATATTACACCTTCCCTGCGCTGTAATGGTTTTCACATGTACGGTGGTCTTCATTTTCTGATGTTATAACCGGACTTGCGGTTTTCCAACTGCAATGTGTATTATCATCTTCCTGGCAGCCACAGCCAATGTATTGCTTGCAGTGCTTGTAATGTCCCATCTGACTGCGAAAAACACTTTGACTACCATATGATTAAGAAGTCACTTGGGTTTCAAAAGCTAACAGAACTATCATGTTAGCACAATACTGTCAGTTAGTCCAATGAAAGGTATCAAAACTTGGATTTTTATTGATTTTAAAACTGGGCTAACAGCTCGAATCCCTTTCTGTGCAGACTCTTAACATGGAATAGTGAAAATTAACACAACTAGTACTGCAGGTCTGGTACAGCTAATGCGGAATACCACATTTATTAGCTCTGGAGTTGGCAAATGTATTGAGATCTGAATAACAACCTATGTAAGATGTGATTTTACTAAAATCTTAAAAGAGTAAAAAGATAACATTTCCACAGACACATAATGGTAGTAAAAAGAGGCTGGTTCAATGTACATCAGCCTTTTGCATCAAAGGGGTGTCAAGATGTCAACTAAAAGATAGATATTAATGGGTAGACACTGGATAATCTTAAGAGATATAAATAATGCAGAGGGTTAATTTGGCATGCTTAACTAGTTGAGTATTGGAAACAGCTAGATGCATCACTTAAAACTGTATATAAGTATCTTCTCTCATTTTTTGTTCAGTTCTATGGCTCCCGCGAGTTATGATCGGCCAAGTAAATAAAAAATGGGAATACTTTTCACTTGTTTATCTTTATGTTTTAACTGAGAGAAGTGTATGCACCCTAATCATGGACTCCCATGCTGATGCTCTTGCTTTAGAGAGTGGTCATGTCATACGTCACATTAGTACCCGGCAAAGGGGGTATGGCGGCTTCTCAGCCAATGGGCAGGCTAAGAACACGGACGTTACCCGACGGTAATCTCGCTGCCCTGAGCCTCCTCAGGGCTGGCAGCCACCATCCCCCCTTGCCGGGGAATGAGGTAAGTCTTCCCCTACCCTCACCCAGCACCCCCACTCACAGAATTCCCTCCCCACCCTCTCACCCCCACTTGAATTCTTTTCTGTGCATTTCGGGAATGGACACGCTGGCAGCATTTGTGTCCCCAGTGCGTCCGCTCCCGATGTGTGACAGACCATCATGGAAAGGAAGAAGGGACTACCCAATAAAAGGGAGAAATTAAAAAGGTTTTAAGGACTGGTGCTGGCTCTTCCTCTAATGCATTTGCAAATTAGATCCCTTAGAACTGATGGGGACTGTCTGAGTAGAAGGTTTCCGTATGTGCTATTTACTCCTTGGTGGCAGTTCCAACAGGCAGATCTCAGGACTATAAAGATAATTCGTCCCATGGATTTCTCATACTATATCACTCACTGCGTTCCAGAATGCATGTCCTGATGAGCATGTCCAGACTAAGTAGGACAGACCTCTTGGCTCTGGGGCACACACATCTCTAGTATGTATCTGCCATTACTTATCTTTTGAATTGGCAGTGGTGATATATACGATTGACGCAGAACATTACATTGCAAACATTTGAATCGTGACACTTTCTGTGCATAAATGCAACCTTTGCACGAGATGGATCGTGCCACATCTAGTGCTGGATCGCATATCCTTACTCTCTTTTGCTATCTCATTTTTATGATTTTCTTCATACAGCACAACATCCAAGAACAGTTGCTGCCTATATGCATGGCATCTTAACTTATTGCTCTTCCGCGGTAGAGAGTGCCCACCATCCTGAGTCTTTTAATGGATTTGTTCTCCACAAAGAAGTTGGTCCTCAATGTAGCTCTAGTCCTTTCAAGATGCCAGTGTCATTTCACAGGTTCCGATGCTGAGCGTATCCGCCCTTTTTAATAGTTTGCTATGTCCATTATTGACTTAGGTCATGGAGATCACTTGGTCACTTTTTCAAGGTACCTCATAATTTTTGAGATCCCCTACTCTTGACATTTCAAGAAAGCCCTCTCATTCTACTCTTTCTGCGTTAGTTGTCAGACCCAAGCTTGTCTATGCACAAAACACCTGAAACTTTAAAAGAACACCCTCCTCACCAAATCTCCCCCTTTCAGCGCACCACACTTGCATGCTAACATCAGAAGGAAGAAAGACTCGAAAAGACAAAGAATGGATCATTTGTCAGTCTGTGGACTGGAAGGAAGCAACTACCTAGAGGGCGAGGGCCTGGGCAATGGATCAAGTCCAGCAAAGGACAGCAGCAGAGAACCAACACCAGGAGCTTGCAAGGAAAGGGTGTGCGCCGGTGTTAGGCTTGTAGCTTAGCCAAAAGGTTGAGACTCTGATATGCATCTCTTGATTTGTTTCAGTGCAGATGTTTCAGCATCAGGCCTATTGTTTTGTTAAAGCTCTGAGACATGCTAAAACTGTGCCTGACTTTTTTTTAGCAAACATCTGAAAGGATTTCCGGTATTTTGGATTTTTCACGAGTCTGTTTGTCCATGCAATGTCCCATATGATATGATAAGTCATTTGTAATGCGCCGTACTCTACCGGAGGGGACAACATCCCTCTACCCCATTGTCCCTGTTCAGTGTGGAATCTTGCTTGATGTTTCCGAAGCCACTTCTAAGTACCCACGCGCTAGTCCAGTAGCGCACCTTAGGTAACACGGCAGCTGATTATGGATCTTGTCTTTCTTTTGCATCAAAGGTACCAAATCAATGCCCGGACTGAGCTGGCCGTCGGGTACAATGACATCTCTCCATTGGAGAATCATCACTGCGCTGTGGCCTTCCAGATCCTTTCTCAGCCTGAAAACAACATATTCTCCAATGTCAGCCCGGACCTCTTCCGGCGGATCAGACAGGTGAAGTATATCAGAAGTCCCCAGAGAGATGATGATAGCCAAAATAAGCCTTGCTTGGTGGTATAGAAAGACCAAGTGATCCAGCAGACTAAAAATGAAATACCCATTGGCCACTTATATTGGTAAAGGTCGGGGGCCGTGACACACATTGTGGCTTAGGTGGTGTAGTCAGTGCCTTAAGTGGCACTACAAATCGAGCCAGGGCTCATCAAGGGGGCATGGCCTAACAACGGGGGTCTTGATGGCAGCTTAGACCACGCCCCCTTGACGAGCCCCGGCTCAATGGGCTACTGGCAGCCCTGCCAGGCAGCCTTTTGTAGAGAATAGCACCCTCTCCCCTATGGGGGAGAGGATACTGATCTTTGCATTTATTTTACATAGGCTTGCCTGGCAGGGGACAGAGCCTCGCCTATTCAGCCTTAATGGCGGTGCTGCCCCTCGCCAGCTGGGGAAGGGCAGCGTCACCATTAAGGCTGAAAGGGCGAGGCCACTGGAAGCAGAGGCCTTTTTCCTAAAGACTGAAACTCCCGCGAATCCGCGGGAGCTTCACTATTTAGAAAGCAAGGCCTCTGCTTCCAGCGGCCTCACGTTTTCTCCATAATGGTGGCGCCGGCCCACGTGCATCACTTGATTAAAGGGATGCCTCGCAGGTGCGGCGCCACCATTATGGCTGAAAGGCAATTTTTTCTGAAGCCTGAAGCTCTCGCACACGAGCGAGAGCTTTAGGCTGTAGAAAAAAATGCCTTTTCGTGCAGTGGCCGGGGCTGCCAGGGGAGATTAGTGGGCCCCGGCAGGGCCCCGCCTCAAAATGAAATTTCAAAGCCTGCCGGGGCCCAGCCCCGGCAGGCCCCCTCCCACTTAAAGCCCTGGGTGTAGTACATAAGCTCTTGGAAATTAAAAAAAATGTAAATGGTGTTTTTATGTTATATTAACATGCTTTATAAAATACTCAGTCATTACCGGAGTAGCTTCCTAATGCCACCCCAGACTCACGCATAATGACACTTACGCATCATGCCAAGGCCCTTAGTAAGAAAAGGGGAGTTTTCTGTGTTCTAACATGGAGGGCTATAGCATTGCAGAGCCGGGACACACAATATGAGAAAGAACGCCCATCTCAGTGAGCCCTCTGAAACTTCCAGTCAGGGAGCAGAAGTATAGGTTCAGATCTCTGAGAGCCTGAAGGGATGTGTGTCTGAGGAATCAGGGACCAGGGCCATAGAAAGGCCAATAATTCGTGCAAAGGGACGTGATGTCCACTGTGTGCTCCCCGGCACCCAGTGCACTTGGGCCACTGCTGGGGAGATGTGCTTCAATCTCTTTATCTTAAGGGGGAGATGGGCTGCTAGTCCTTTCAGATCGACATTAAGCTGCAAAGTTCACAATCTGCAGCTGACCCCAAAACACTAAGTTACAATGACTTTTCCTGAGGGCACAGCAGTAATCAAAGTGACTGTGTGAATGGATCCAGACAAGAGAGTCTTAGTATCTCAAAGCTCAGAAAGAGTAACATTGCCAGCAGGGGCGGCCTTGGCTTTGGAAATGCCCAGGGCGAGTCACCAAAATGTGGCCCCCCTGCTCCGACTCTCCACCCCCCTGGGTCCCTACAAAGGGGTGATGGGTTGGGGCACCACATTTATAGTTGCTCTGCTAAATAGAGCTCCACCGCAAAACCAGCAGCTGTGCTCTATTTAATGAAGTGCTGAACTCCCCGCTCCCATGCAGGAGGCAGGAGGCAGGAGGCAGGAGGCAGGAGTTAATCACTTAAATAGAGCGCAGCTGTCAAACCAGCATGTGGCTGCCTTTCAAAGGCTGCCCCATGCTGGTTTAGCATCGGTGACCTGTTGTAATAAAAAGCACCCCACTCTCCTGCTGGCGCTCCCAGTGCCAGCACGAGAGCAGGCGCATTTCATTACAATAGGGCACCTGCCATGTCTTCACCCACCACCCACCTCGGGGGAGCTCTTGAAAGCCTCCTCCGAACTGGCGTGGCAGGCGGGCTAATGCAGCCCACCGGGAGGTCGCCCAGGTGGTCCGGGCATGAATCTGGCCTTGATTATCAATATCAGTGGGTGTAGAGCGTTAATCTTTGTTCTGGGACCTGTGAGTGTTCCATATTGATCAATGAATCAGAGTGAATGAGTACCAATCAATACTGCTCTGTAACATTCACATTAAACGTCTTAGAGAGATCCTCTGACCCAACCACCTCCTCTCCCACTCTTACCTCAATGAGTCACAAATATGGAAAGGAGAGAAACACTGCATAGTGGACATTGAAGAAAGACATACAAAGCTTCGGAAGAAATAAAAAGTAGAATTAAACTAAACAAATGTTAAATGCATTCTCTAAACACCTCAAAGTCTCACTCATATGAAAGGGGTGAATTGAAACAAGGGCGAAAAATGGATTCTGAGAATTGAAGCATGAAATCCCCAAATAGTTCAAATATGTAAAGGAGAATTGATCCAAGTGTTTAATGCAGCATTTTGGGATCTGAAGAATGTATACAAGTGTGAAATGTTGTTTTCATTTTCTTGCAATTGCAGTAGGATTTCCCAGACAAGTATTCAAGGTGTGAATTAAAAGAATGTTGAAACAATGCATTGTGGAAACTGAAGCTGGATATCTAAAAGTGTCCCAAAATACATTAAAAATAATTGATCCATGTGTGAATTGCTGCATGCTGGGTACTGTAGGAAACCCCAAAGCAGTATACATGTGAAAAAGTAAAAATCAAGCAGGTGTGAAAAGCTGCATGCTAGGAAATGTATGACATTCCAAAGCATCCCAAGTGAGGAAAGGAGAACTAACCCCAGAATGGAGAACTGCATTCTGGGTAACATAGTCAGAGTCCAGAATGCAACACTGCATTCTGGGTAACATAGTCAGAGTCCCATAAATTGTAAAAACTCAAGACGAAAAGAAAATACAATATACGGAGGACAGCAACAGCTAGAATCCCTGCTGGGACTTATGGAATTCCCCTAAGATCTGTGAGAGTCTGGGATATCCGGCTAAACCTGAGCAACCTAAATCCATCGGTCCTCCTGAGGAAGGCGTTTGTAGGTTAGGCACCATTTCACAAGACTAGCGTGCCAAAGGGATGATAATCCTGGGACAAGGAGAAAATAAGTTTGATGGAGTCAGAGTGTGGAGAGGGACTGAAAGTCAAAGAAATCCTGGATAAAATGAGAACTTAGGGATGAGTTAAGTCAAAGATAGGACACAATAGACCATCTCCTGATTGAAAAGACTTTAAGAGATAAAAAAACTTGTATTGAAAGTTAAATCCTGACAAATAAAAGCTTCTTTAATAAAATTATTTTAAGATATAAGAGTTCAATTGCTGCCAGACTACCTAACCACAATAGGAAGTGTTTACATTTCTGACAGAGTCCAAGAACCCATCTACCTACAACACAACACAACACTGGTCCCATAACAACAACTTTGTGATAGAATAAGCACTCCCTAGACTAACAGAATTTTACCGAACCACAAAGATAGACCATGTGGCTAAAAAGAATACAACCGTGATACTCAAACACCAAAAAGAACATGCATTCAGATCCATACACACAGGACCTCTAGAACAAGGTTATGCAATCCTAGTCAACTGCAGTGACAAGTAAGGATCATCACAGCACCTACGTCCAAACAATTACCACAAAGCCGTCACGCAACAACGAAGCCCCACCATCCTCTACCGATCACTTTTCAACTGCTGCATAGCGAAAGGAAGTGTCTTAAAGCAGTTTACGTCTACATATGTTAAGACTAATCAACAAAAACTCACAGCACACTCTTTTAACCCAACAACTTACCACCCCCTTTCAAACTTTCCCTCCCTAAACACACTCCGAGAGAATTGGGTTGGCCAATAAAGTGTGACTACGTGGACAATAATGATTGATTGATTGGTCATTTATAACACGTTTAATGCCCACAGGTTTCTAAGCACGGACCCAGGATCAAACCTGTGTTGCCCCTGAGGGCCATGCACCCAAGAACAAAGTTATAAGCACTGGAGTTATAAGCCAACATTGGTTTTATATAGTGCGATGGTTGTGGGCAGGACGTAGGCTTTTGGGTGCATGGCTGCAGGCCGTAGGCCATACACCCAAGAGTGTAGACCCTGCCCACAATCACTGCAGCATATGACATTCATACAGCACATCCATACAATCGATTATGTATCTGGTAGGTGTGGGCAGAGCCTAGAGTCCTGAGTGCAAATTGAGTACATGCTACAGTTAAAAGGTTTCATTCTATGGGTGTGCTAATGATTTATAAGCGACCATGGGTGCAATATGCTGTGGTGGTTGTGGCCAGGGCCTAGAGTCTTGGCTGCATGGCTGTAGGCCATAGGCCATACTTCCAAGACTCTAGGCCCTGGCCACAACCACCGCAGCATATCACAGCAATGCATACACCTGTAGTATTGCTTATCGATCAGATGGTTGTGGGGAGCATGTACAGTCTTGGGTGCTACTTTATTCTGCTGTGTGCGCAGGCAACTTGAAACTGTTCTAAGGACACGTGTGGTGTTAGCAAACGTTGAAATTGAGTACATGTCGTAGTTACATTTTTTGTTTCTATGGGTGTGCTATTGATTTATACGCCACCCTGGGTGTGACATGCTGCGGTGGTTGTGGCCAGGGCCTAGAGTCTTGGGTGCATGGCCGTAGGCCGTAGGCCATACTCCCAAGATGCTAGGCCCTGGCCACAACCACCGCAGCATATCACAGCTATAGATACATCCGTAGTATTGCATATCGATCAGGTGGTTATGGGGAGGGTCTAGAGTCTTGGTTGCATGGCCGAAGGCCATGCACCCAAGAAAAAAGTTATAAGCACTGGATTTATAACCCACTATGGTTGTTATATACTGCACACCCATACATTCAAATATCTGTGGCCTTACTCCCAAGACTCTAGCCTCTGGCCACAACTACTGCAGCATATTACAGCTATAGGTACACCCGTAGTATCAAACATCATTCAGGTGCTGTAGAGCATGACCGTGTGGCAGCACTGGAGGACTACAGGCTTCAACTGAAAGATCTGCTCCTACACAAAACCGAGAGGAGCCTCTTAATGGTGAAACAAAAATACTATGAGAAAGGGGACAAAGCCGATAAAATCCTAGCCTGGAAGCTAAGGGAAGTCCAGAGAAGTAGAAGGGTGAAGGAGGTGAGGGATACCCAGGGACATCTCGGCCGCGACTCCTCCCAAATAGGAGAGGCCTTTCGGCAATACTACAGAACCCTCTACTCCTCGGAATACGAGGGGGACGATTCCCAGATAGAGGATTTCCTAAACTCCATACAAATCCCATCCCTCTCGCGGGAGATGGCAGAGAGGTTAGAGGGCCCGGTGACAGAGGATGAGATTGATAAGGTGATAGGCGGCATGAGGGTGGGAACCTCCCCTGGGGATGACGGCTTCACTGTCTATTTCTATAAAAAGATTCCGCTCCACCCTGGCCCCGTTCTAGGCGAGAGTCTTCAATGCTGTCCTGGTGGACGGCATCCTCCCCGAGTCCATGATGGGGGCCATAATAGCAGTTCTGCCCAAGGAGGGGAGGGACCCCGCGGAATGCTCCTCATACCGCCCCATATCTCTGTTAAATATTGACGTCAAGATTCTGGCCAAGGTGGTGGGGAGGCGGATGGAGGGAATTATGCCAAAGCTAATCCATGGTGACCAAGTGGGCTTCATTACGGGAAGGCAAGGGTTGGATAATATACGCAAGACAATAGACCTCCTCCACTTTGCCCAGAGGTCGGGGCTAAATGCATGTGTCCTTTCCCTGGACTCGGAGAAGGCCTTCGACAGGGTCGAGTGGCGATACATGGGTCTCTTCCTCCAGAGGATGGGCTTCGGGCCCCACATCATGAGCTGGGTGACCGCCCTCTACAGGGCACCCACGGCAAGGGTACAGCTGAACGGGAGCCTGTCCGAACCATTTCCCCTCTCCCGAGGGACAAGGCAGGGCTGCCCTCTCTCCCCCCTGATATACGTCCTCACGATGGAGGCACTGGCAATAGCAATCAGATCTCACCCGGACATCAGGGGGATCAGAAGCGGGGACGTTGAATTCAAACTTTCCCTGTTTGCAGATGACATCCTGGCATATCTGGTGGACCCTAGCGCATCACTTCCCTCCTTCCTGGCGTTGGTGGCCGCGTTTGGTCGCTTCTCAGGCCTGAAGATAAATGCCGCTAAATCTGTCCTGCTCCCTATGAGGACAATAGACCCAGGGCTCGACCCTCTAGACTGGTTTCACGGGATCAAGTGGAGAAGGCCGCTGTACGGTACCTGGGGGTACTTCTCACCAGAGACATATCGAAATTGAGCGCCACTAACTATGACCCCATGATGGCAGAGATCAAATCAGATTTGAGGAGATGGGACAAGATGACCCTATCGTGGTATGGCCGAATTACTACAGTAAAAATGAATATATTACCACGGCTTCTCTACCTTTTCACGGCTCTCCCAACCAACATCTCCGCTTAGACTCTTAGAGAGCTACAAAAGGGGGTCTGAGACTTTGTGTGGCAGGGGAAAACCCCGAGAATAAGAAGGACCACCTTGTCTCTGCCTAGGGAGGAGGGGGGATTTGGGCTCCCGGATTTTTACCTCTACTTTTGTGCCGCCCAACTCTGCATCCCTCTGGAGCATATGAAAGAGGGAATGGGGACGTATTGGACATACCTGGAAGACATGGACGCCCATCCCCTGAAGGTACGAGACCTCTTGTGGGCCCCTCGCGGGTCGATCCCTCAACACTTAAGGTCCCACCCGACCCTGGGAGTCCTCTGGGACATCTGGAGAGAGGGCCCCCAGACAGCCCACCTCACCACCTGGCCGTCCCCGATGACCTCTCTCTGGGGCAACCCCCTTAGACTGGGAAGCAGGGGGTTCCGGCACTCTCAGGAATGGTCGGACAAGGGAATGGAATGGGCGGGGCAGTTGTTCAGAGAAGGGGAATTCCTAACATACGAAGACCTCACGGACGCTCTCGGAAGAGATTCACTGTCTATCTTCGAATACTTCCGCCTGAAGGGCATCCTATGCAACCCGTCATGGGGCCCGAACTTGAGGAGACAGCTGACCCCTTCAAAAAACTCCTCGATCTGGCGACCTCAAGGAAAGGGGCAGTGTCCAACATGTATAAAATCTTAAACACCTACGACCTTCAAGGCAGAAGAAACTTTCGTATGTTTTGGAACAACCTAGCAGGGGAAGAGATCTCCGAGGACTCCTGGGCCAGAATCTTCAAGATAGCATTTCACGGAAATTTGTTCACCTCGGACATGGAGCATAACTTTAAGGTGCTACAGGGGTGGCACAGGGACCCCGCGAAGTTGTCGAGGATGTTCGCGCGGGTCTCGCCTAGGTGTCCAAGAGGATGCGGACAGCCTGGCACCAGAGGACACATGTGGTGGCTCTGCCCGAAAGTTCAGGACTACTGGGGTTCAGTGTGGGATTGGATGGCAGAGGTAATAGAAGAACGTTTGCCACTGAATCCCTTAACAATGTTGTTGGTTCTCCCCCCGGAGGAAACAGAGCTATATCGATATCCTAGGATGTGGGAAACCATGCTGAGGGCGGGCAGAGTGGCCCTTGCCCAGAAGTGGAAAAGCCCCGAGTCCCCCTCAAAAGAGGACTGGCTGCTAAAAGTGAAAAAAATGTTCTTGATGGACAAACTAACTGCGATGGTGAACAAAGAAAGCAGCATGTTCCTCCAGACTGGTATGATGTACAGCAGTCTTGGGGCTGGGACGTTCATTGATATTGACGCCAGGCTTCCGGCCTGAACAAGCCAGGACGGACCCCGAAAGGTGAGACAACACGCCATGGAACCCACGACCTAGTGAATGAAAGGCCACAAATCACATCATCTACACGGTACAGACGAAGAACTGAACATTGTCATTCTCCCAAGGCAAATATAGGTTTTTGGACACAGGGTAAGGGGGAGGGCAGGGGGTTGGGGTGGAGGGTTGGGGGGTTGGGGGAGCTTCTTGGGTTCTTGAATGTGTTTGTTATATCTAAAAATGCTAATAAAAACTAAAATTAAAAAAAGAAAAAGAAAACCTCATTCAGGTGGTTATGGGGAGGGTCTAGAAGGCCATGCACCCGAAACCAAATTTATACGTAGTGAAATTAGAAGCCACAATTGGTGCGATATGCTGTGGTGGTTCTTGCCAGGACCGAGAGTCTTGGGTGCAAGGCCAAAGGCCATGCACCCAAAACTGTAGTCATAAGGAGTGAGGTTATAAGTCAGCATGGGTGTGCTATGGTGCGGTGGTTGTGTGCACAACCTACAGTCTTAGGTGCATCGCTGCAGACCATGCACCCAAGAGTAAACTTATAAGTAGTGAAATTATAAGCACTATGGTTTTGATATGCTGCAGTGGTTGTGGGTAGGATCTATAGTCTTGGTTACTTGGCCGCAGGTTGTAGGTGGTAGATTATACATCCAAGACGCTAAGCCCTGCCTAAAGCCACTGCACCATATTACTGCCATAGATTAGACGTATAGATTCAAATATGTATGACATGGGTGAAATTATACTTACTGTTTACTTTGTTGAGAATCCATATATTTCTTACATGAGTTTAGTACTTGGCGGAAATATCCTTTTTTAACTTCTTTGATTAAAGAAAAGAGCATGTTAGTGTTTGTATTTTATAAAGACTTATTACATTGTACAGTAGACATTTAAGCTTTTTTTTTCTTTTACCCTCATATTTAGTTTACAAACCAGTGTACTGTGCATTTTGCTCAGTTTCTGTGTTTGTTTTTCAAATCCTTGGGTCTGGGGGAAAAAATCCTTGTCGGATTTAAAAAACCCTTTCTTTGCTATGCTACAAACTATTTCTTTGTTTTCTTTGATTGTTTACTTGTTGTTTCTGATGAATGCTATGTCTGTTGGCTTGTTGCAGATTTTTGAAAACAGTTAGATACCTGTTGGCGTATTCTAACTGTGCATTTTCTGTTACGGATCTGTGGTATTCATTTATCTGTGTGGTTGTTATACACTCTTGGGCAGTTAGATACCTGTTGGCGTATTCTAACTGGTTATAGTCTTTTATTTGAATTTTTGTTCATGATGAAGTACACATTAGTTATTAAATTTTGTCTTTAAGAAGATTAAATATGCATTTGTAGGATCAGCTGGCAATCTCTGGTTTAGAATAATGGTGCTATCATTACATTCAAACCATCCACATTTTTTCTTAATGTATGCAGTGTAGTGACCTGCATTGGTTGTAGCTCCTGCGTGGTAGATTATACCTATTGTTGTAAAGGTTTTCTTCCCAAGTGACACTTGACCGTGTGTGAATCCAGTCAGCTTGCAGTTGTTTTTGGTACCATCTGCATTGTAACGTAGAAGCATAAGTATTATGTAGTTACTATGTGTTGTATTAGTAAGGTTGAGCGATTATCTGAATTGCACATGCTACATAATCTGCCATGGTTTGCATTCTGTACAACTTGCTGAAATGGAATGGATTCACAATTAGCTATGGATACATACACAAATCGCTCATTTGGGATTTGTTCCTGTATCACATTGTTACAGAGAGTGCATGTATGTTTCCACATGTATGAAATCTGGAAGATTTCATTTATAGGTATGTTTTTGTTTTCCAGTACTTGTAGTAAGTACATTAGAAATTCGTGTGGATCTTCTTGTGAGTTATAGTGAATCTCACCATTCCAGCACAGTAGTCCAATTCTTGTCTTATTCCGTGAACACTGTACGTGTTGTCAGGATTGTTTGTTGCGTTTCTATGAAGGACTAACATTTGCAAACACAATTGGTCTGTACTGTGTAAGTAAATATTGTTAACAATTGGTGGCAATTGAAATAGAATATTCATTGCTACATTTGCATAGCTATTTACACCAGTTTCATTTGAAAATTTGAATGGACCAGCTAGGTCTGTCTCTGAGTGCTTTTTTCAGAGTTTCTGTTCCTTCTTTGAAGAAGTACCTGATTTACTTTCCCTATTAGGTTCTTCTTTGCTTGTGGTAATTGATGAAGTTTTAGCTTCTTTTGTTTTCTTTGAAGGATTTGCCGTCAGATTCTGTTGCATTTCTATTTGAATTTGTTTTCTTTTACCACGTTTTACTTTTTCTGAATAGGATATGGTTTCAGATGGGGGTATACGCAGTCTATTGTATTCTAAAATGCAAGGAATATCAGCGTTCAGTTTACTTGCATCAAAGTTGATTACAAATAGACCATCATGTATACGTAAGCGTGATAGTGCTACGTAGCTCATGCCTTCTTTAAAGACTGTGTTTCCAATATCTATCAATGCTTTGTCTAGGGTAAGACCTTGGGATTTATGAATGGTGACTGCATATGCAAGAGTTAGAAAACATTGTTCTCTACGTACATACATGTCTTTGAAGAGAAGGAATCGAGCAGTTGAGCACCCTATCCTTCTCACTTCTGAAAGTTTGTCAAAGCGAATATTGACAAACTGAATGTTGTTGTCACGTGGGTATGTTTGAAAGCCAACAACTGTACCCAGTGCCCCATTAACTAGCCCTTGCTCCACGTCAAGGTTACGTTTAAGCATTACTCTACAATTTAAGGATAATTTTAATATTTTTTCCAACCCAGCTGTGTTGGAGATTGAATTTTCTAAGGCATTTAGTCTTGTTGTGGCTTGCTCACACATGGGTAGTGTCATACCATGTCTGTGGTGCAAATTTCCATTATTGGTTGCATTTATTTTTTAACATAGTTTCATTGAATTTGAAACAGCTTGCAAGAGTTGGTATTAAGGCCATACAAATGACATTTTTGTGCACTCATTGTTCCATAACATCAGTAGCACATGCGTTATCGCCATAAAGTGCATGGATGTGCCGGTTTTTCAATATTGCTTATGATTCTTGAGAAAGTACACCAACTCTAATACTTTTTAAAATGTTGGTGTAAGTGAGATATGCAGATTGCCGCATGCTCTCTGTTCATTCTCTGTATTGGAAATGTTGCCAAAGGTTGACATTTCCTGTGCTGCCAACAGTTTTACAGCAGAGTTTGTGTCCTAAGGTTTTAAAAATAGGTTCACCTTTCACTGGTGTCAATTGTAGAAGTTCTCCAAAAACAATAATGTGTTTCCCTGCAAAGAGAACTTCTTAGTTTGTTTTAAGTACTGCTTGCAATCTGAGGTGAATCAAAGCCAACATTAGGTTGGAGACCATGCTCACTTCATCTATTAGTAGCATTTTCATTTGTTTTAATACTCTGCGTAGTTCCATTGCAGCTTCTGCAGAAAGTTTCTAACAGTCTAATTTGTTTTGGTGTTCTACTGGAAGGAGTAGTAATCTGTGTAAAGTGACACTGCCTATGTTGTAGGCAGCTAAACCTGTGGGGGCAGTTACAACAGCTGACAGTTTGTTGTTTATCAATTGTTGAAGGTAGTTGCTGATGATTTTGATTAAGAATGTTTTTCCTGACCCAGCTTCACCACTGATGCACAGTAGTATAGGTTTGTAAATTTGGCAGGTACATTCTTTATTTTCGTGTTGTACACCATGTGAAATTTGTTTTGTTACTTCTTCAAAAATGGTGCGCTGATCTTTGTTCAGTTTCACTTGTAGTACACTTAAGTCTTCTATATCTTCTTCAAAGTGACACATGGTGTTTTCCACTTCTGTCGTAGCTAATTCGGCCTCATGTGCCATTAGTGGCTGTCCTAGTGGTTCTTGGCTTCCTGTTACAGAAGGTTGACTACTGTCGGAAGTGTCCTTATCAAGTTGGGCCTGAAGTTCTTCTTTGTGTTGCTGTTCATTGTGCAACATTGTTTTGTACTGCGTAAAGATCACATCGGTCATAGCGCTTTCATTTGCTTTGAAAGCATCTTCATAGCAGTCATAGTTATCTAGTATCTCTTCCTCTTTTCTCCATGGTTTAAAAAGTTGTAGCAGAGACATGTAATATAGTTCTTTCTGTTGAGGAGTTTTTTAATGACAATTTGACATGATTAATTAAGCTTCGTTTGGTAAGATTTACTGAGCTGCCTTCACAATCTGTCACTCTATATCTACCTTTGCTTTCATTGGGTTTTATTTTATTTTTGTATGCAAAGTTTTGAGCTATGTCGTATAGACACATGCTTTCTAAAGTGCTACTCCTGTTCGGATAGTATGTGTCCAGTAAATTGTTTTTTAAAATGTCTTGGCTTTTGGGATCATTTCTGGCAATTGTTTCTATGTCCTCGTATGATTTCAGAACTCTTTTTCTAGATTTAGCAGGACCAAGACTTAGCCATACTATGTTGTCTGATTTTCCATACAAAGCAGTACCAGTTAAACGATCTGCTCCTTCATAGGCACCACATTCTCTATGAGAGAGCATTTTTATGCCTAAGCTGTACAATTCCTGCGATAGTGTTTTGTCTGATGATAGGTCATTCCAGAGGTCTTGAAGCTCTGTTTTTTCTGCTTTTGTGAGTAGGCTGTAACATATCCTGCAACTGCAGTGGAATTGTCTGCAATGTACTGCACATCTATGTTTGCATTCAATAAGAGGGCAATGATTGCATTGTAATCATTGATTTATTTTGATTATTCTGTACTTTTTATGTAATACGTGTTCTTAGGTGATTTACCTTTAACACTATGTCGAACTGAAGACATCAAGTTGTTCACTTCACCTGTTTCTGTAACTGGTCTAGGGAAACCAAAGCGGCATTTGGTGTAGTATTTCCCTTTGCTTTTGTATTTGCGATGACAATATTTGTCACATTTGTGTCTTTGAAATTGTAAAGTCTGTCCATGCAGGTAACTATATGTCCGTTGTGAAGGGATTTCCCAAGTGACATATTTTTGGATGAACTGCAAAACAGTGGCATCACTGTCGTGACCAAATTTAGGTGCATCTTTGTTCCATAAAAGCATGTGATTATGTGGTGCTCCTCTTGCTTGGTATTCTTGACTCCAAAAGAAGTGTTGCACTTCTCTGAGGGGAGGAACAGTTTTATTACAAATAAAGTGTAGCATAGCAATGAAACGATGATGGAAATATCTTGACACATTAACTGGATCTAGAGAGCAAAGTTCTCCAGGTGTTAATATATCTATGTTGGTTTTGTTGTTGTTTGATATGCGTAGGAACTCATGTAAATCTTCCCATGCATACTCTGCACAACTTAGTGTAACAAACCAAGTCTGATATCCGTAGGAACTCATGTAAATCTTCCCATGCATACTCTGCACAACTTGATGTAACAAACCAAGTCGGTGGTCCAAGGTTTCTGATCATACAACGTACGTCTCCGTGCCATCAGAACCAGCATTCTTTTGTACCACGCATGTTTGCAAACAGATTTGTTATACTTGATTGTAAACCCTCATCTTTTTCTTGTACTTATTGTATTAATTGCGTAGCTGACATATTTTGAAAGTGGGTTTCAGATTTCAGAATGTGTGCAACTCCGTAACATAGGGTTACTAGTTCACTTTCAAAGAGTAGGTGGAATATGTATTCCACATTTTGTCTAAATCTGGGATCTTGAGAATACATTTGTAATGAGCGGCATTCTGATGCTGTAATCTGAGTGGGTCTATCATCGTATCTTCTGCCTTTGCCATTAGGAAATAGCAGTGGAAAAGCATGTGCTTCTATACTTTTTTTGGTGACCCTTTGGTTTGTCGCATTTGGTAAGTTTCTAGTGCATCATCTATGCTTTCATTGGAATGCAGTGGATGAATTGTATAATGGTCTAAAAGAGTGGATACTGCAGCAGGATCCAGAAGTTCAAATTTACCAGTTTCTGATGACTCTTGAAGCTTTCTTCAATATTTATTTCTTTGTAGTATTCGTTATTGTCTTTCAGACATTGCAATGCTTGTCTAACTTTATGTAAGTCCACCAGTTGTTGCCAATTTCATTTGTCTTTTGTTGGTACACCGATTACCAAGACAATTAAAGAATGCTCTATTGGACGTTGCACTCCTAGAGTGTGTACATTTTCTATCAGATCTAATGGCAAATAAACTACTTTGCCACAAATGCCTTTCACCAATTCAGAGGGAGGTCGTTTTGCTGTTTTTGGTTGAAGGCGTATTATTGCTTGAAACGGGTGAACTGTTTGAATTATGATGCTCTCATACAAATTGAGTTGTTGCAGGGGTTTTGGTAGTGGGAACAATTCCAAATTATTTGTGATAGCACGTGAAGGAGTTTGGTTGTTGTCCAGTTTTGTAGTGCTGTAACAGCAACATATTAGGGTTTCACTTATTTGGTATTTGTTTTCTGATAAAAGGTAGAGAGCTAATTCAAACCATTTGGAATCTTCATTGTCTTCTATTTTGTATGTTACGTCTATAGTTTTTGTGTTCCTTTTGTAAAACGTTCTGCGGCAACATACACACACATGGTTTGGTACTTCAGCCGATGCAATTTTTTTTTAAAACAAATATTTTATTAGATTTTCTATTTATAACACATAGAGCAGTAATGATAAAACAGTTCGATAGAGTTCTTCCTAAGCACATTCAACAAGAATAAGCACAACAGTAGGTCATCTCCTAAAGCCATTGAACAGTTAATAAACAAAAATCGATTATCCTCCCCACTACACTTAGCAACAGCCGATGCAATTTTAAATTTTAGTATTTCTTTTTTGTATGTGTGTAATAGAAGGTTGCTATGTGCAGAATTGTTGCTAGTCTGTTCTAGATCTATTGCATTTTGTAACTGGCTTTCACTTCCAAAATATTTTCTCTGGATATGGTCGGTTTCTTCCTGTAGGTATTTGGGTGTACCATGTAGAAGAGTGTTATTTAAATTGGCTAATTCTAAAGCTGGACTTTTAGTATAGTACAGTTTATACACCAGATTTCTTACATTTGAATGATGTATTGATATCATTTTGATATCATGGAAGGTGCTTTTGCAAATAGGTCCTCAAAAGCAGGCTAATGAATGTCCTTGTAGTCCTGTGTATTTGCGCAATGGACACATATACATATTTTGCAGCACTTTCATCTGTCTTTACCTTTCACATACTGATTGAGGAACTGACGTAAAGATTTGAAAGATTTGTTAGGAATGTCACACATTGACGTGCATGGCCATTTGTATACTGAACGGTCTGGTTCAGTCGAATGGAGAGGTAATTCTGAGTTTTCAGGGGATTCTTTTGTAAGCAGTGTTTCTTGTTCCATGATGGTATGATTGATTTTTTCATACCCTCGTCCACTGCGATGGATGGCAATTGTGTTTATTTGGTTTTGTTTGTATGCTTCTTCATTAAAATATGGTTCTGTGGTTGTTGTGGGACTCCATTCACCTCCACAAATATTTAAGAAGTTATTTTTGTTGACATTCCGTTTATTGATAAGTTTCTTTTGTAGTATAGTAATTAGTTTTGTTAGTGGTGTCATCCTATTTAACAATAAAATAAATAACTTCCTTTTGAGAAGGATTGCACTGTCTAAGAGAGCTTGTATGATTAATTTTCTATGGTAGGTTGTAAGGGTTGAGGATGATTTCGGTCCTCTTCTTATTAGATTCTGAAGAACTCTGTGGCAAAACATTTTTGCTAAAATACCTTTTTCACTATGGGTTCTTGTTACTATATCAGGATTCATAGGAGCATTGTTAGCAGTACTGGTAGCTGATTTTTTGTAAAGCGTTTTCTGTTTCATGCCACATTTTGATAGAGGAGCCACAGTTTCGGTAGTTGAAGCTTCCTTTCTTTTGCTAAATGACTGTATTAGCTGTTTTGTTCCAACGTTCTCTACAAACTCTGCTACTTTGGAGAGTGTTATTTTCATTTGCTCTATTTCTTCGTTCCTTTCTACGGACTTGCTTTTTGGTAGGCATTCTTTGGGGTCTGTTGAAAAAAAGAAGGCATGGTTTGGTGTGTTGTACAATGTATGTGTGCATGCGTGCATGAGTTTGATGGGCAAGCTCTTTATGGTGGTGTGTGAATGTGCATTGGGCAGTTACAATGAGTTGGGAAGGCTATTTTTCTGTTTGTATACTACTGCACTGTGCTTTAGATGAGAGTACAAAGTGAGCTAGTGGTGAGGAGAAGCATTATTAGTAAACGTAATGGTATAAAATTGAAACAGCTATTTGTTTTCTAGTACTAACATTCTAAGGCTTCTGTATGTTATTTGAGTTCCAAAAACACAGGGATTTGTGAGCCATTCTGCCTGTTATTCTTTCTTTAATAAATGGGTATTTGTGGGTAGAATGGTTCAGAAATCAATGTTTGTTTTGGTGTGCAAATTAAATAAATAACCCACACAGTCTCTTTGAGAAACAGTAAGAATATAAAGGTAGTACTGTACTTACTTTTCTTTGCAGAATGACTAGGTTTCTTTGGATATGTTGTTTGAAGTGTAGATGCTGTTGATTTTCAGGAGAGTAGTCTTCACTGCAATTGTAAAAAGAAGAAGTTAGTAACTTTGTGTGTTTAAAGCAGTGATGTCACTGTACACGTTAATTTTGCATCTTTCGTCGGAGTATTTTTCTTTGATATCTCAACACAGTGCATGTGTGCATTTCACTTAACTATGTGCTGCCTTTGTATGTTATTTTCAGTATGTTAGTTGAAGCTGATTCGTAAATGAGTAAAATTTTTAGTTTATGAAAATGTCTTATTTTTTTTAAGCTGTGTTGTCCATAGCAGAGAGGTTTGTAAATCATAGGTCATTATAGTAGATGGGAAAAATGTAATTCCTTTCATTTTATAAGTACGAATCTGGAAAAATCGGGAGACCCTCAGAGGGAGATGTCACCACAGCAATCGGGAGCATTTATTTTTCTCATATGATCGCATTGGAAGTAGCATTAATGTAGGTGGTACACAGTAAAAAATGGTGACATTTTCTAACAGAAAATCGAGTTTCGCACTAAATAGGGAGGGTTGTTACACATGTATAGGTTATGCGGGAGACAGTAAGAAGTAGTGCAGTTTGTCAATGAAAAATCGGAAGTCTTGCACTTAAAGGGGGAGCGTTGGTATGTATTGGCTATGCAGATTTAGTGCTATTAACTTGTTTAAATGAAATCATAAGGGTTGCACATGTTCTCTTATTAAAATATGCACACCTGTACTTTATAGTCATGCATGTGCGCATGCATGGAGCTGTACGTAGAAATACGTGACACTTGCACAATAGTTTTTGAAGTAAGTGCTTTGCAATGATATGCGACTTGCATTCAGAGTGTTCAATAGTACATTTGAAGTGTGAAATTTTGATGACGGTGTTAGATGTAGAGATGTTGAATGTGATTGGTGGATGGTTGTGTGACTGCCTAGCTGTGTCCAATGAGGGCATGGATTTGCGAGTAATGTGGAAAGGGTAGAAGAACTGGCTAAGAGTTACGTGCGGCACGTAGACAGTGCTTGTCCCCGGGTAGGGCGTCTACAGCAAATCCAGCATGGAAAGGGGACTGTAGGCATCAGCCAATCAGATGTTCATATTGTTCTTTTGTGTTGAAAGACGGTGCATATACGCGAAGATGGCAGAGGTGGAGACAGTCAGGGTTTTGGTGCTTGGAGATATTTTTGTCCATGGTTTACAGCACTATTCCGAAAGTAGGCATGTGGCACACAATTTCGATGTGAGAGGAGTGGAAGTGGTGTGGAGCGCTGAGACGGATCGCAATGTTGCTGCAATTCTCCAAGTTTGCAGAGACATGCGTAGGATGACCAGTCCCCATGTGGTACTTTTACACTACGGTGCTTGCCATTTGGGCTACGTGAGTTCACGTACTTTGTTGGAAGATTTAGAACACTTGGTGCAAGCAGTCATTAACATCTTTCCAAATGCGAAAGTAATTTTTTATGGCTTACTCCCTAGAGGAAAATGGGACAACAGTTCTGTTTTCTGTCCTCATCAAAGTATTGGGAGGTGTAACATCAATTGTGGCATGTGTGCTTTCTTGTTACGAGCTGGTATGTTTTTCTGCAGCCATGAGAACATTGTTCCCAGTAATGTGGCTTATTTTGAAGCAGATGGTGTTGCGTTATCTTCTTTGGGAAATGCCATGTTCTTTTTGAATGTAAGGCTTGCTTTGGAGAAGGTTCTGTAATGATTGTAGGAGTAAAGTAAGAAGAAAACATATTTAAAAAAAACGAAATAACAGGTGTCTGTAAGGCATCTTCCCAAAAACAAAACAAATGTCTCTTTTCAGAGCCCATCTTGAAAGGGAAAAGGGGAATAATATTTAAATGTACAGTCGTCACGCTCTGATCCTCTACGTGTCCGCGGAAATGACAGTAGTATGCAGGCAGCGCGTATTACCAACAAGGATTCTGGGATGAAGATGTAAGCAAAGGAGATTATCCGAAGGTAGGGATTGGTCAGTAAAGTTCAGTGGGTGTGTTCTGAACAGGGAAATTTAGTGAGAACGTCTTTTCCCTGATAGCAGACCAGACAGTCATGGCTCTGTGTGCTCGAAAACAGATTATCTGGATTTTGGGAGACTCATGGATACATTGGTTGAAGGTGCATGCAGAAAGTTGCTGTCTATGTGCAGATCTTGGATTTCCTCATGCGGAAGTGCACTGACATGGCGTGCTTGGAATGAGGTGGTTGGACTTTGTACCTCCTTGTGCCACTTTACAGACAGAGCGTCATCCTGATATAATTATTATTAATTGCAGAGGAAACAGTTTAGGCCATGTCTCTGGAATTTCTTTGCAATTTGCAATGAAGGAAGGACTTGCGAAGGTCATGGACATGTTTCCAAATTGCCAAATAGTTTTTTCCCGTATTGCACAAAGACAAATATGGCTGCATTCTTCTGCATTTGGTCCACAAATGGAGAAAGCAAGGCACAATGTCAATAAGGCTGTTTGTGCCTTTCTAAGAGATTTTGGCATGTCCTCATTCCACAATGAAAACATTTTGTTTCGCAGCACTTTCATTTTTTGCAGAGATGGAGTCCATCTCACATATGCTGACAATCAGATTTTTCTTCGCAATGTACAAAATGCATTGCAACCTTTTTTGGATTCATAGTCATCTATTTGGCAATCTGTTTTTTCAAATCGACAGTTTTTGAAACACACAAAACACTACGGAAAGGCTCTTTTCAGAGCCACCACTTACTCCCAGCGAAAAGTGCATTGGTTTTGCTCTGCTTGCACCCTCAATTTTTGTGCATCCTATGACTTTCCGCAGACTTTTTGAAAAATGCGTGGGGGCCTACACCGGTCACTTGATAGTTCTATTGTTAAACTGAGAAAGGCAGCTCTGAAAAGAGCCTTTTTTGTAATTTTTGTTGTTTTCCAGTTCATTGCTTTTCAGCACACAACACACTAGGAGAGGAGGCAAAGGAGGGTAAGGAAGGGACACCAACCACGGGGATAAGAAAGGGCAGGTGGAGAGAGAAAGATGTAGGGTGGGCTTTACTTAGGTAGGAGGTAGTTCTTCTGGTGCTCCGTGACCGTAGTCTCAAAAGCACTTTGAAGACTCTCCCCCCTACAGAGTACTGCGTCGCAGTACATACACAATATTGTGACCCTCGAAAGGTAAGAGTCAACAGCATCGCGAATGGCCTGTGAGGCAGCTAGAGGGAAGCGCTCCCCCACAGGAGTATCTCTTGTGGTGAGAGGATCGGCCACGGAGGATGCTGTGGAGGAACTCAATCTACTACGTTCTTCACATGGCACCACATTGCGAATGTCCACACTTTGGAACGAAGTTAGGTGTCGCTTCATGGTTGTCGTACCAAAGCTGTACGCACCAGGTCTCCTGCAAACCAGCACCAAATTGCACTGCTTACACATGACCTGGTTCGCACGTGCTTTTGGTAGGTTCCCAAAAACAGTAAACAACCGCCACACCCACGACTCCAGGCGAGTGCTTGTAGTGCGGAGTTCCTCCACCTCATTCTCTTCTTCCTCTTCTTTCTCGCTCTCTACATCCTCACCCGTATTTCCTTCTGCAGGCCCTTGGGGATGTGCTGGCAGTGGAGGGTTTGGGGGTGGTGCTGAGGCTAATGAAGCAACAGCAGCCATGGATGCCATAAGGATTAGTCGGTTAATGTTCGCTACAGCAGTAAAGGCAGCACAACTCAATCTGCTATAGCCAGAAGCACAATAAAGATGAGCTCGGTGGTGTGGCCATTTATAGGGGTGGAGGGGTGCGGCTCGTGACCATATCAATCACTCAAAAGCGTTGCAAAAATTCTAAACAATACTTTGAAAGGTTGGGCCATTGCATGGGACATGTGAAATGGTGATTTTATACTGTAAAATAATTTCCCATGTTTGTATAAGTTCTTTTGAAATGTTGTGGAAGCAGACAAACTGCGCAAATTAGTCCACACGCTCAGTGTGCGTGCGGTCACATGATGACGTCGTGAACACATCCGTGAAGGAAATGGCTGCCTGCTGGAAACCAAATGCATAGTAACGGATGTGTGCATGCGCGCAGGAGTTCTACGGATAGTGTTTGGATCTTGAAACGATTTGAAAGTGCGACACAAGTGAGACGGACAGTTAGGGAACAGGCGCGATGTTCGCAGTACTTATGGGTGTGGTGCGCATGTGCGTAGATGTTCTGCTGACTGCACAGCTAGGTGCAGTGTCCTTAGGACACCTCCATTTTGTTTGACTACGGACGTGCTGGACACCGCGCCTGTTGTACGGACAGTTCCATCTTGGCTGCGGACGGTACGGATAGGTATACTGTCCTTAGGACACTCCCATTTTGTTCATTTACAGACATCCCTGACACCTGTTGTGTTCTAAGAACATGTTTTATGTTGGTTGTGACCAGTACGGAGAGGTCTAATGTCCTTAGGATGCCCCCATTCTGTCCAATTACGGACAACTTGGACACCTGGTGCGTTACAACATTAGTTCCAAATTGGTTGCGATTGGTACGGGTAGGACTATTGCCCCTAGAACATCCATACTATATTGATTACGGCCAGCCCGAACAGCATGTCTTTAATGATCAAAGCGGCGGATGTTCTCTGACATTTACCTTTGATTCCTGCGTTGTTCTGCCTACTGGAGAGAGACATGCATGTGCACGTCTCTTAGTTCTACTTAAACATTGCGTTGGAGACGGAGTCGAAGCGCCGAGGTCCAACAGGAATGCCGGAGCACGTACGCCTCGCGCCCCACCCCCGGGTGATTACCCTGGGGCGGGGATGTCTCCATGGCAACTCCTGAAACGCTATGTGTTACCAAGCTGTCAGCGCTTTTCTCATGTGATTGACATTATTATCGGATTATTACTGTGAATGCATGTACATAGTAGAGTGAATGCATGTTATAAGTGTAATCGGTCTTGTATAATGTTCTAAATTCATCATTATTGCGGGTAACCATGTATCGCCACCTCTACTGGCTAATGCTTGCAGGTTTTATACAAATTTAATTAACATACTGTGTGAAGTATTTAGGTTCCTCATTTGCGGGTTTCAAACGGTAGGTCTTAATTAAAGCAGGCACCAGTGTGAATGTAAAACAATAGGACTGTGGCATTTAAATAAAACGTCACGTATGGTTTTTCATCTGGAAGGACAAGCAGAAAACTTTCACCCAAACAATGTTTTAGACAATCTAGTGCATGATATTATGAAATTAGAAACAAATGTCACTCCAAGTGTCAAATTACGTCCGTTTCATATGTTAATGTCTGGACTCCAGACCTGGTTGGCCATTACGATGGCTGTTGTGCGAGTTCATACACAGTCATGAATGTTTAATTACAAAAAACACATGTAGTTAATTTCTTCGTTCATTCCTTTAGGAATCAGTGAACTCAAAAAATCTATCCAGAAAGTTTCTTGTTGATCCATTGTTTTCTGAAAGTTTTCATGTGGATCTCTCTTTTCAACTATTTCTAGGATGACAAATTGAATCTGTGCCAAGTTATGTTTTTTGTCATGCCAATGTGTTGCCACAGCCGAAGTTTTGTTGTTGTTACGTATACAAGATCTGTGTTCGTTCCATCTTGTCTTGGCCGTTCTTACAGTTTGTCCAACATAATGCAAGCCACAGGGACATTTTATGGTATATATCACGTTTTGGGAGTCACATGTTCCAAAGCTTTTTAGTTTTATATTCTCTCCTGTATACAGATGTTTCAAAGAATCACCTTTCATGATGCAGCCACAATTGCTACAATTCAGGCAAGGAAAAGTGCCTATTCTCTTGGTGGCTCTCTTCTTTTGTGCTGGTCTGGTCTTTACAAGTTTATCTTTCAAATTCTGACTTTGTTGATAGGCGAATGTTGGGACCTCTTTGAATAAATGTTCTACACGTTGGTCGCAGGTGACTGTATTCCAGTGTTTTTTAATGATACTTTTGATGCGATTACTCTGTCTTGAGTACTTGGATATGAATACTAAGGGGGGTTCATCTTCCTTCTTGGTTTTAGTTCTCAATAGATCTTCCCTTTTCTGAGTTGCTATGCGTGTTTCTGCTGCTGTCACTTCTTCTTTCTTGTATCCACGGTCCAGAAATTTCTTACACATTTCTTTGACTTCTTTTTAGTACTCTGCAGGGTCACTCACTAGTCTTTTTACGCGAAGCATCTGGCTGTATGGTAAATTTTTGATGAGGCTTGGTTGGTGAAAGCTGAGTCGTTGGAGTAGATTGTTCCTATCTGTAGGCTTACGAAAGATGGTGGTCTGGTATCCTGTGTCGGTTATTCTAATTTGTACATCCAGAACGTGTATACTTTCACGAGAGTATTCATGTGTGAACTGTATTCTTGTGTCCTTACTGTTTAGGTAATCAAAGAATTCAAGTAGTTCTTGTTCACTGCCTTTCCATACCCCAAAGATATCATCGATGTATCTTATCCAGATACCCAGATGTTGTTGCCACCGTTGGTTATGTAAAACATTTTCAGTTTCAAATTTGTGCATGAATGAGTTTGCATATGAAAGGGGCCATGGTGGCCCCCATAGCTGTGCCAGCCACCTGTAGGTAGTAATTGTCTTTGTATCTAAAGTATGAATTGTTGCTGATAAATTCCATAAGTGCCATTATGAATTCTTTTTTAGCTCTTATCTCCTCTGCCTTCAGAAGTATCCATTCTACTGCTTCGTTACCCAGATCATGTGGGATTGACGTGTACAGACTCTTAACGTCAATTGTAAAGCAAATGTTTTGGGAATCAAATGGTATTAAATTCAGGTATTGCAAGAAGTGTGTAGAATCTCGGATGTATGTACTTGTTCTTTTTAATCAAAATTTGTAAGAAGTAGTCCACATAATTACCAAGAGGTTCTAGGATGCTGTTTATCCCTGCAACAATTGGTCTGCCTGGTGGTTTGACTGAGTCTTTGTGTACCTTTGGGAGAGTATAGAAGTGTGGTGTCCGTGGGTAAGAATTCATCAAGAATTTTTTTGTGTGATGGTTTATCCACTCTAGTTCTTCCGCTTTGTCTAGAAGGATCCCCAGATTTTCTTTAATTTCTGCTGTTGGGTCATTTTCTAATTGTGCATAAGTATTGATGTCTCTCAGTTGTCTTTCACATTCTTCATCATAGTTAACTGTGTTCAACAAAACTAGACCACCACCTTTATCTGTAGCTCTTATTGTGATATTTGGATCACCATATAAGTCTTGAATTAATTTTAACTCGTGTGGTTTCATATTGCGTCCAGTTTTAGATTTAAAATGCATTTTTTTTCGAAGTCTCTGGTTACCTGTTTTTGGAAAATGTCTACTGATGGGATACTGATGGGAGGGATAAAAGTGCTCTTGCTCCTGAATTCCTTCAATTCTTCTTCTCTTCTGTTCCCTGTTTCCTCATTTTCTAGTTCGCTAAAAAACACTTTTAGCTTCATTTTTCTGATTAGTTTGTATAGTTCAATTTTGGACTCAAATAAGGTACTGTCATATGTGGGCACAAAGCTTAAGCCTTTTTGTAATGTCTGTAGTTCTTGGGTCCTCAATGTCCTGTACATAGAATCTTGTAACGCTGATACTAAATGAAAATTCTGTTTTTCATTTATTTTTCCTGGCGTACCAATTGAATATTCGTGGGACAAACAAAATGGTATGTGTGAATTCGATTATGTATTGTATATGAATCATTCAATGAACTTGTATTAACATATGTATGACTATGTGTGGCTTGATGATGTAATCAATAGCCTATATACAGCCCTGATGAAGGTTTACACCGAAATGCATTGGCTTCATTTATATTGATGGCAAAATATGATCGCCCAACAGATCACATTTAGAATAAATTTAATCATAAAAACAGGGATGTGAACAAACATTCCTGGCAAAAACTGCACGGATCTAACTGATGCTTTGATTTGAAGCTTTGATTTGAATTTATGAGAACGTTGGATTTTAATATTTTGGGAATTTGCAGCCCTCTCTAAGGGCCAACTGAGAAGCGCCAGTTATAATAAGGCAAAGTTGCCTTGTTTTCTTTTGTATGTGGTTTATGGATGTCCTTGTGCTATAGGGCCAGTTCAAACTGGCAGCTCCAGGTCAAACAATTAACTGAGAGTAGTAGAAATTGAATAGAAGTGAGTAAACATTGTGGTGCCCACCTCTCCGGTATTTCTTTAAGTTGCGCTATTAAAAACCTGTGAAATTGACTAAAAAAACTTTACAAACGTGACATTATGGTTCAAAGTAAAACCGAAAACCCCCTGAAATTCGCCAGTTATGGTAGGCTAAGCAACCATAACTGCCCGCACCACTGTGCACTGCTAACACTAACACCCAGGACATGAAAGATGGCATCACAAATGTCATTGATGACATCACTGATGACATCACATGTGTAGCCTCTTTGTTTTTGTTCACTGCCATATTTATACATGGATATTCAATAGAAAAACTTTGTTAAAGGGACGTTATGGTTCAAAGTAAAACCGAAAAACCCTTGACATTTGCTAGTTATGGTAAGCTAAGCAACCATAACTCGCACCACCTACGTGCATTGCTAAGACTAACACCCAGGACATCAAAGATGACATCACAAATGTAATTGATAACATCACTGATGACATCACATGTGCATGTACTTTTCATGAAAAGTCTGCACAAGGGATTCTTATTATAATGTTGATAAAAAAACTGTCAAGGATCATTGGAATAGATGTCATGAGCTATGTGGTGCATTAAGCAATGCATTGATATACATAGCATTCTATTATGACGTTCTTTACAGTTTAATAATGTACTCATGTATAAACATAAGCATTGTGTGCAGCATACATGATGGAGGTGCAATATTCATAATCTTCCCATGTTAAATAGTGAAATGGTAAATGCTTTCTTATTAGAGTTTTGTGTACTGTGCAACATGTTATAAGTAGCTAATGAAACCCACTCCCTATATAGTAGAACCAGAAATTGTTCATAACCTATCTGATTATTTTTATGCGCTGAAATGATTGTTCTGCTTCAAACCTACTACTTCCCTATGAATAACTATCACATGATGTGACTGCACCTTAAAGAGAGTAATGTGAATACAAATATGAGCATATCCACAGAAAGTACAGTAATAAAAAAAACAGCAGAACAATAAGAAAGTGTGGATAACCTTACTGATTGTCTTCATACACAAAAAGCATTGGTATCTTTCATGCTTGTATACTCCCTATGTATATGTTTCATATGCTATGAGTGAACCCCAAATGAATTACTGTAAGAACATATTTGAAGTGCAAGTCTACAAATATAGTACTTTTCGATTTTTTTGTTCCTAAGTATTACTGGCTAAGATATATCACTAAAGGAAAAAAGAGGGAGACAGACATGTAATGTCATTTGTGATGGGACGAGCTATGGTTGCTTAGCTTACCATAACTAGCGAATGTCAAGAGTTTTTCGGTTTTACTTTGAACCATAACGTCCCTTTAAGAAAGTTTTTTTACTGAATATATATATATATATATATATATATATATATATATATATATATATATATGGCAGTGAACAAAAACAAAGGGGCTACACATGTGATGTCATCAGTGGTGTCATCAATGACATTTGTGATGCCATCTTTCATGTCCTGGGTGTTAGTGTTAGTGTTAGCAGTGCACAGTGGTGCAGGCAGTTATGGTTGCTTAGCCTACCATAACTGGCGAATTTCAGGGGGTTTTCGGTTTTACTTTGAACCATAATGTCACCTTTGTAAACATTATTTAGTGAATTTCACAGGTTTCTAATAGCGCAACTTAACCATAACGTCCCCTTAACAAAGTTTTTTTTTTGTGTGAATTTTACGGGTTTTTAGTAGGGCAACTTAACCATAACGTCCCTTTAACAAAGTTTTTTTTTTACTGAATATTAATAAATCTGATGGTCTTGATTGGTATATTAGTCAAATTTGTCAAAGAGCCAGGTGTTGATCATTTTCTCAAAACAATGGTGTGATTGCTCATTTCTAATGTGAGCCGGTAGCGTATTCCAAAGCATTGGTGCGGCTACTGTGATGCTAGAGCCTCCCGCCCTTTTGCTCTTGTATCGAGGAGCGTTCAGGGCAATGCTAGTGCATGATCTTAAGGACCGCGTGGAGATCTTTTGGGTTACACTGTTGTTCAGATAGATGGGAGCATCATTAGAGATACATTTATGGGCAGTAATTAAAGCCTTAAAGAGGATTCTCGCTTTGACAGGGAGCCAATGAACTTTTCTACAATGGGAAATGTGAACATTCCGTTTTAGGCCAAATGCCGCATGTAGTGCTTTATTCTGAAGTAGTTGCAGTTTGGCAAGATTAGTAGTCGTGGTGCCCAGTAACAGTATGTTGAAGTAATCTAGTTTTGAAAGGATGAGGGCTCGTGCTAGGGTGAGGCAGTTGTGGGGAGTGAGGAATTGTTGGTTAAGTGAGATATGTTTCATGGTATAGACAGTGGATGAGGAAAGGGTGTTGGTGTGCTTGGTCATGGAGAGATTAGCATCTAGGTAGATGCCTAGAGTTTTTATTTCTTTCAAGACTGGGGTGGAGGTGCCATCAATATTTATGGTCGAGTAGCTGTCATCTAGGGATTTTAGGTGGGCGGGTGAGCCTACAATGAGGATCTCTGTTTTTTCGTTGTTCAGGCATAGGCTATGAGTGGCCACCCAGTTTCGGGTGACTGCATAGATCTTATTAATGGTATTAATAGATCTTATTAATTGTATTAATGGTGGCAGTGTCTTGTTTGTGGTCCCCAGTGATAGGAATCAATATTTGGGTGTCATCTGCGAAATCAGTGTAGAGGACACCCATGGCGTCAAGTGCTGCAAAAAGTAGTTTAGTGTATGTATTGTGCAGTGTAGGTGAGAGGCAAGAGCCTTGAGGGACACCTAGAGGTACAGTGATGGGGTCGGCTGCCTCATCACCAATAAATACTCTGGAAGTGCGTTCCGATAGGAATGGTTTGATCCATAGGGTGGCTTCTGCGGAAAAGTGGAGGTTTTCAGCCAGAGTAAGGCACAGGATGTCGTGGTCTACCAGGATGAACGCAGCTGACAGATCAAGTAGGAGTAAAATCCCTGTGTTGCCAGAATCTCGGATGTTGTCCATCTGGATTTCTAAATCTAGTAACGCTGTTTCAGTACTATGTTTGAGGCGGAAACCTGATTTTCTGACTCCTAACAGGTGATTGCTTTCCAAGTAATGTTGGATTTGGGTGTAAGCTACTCACAATTATCTTCAGTAGGAAGGGAACGGTAGTGATGGGGTGAGAATTGGTAGGCATGGTGGGATCAAGGGACGGTTTCTTGAGTAGTGGGGTTACCCAGGCTGATTTGATATCTGACAGAACTAAGTTGGAGGAAAACGAGGCATTGATGAAGTCGGTGAAAATGGGCACTATGGGCCTCATTACGACCCAGGCGGTAAGTTACCGCCTGGGCCGTGACTTTACCACCATGGCGTAAACTACGTTTACGCCATGGTGGTTGGCGGACTTACCGCCCCATTCCGACCTCGGCGGGGCGGTAAGTCCCCAATCCCCATTTACCCTTCCCCATTCCCATTTTTGCCCCATAGGGCATAATGGGAGTGGGGAAGGCGTTAATTACGCCACCGTAAATTACGGTGGCGTAATTAACTCCATGGTCCCTTAGCGCCATGGATTTTAACACCTGCTAAAAGCAGGTGTTAAAAGCACCATGGCGCTAGGGGACCTCGTAATTGGCGGTAAGGGGTCGGCGCAGCTAACGCTGGCGTTAACCCCTTACCGCCAGGGTCGTAATGAGGCCCTATGACTGGTGCACAGAGTTTGACCAACTGGGCGGGAAAGCTGTCACCTTTACAGTTGGAGGGTTTAAGGGTGGTGATAGTGGCCAAGACCTGATCTTAGGAAACTTTGCTAAATTTTAATTGGGATGCAGAGGTAACCGCCTTAGCGCTAGGTAAGTGAGAGGGCATACTTTTGCCAGCTAGTAGATTTCTTTTGTTTTTTATTTTCTCTTGTAATGTGAGGATTTTGTGTGCCAGTGCATTTTGAATGGTGGTACACCAGGCTTTGTCTGAGTGGGCGAATGCTACAGAGAAAATGGGTGATTCTCATTCCCTAAGTATGGAGAATAGTTCTTTGGCACTTGACGACGCATTAGTAATGTGGGTGTTGAGGGAGTTTGCTTTGTGAGCTACCACTGTTGATGTGTATGTTTTAGTGGCTGCAACAAGTGCAATAGCTGTATTGGTGGAAGGGTTCTTTTTGTGAAGGTGCTCCATTGTTCTTTTGTTTAGCTGCAAGAGTATGAGTTCTTTGTCAAACCAGAAGTTCATTAGCTTTAGTTTGTGTGGAATTTTGTAAATGAGTGGGGCTACTATGTTGAGAGTAGTTTTCAGACAAGTGTGATAAAGAGTGGAGATACTGTCGGGGTTAGTGTCAGCAGTGGAGTGTGTCTTGAACGCAACTGCAAGTATAGGGTTGAGATTTCCTGCTGTGAGTTTACAGGTATTTCTGATGGAAATAGGTCTATTATGACTGGCAGGAGGTGGAACTTGTGCCTTCGTGATGAGGAGGTCAAATCGTATTAGGAAGTGGTCAGACCAAGTAACTTCTGAGATGGATTCTACGTTTATAGTTACATTGGATGTCAGAATCCAGTCGGGGATTTTTCCTTTAATGTGAGTTGGAGAGTTGTCAATTTGTGTGAAGTGCATGTCATGGAGGGCAGAAGTGAGAGTGGTGGCTTTGTGGTCTAATGTATCATCACATCCAAGGTTAATATCGCCTTAAATAATGCATTTGGTGCGTGGTTTCAGAAGAGGAGTGATGAGCAAAGGGATGTCGAGTTCGGGCTTGTTAGTGTTATTAGGTTGTCTGTAAATAAGTGTGAGGTTGAATGTGGTTTTTGGGTCTGGAGTGAGCTTCAAGAGCAAGAGTTTGTATCCTGGAACAGGGTCTATGGGGCATGGTCTAAGCTGCATAGTAGTTTTGGAGATTATTGCCACTCCACCCCCTATGGTATCCTGGTGGTCTGTCCTGAGGATAGTATAGTCAGGAGGGGTAGCTAGGGCAAGAGAGGGGACTGATGCTCGGTATAGCCATGATTCGTGGATAGCTAGGAAGTCTAGTTCTTGATCAAGTAGTAGATTGTGGATATCAATGGCGTAAGCTCCTTTGGAACAAGCATTAATCAGGGCACCTTTGAGACTAGTGTTGGTGGCTATTGTGTGGGGCAATGTGTCCGTATCAAGGGTGTTGGGGGCGGCAGGGATAGGATCCTTATGTGTTGTCATCCCTTGCTCCTGCTGTGAGGTGGGGAGTTCACTGTGTGTTATGCTATTGGGTGTATGCAACAGTGTGGTGTTAGTAGTGTGTGGTAAGGGGCCAGTGGGTGTGGTGGTAGTTAAGTAGGTGTGGTGGTAGTTCTGAAGAGAGTCTAGCATGTCTGGCTGGTCCTAGTGCAGGTAAGGTGCTATGCTGCAGGACTGCTAGTGTTTTAGAGCTGAGGTGCGTAAGACGAGTTATGCCTGTGCACTGAGCAGTGGGCCCTAGCTGTGCTGTTGTGATGGATGATGTGTGTGAGCAATAGGGGTTGGTAAGCAGCTTGAGTATCTGTTTAGGGGGTGGGGGAGTTTTATGGGTGGTCTTGGGATTGCACTTGGTTGGCATTTTGGTAAGCTTAGATGAGGGTTGATACGATATGATATTTTGTTTGTATCGCACTCATACACAAGTGTTTCAGAGTGCAACAAGGCAAGGGAAGGGAACAAGGGAGGACAAAAACAACAATCTTACTAGGCCCAGTGACATTGAGAACGCGTAAGTGCATGGGAGAGGGAAAGGGGAAACGTGCATGGAAGGGGGGTGGGGAAAGTGCAGAGGAAAGGAAAACCTTTATAAATAATCACAATAAATAAGTAATAAAAGACAACAAACAGTGGTAGTGCAGCCAGCAAGTGGCAAGTGCTGGGTTTAAGGCAGCGGACAGGGTATATCTGATAAATGCAGGAAAAAGGGGGGGTTCTATAGTTATAGATACAGACCCCATTGCAAGGGATGGGCCGGAGGCAGTGCGGGAGGGTGGCAGAATGAACAGGTACCTGGGGTCAGAAGACAGAGGGTAGACCAGCAGCACAGTGCAGAGATGAGAAGATCAGCAAGGGAGAGGAGGGGCGAAAGCAGAAGCAAAGAGGAAGGTGTTGAGGTGCTTCCGGAAATGGCGATGGTCCTCCTCAAGTTTCAGAATGAAAGGGAGGCTGTTCCAGAGGGAGGCCCCAGCCGAAGACAGAGATCTACCCCCAGCTCGTTTCTTTGAAAAACGACTGACCTTGAGGGAGTTAGAGGTAGAGGAGCGAAAGCTCGAGAGGGGAGGTATTTACGGAAGGATAGCTGAGGTTATTTTGGACCCAGGCACCAGAAAGTCTTGTGGACAATGCAGAGGGTTTTGAATTTAATCCGTGCATCCACTGGGAGCAGACTGAGATATTTCAGGGATAGAGAGAGACGATCTCATGGCTTGAGGCCAAGGACAAGTCTCACAGTCCTGTTCTGGATGAGTTGCAAGGGGCGGAGAGTAGAGGCAGGTAGATTTAGAGAGAGGCTGTTACAATAGTCCAACCTAGAGAGAACCAGGGCTCGGGAGACAGTGAGCTTCTGGGGGAAGGAGAGGAAAGGCAGAGTACCTCTGAGGAGGTGCAGTAGGAAGTTTGACTTTTTAGAGACATCAGTGATGTGGGCAGAGGAGGAAAGATAGCCCGAGGTTCTTGGCCTTGCAGATGGGGGTAGGAGGAGGACCAAGGGAGGCAGCCAGAGAGTGAGGGGAAAGGAGGGTGAAGGTGTGCTGATAAGGAGGATCTCCGTCTTGCTGGCATTCAGACAATGATTGTTGGCAGCACACCAATCCTTAATGGCAATTAGGCAATCAGAGATGAGAGAAGGAGAGGCGGTGGCAGAGGGATGCCTGAAAATTAGTTGAGTGTCATCAGCATAGCACTGGAAATTGGAGCAGAAAATTGCAATGCAGTGGGCGAGAGTTGGTAGATATTGGTTGAAAAGCCAGGGCGAGAGGTTAGACCCCTGGGGAACACCACAGGTAGAAAGGGAGATAGATGAAAGGAAGGACCCAAGTTGGACCTGGGAGGGTTGATCAGAAAGGAAAGAGGTCAGCCAGGCATGAGCGTGATCGGTGATACCCAGGTTGTCACGGAGACGGTTGAGCAGAATGGTGTGGTTGACCATGTCAAAGGCAGAAGAGAGATCCAGTAAGAAGAGGACAGAGGGAATGTTAGAGTCAAGGTTGGAGAGCAGATCTTCACGGATGTTCATGAGAGCAGTTTCCATGATTCTGGCAGCTCTAAAGCCAGACTGATGGTTGTGGAGACAGCCAACAGAATCAGAATGAAGATTAAACTGAGAGATGGCCCGCCTTTCCAGGAGTTTGCCTAGAAAAGGAGTAATGGGAATTGGGCGATAGTTAGCCGGACAAGAAGGATCAGCTGTGGGTTTCTTGAGAAGAGGATGCACAAGAGAGTGCTTCAGAGGGGAGGTGAAGGCTCCTGAGGCAAAGGAGAGGTTGCAGAAATCGACAAGGGTGGGAGCGAGGGTATCAATGTGGTCCTTGATGGTTTTTCGATAAACAGGGATGAACCTGTTTTGACAAGGCTTTCATAGATCGGACTTGTATGGTGACCCCATCAGGGGAGAAAAGAGGAAAGGATGAGAACAAGGGTTGTGGGGGGTGGCTGAAGGAGGGTTAGGGTGTACAGAAGGAGAGGGGAGAGGTGGGGATGGGGAGGAGAGGGTCAACAGGATGTCCTGGGTTTTTGAGATAAAGTGAGAGGCAATGGCATTGCAAAGAGCATGGGAGGCGACAGCAGGGGTAGAGACTGCAGCAGGGTTGGCCAGCTCCTTGCAGATTTTAAAGAGTTCAGCCGAGATGTTATCTGCCGCAGAGACACGGGCTTGAATGTGGGCTCTCTTCTTGGTGTGGACAGAGAGTCGGTATTGCCTCTGAAGCAGGCAACATGCCAGTTTGTCAGAGGATGAACAAGAAGCCCTCCATTTCCTCTCATCCGTCCTCCACCTACATTTAAGTGTAGCTAGGTTGGAGTCATACCAAGAATTGCACTTGGCTTTGGACTTCAAACGGATCCTCATGACAGGGGCAAAAGCATCAAGAATATCAGAAATAGAAGAGTAGAACAGAGACAGGGCTATGCCAGGATGTGATTCAGCCATGGGTGGAAGGGGGGAGAGAAGGTGGCAGCAAGAGCCTCAAATGACACATATTTCATGGGCTGGATGTCCGAGAAGGTAGGTGGCGGTGTTGGGGTAGGCTTGGCATGGGGGGAAGAGAGGGAAAGTGGAGAGGAGGAGAGGAGAGGAGAGGGGAGGGGAGGATAGGAGAGTAGAGGAGAGGAGAGGAGAGGGTGACCGCTCCAGGAGAGAGGAGTGGTCAGAGGGATGGAGAAGGGGAGGTCATAGGAGATCAAGATATCACGTGTGTGCCCTGCAGTGTGAGTCGGCCATAGGGGAGGATAGAAAGGGAGAGGGAGTTGCAGAGGTCACAGAAGAGTACAGAGGATGAACAAGGAGATTCTAGATGGATGTTGAGGTCACCAAGGAGGAAGAGTTGAGTGGTTGAGGCCAGGAGGGAGGAGGAGAGGTCCGCCCACTCAGAGAGAAATTAGGTGATTTGACCACAAGGTCGGTAGATAGTAGCCACAGTAAGAGAATGGCTAGGAGAGAGAGAGAGAGCCTGCAGGCTAGGCATTCAAAAGAGGAGTAATCTGAGTGGGAATGATAGAGGCAGGAATACACTCAGGGAAGATCAGGCATACACCCCCCGGACCGAGAGAATCTAGGTGCGGAGAGGATCTTGTAGCCCTCAGGGAGGAGAGTGTCAAAGCTTGTGACAGAGCTGGCCGTGAACCATGTCTCGGTAAGACCGAGGACATCAAGGTCAAGTTCATCAAGGAGGTGGCAGATGTCAGAGGAGTGTTCGACAGCAGAGCGAGAGTTGCGAGTGGCAAGATGAAGAAGGTTGCCAGCCTTAAAGACCTTCCGTGGAGGGGTACAAATCAGAGGTATGCCCTACGGAGGAGAAGGAGGCCAAGGTGAGGCAGAGGAGGAGGAAAGAGAGGGCAAGGTAGCCAAGGGGGGCGAAGAGGGGACAGCAGAAGATGAAAGGAGATTGATATGGCGAAGGAAGCGCCTATCAAAGAGGAGGAGATTGGCCTGAGGGCCTTGGACCATGACAGTGCCATTAAGGTAGACATTAATGATGAATTTAGAGGAGTCAAAGGAAGCCATGAGAACGTCCCAGTGGGTGCCACTGTGGAATCAGAAAAAATACAATATTACTGCTGTTACACCGAGCAAAGGAAAATACACCGACACAGGCTTATAAAGATTCCCAGAATCTTTATTACAAAACTGAACAGTATTCAACAAAGTACAGAAATAGCTATTTGGCCGTCAATACATCACAGAGACCACCAGCAGGGTTCAATATGAGCAGTGAGGGAATTTCCTAGCTGGACACTGACGCATTTATACAATTTGTAAAATGATGTCCGGCCCCTTTACAGGTTAATCATGCACTGGGCTAGGGTTGCGCCAGGTTCACTTTCCTAATTTACATATCCTGTGCTTGTGGTTTACTTTTTCAATACATTTACTAACACACTCCATTATTCTTCAATTTAACATTTAGGGCCTCATTACACGGATGGCGGTAGTTATTTACCGGTACCGGTAAAATACCGGTACCGGTAAATCCCTACCGCCTTACTACGAGGCCCCTTTGCGGGTTGGGGGATTTAACGCCTGCTTTTTGCAGGCGTTAAAATCCAACCCACTAAGGGACCTCCGAGCTAATTACGGCACCGCAAAATTGCGGTGCCGTAATTAGCGCCTTCCCCATTCCCATAGAGCCCTATGGGGCAGAAATGGGAATGGGGAAGGGCAATGGCGGAAGGGGGATTTACCGCCCCTCCAACCTTGGAATGGGGCGCTAAATCCCCTTTCCGCCAAGGCGGTGCCGGTATTTTACCAGCATGAGCCATGGCGCTAATAGCGCCATGGCTCACCGCCTACCGTGTAATGAGGCCCTTACTCTCTTTATATATTGCTTTAATACAGACCAAACAATGTTTCGCATATTATATTTGGATAGCATTACTGTTCTTGTTTACTTGTAGTTTAACATTGCTAATTCAAGTAATCCCCTGCTCCCGAGGTCAACAAAGGACAAGGTCTACATGACCCTAACATGTAGCCTGAGGGCAGGTTGGACATTAACTCCCCTACAGAGGTTGGAGAGGTTAAGGCAAGAACAAGGACACACGAGACGGCCATTTTAGATTACAGGGTGACTTTGTATAAAACCCCAAAATGGCGGTTTCTAACCTAAAATGGAGGCTTGATTCAAGATGGCGACTTACATCAATTTCTAAGGTCAAGACCTTGCCGCAGAGAGTTATTCGCGTACAATTTTTAAGCAACTTGGCGTAGGCCAATACACATACAAATCGTTTGTAATAAGAGGCATAATTTAATATCCGGTTTGACAAACCCTCCTTTTGGCCTATGCCAAGTGCTAATACTATTTCTGATTTGATTGCAAGTAACTCCATGCGTCATCGTCCAGACACCCTGAATCATTGTTGGACATATCTATTGCCATTAGGTCTGATACCAGAGTTTCCTTCAACACATAGGGCCTCATTACGACCCAGGCGCTAATGGGTTAACGGCGCCGTAAAAGGCTGCGGCGCCGTTAACCTATTAGCGCCTAATTACGAGATCCCTTTGCGGGACCCAACCTTAACGGCTGGTGTAGACCAGCCGTTAAAGTAGGGACCCGCAAAGGGACCTTGGTGCTAATTACGGTGCCTCAATTTGCGGCACCGTACTTAGCGCCTTCCCCATTCCCATTGAGCCCTATGGGGCAAAAATGGGAATGGGGAAGGGCCATGGAGGAAGGGGGAATTACCGCCCCGCCAACCTTGTAATGGGGTGGTAATTCCCCCTTTCTCCATGGCGGAGTCGGTAACTTACCGGCATGGACCATGGTGCTAATAGCACCATGGTCTTCCGCCAGGGTCGTAATGAGGCCCATACTCTTTGGAGAGCTCCTTTGGGGCGTGTATTTTATTCCCTAATACACTTGTTGCTTGCGGGCAACATCCCCCTAATACTGAGCATATACCAGGGAGACACTGTATACAACAACAAAGAAACAGAAAACTTCCCAAGATGATCAGTAGGGCCGAGAACAACTTCCATCCCCATGACCGTAGGAGGTCCCAAAACCATGTAACAAGTTCCCAATTTCCCTCAGGAACATGTACTTCTGAACTAAGAACATGTAGATTTTGGATCGCCCTAAAGATCGTTGGAGAGGAGTCTGGAACGTAAACGCAGCAAGCGGACCCCACTAATTTACATACTCCTCCTCGCTCTGCCAGGATGACATCTAATCCCATCCGGTTCTGAAGAGCCACTAATCTTATCGCTCTCTGCTCTAGCGTCATATTATAGAGTATGTCAGTGGTCCGATTGATGGTTCTCTCCAATACTCTCGCTAGTCCCCTAATATCTTCTGAATTCGTAATTTGCCCAAAAAATGGTACAAAAGATTTCATAATATCTCCTAAGGTTTGCGCTGGAGTATCCCCTTTTACACCTCGTCGTGGACGAGTCTTTGAAATTTCTGTAGTACTGGCAATAAATACCCCAGGTAATAGAATCCCTAAATAACAGGTTCCTTGCCAATCCCTGGGCAACCACGGAAATGCCACATTACCGCCAACAAAATAGGCAGGTTCGCCTACGTACAGAGGTCTGTTTTCACTAGTCAAATTCGCAACGTTGGCGCACTTTCTAAAATTACCCATTGACCGTGTTCCATTCCTCTGTATGCAGAAGGATACTGAATCGGGGCTGTGATTAACAGAATAAGATGGAGGCGTGGCATCCTTATAGCCTATAGGAGCCATTTTGAAAGAGATTAAAGACTGAAAAGGAGAGACAATCTATCAGAGGGCCTAACAGAAGCAACGTTTGGCTTGCTTCTATTTGCAAAAAGCGAGCATCCCAGGGGCATCAAAACATTCTTTTCAAAACTATTTAAATTTGTACCATCCAAGTTCCCTGAGATGCTGTCATTCCATCGACCAAAAAATAGTGCTCCAAGAGAAGCGTAACAGGCAGTTGTCAGAAGCAAAGGGTAAATATACCAACCTAGCCCCTTATCCCCATGTTGCGGTAAATGTGTACAGATCCAGCAATTGGTCTTATTAAACATTGCATGAGTGGCATTCATTATTAATAAAAGGGTATTATTCTGATAATTCCGTCTATGCAAAGAATCCCTAGGCGACAAAGTATGCAATTGCACAGAAGGAGTGGGAATCACAGATACATTTTCAATAGATAAAAAGTCCTCTAACGGATATGCTTCTTCCAGATACCATAACCCAAACCCAAAAGTCATTACAAATCCAGTAATTAGTACGAGGAGGCAACAATACACTTTGGGGGTCCCCTTACATACTTGATCATTGTCTCTGCTAGTCACATTTTTATCTAAAAGTTCAGTACGAGCGGTAGCGGGGGCAGGCATCGTAGTCTTCAATCGAAAAACACCACTTGTTCATTTGCTGGCGACTCCAGTCGTGCGTCTTCTTAATGTCTTTCCCACAACCCTTAGCCAACAGAACCTTTCTGTACAATTGGGCCAAAAAGACAAGCCCTCGAATGATTTTTTTCAGTCGCACAGTCAGACCATGCTGTACATTTATTTCCTTGGGCGCAAATTATATTTTGCAGTTTCTGGTGAGAACAAAGTGTCGTCACTTCCTCCTGGAAGTGGTGGACGGACGGAAATGGGATCAAGAAAGGATTGATCCGGAAGTTCCACTGTTGGGGAGTGCGGAGACAAGATGTCCGTTTTGTCCGGCCCTGCATATTCTGAAGCGGTCTCCGATTCTCCCTTGTTGGTTGTTGCTGTTTCAGGCACGCGATTTACAGCAGTGGGAAGAGATTCTGTGTCTTCTGTATCGTATGGCACGGGCTGTGGGATCCGTTTGGTGTGCGTCGCATGGATCCAGTGTTTACGACCCGCTACCCGGACGGCAGTCTGGGTGACTAGCAGGACTTGGTAGGGACCCCTCCACCGAGGTGCAAGGCAAGATGACCTCTCAAAAACCTTCGTGAGGATCCAGTCCCCCAGTCGTAGACTGTGACCGGGGCCCTCGTAGTGCACTGGTGATAAATTGAAAACAGATTTTTAGTCAACTGGTTACAGTAGTCTGAAAGAAACACATTTTCTTTATCCCGTAATGAGCGACTTTTTGGCATACCCCAAATATTAGCAGGTCTCCCCATTACCACCTCAAAGGGAGAGAGCCCAGTCTTAGTTTGAGGGGTCGTTCTCATCGATAGTAACACGATCGCTAAGGCGTCCGGCCATTTTAGCTTGGTGCCAGCACACGTCTTAGCGAGTTTGTTCTTTATAATGCCGTTGTGCCTTTCCACTAATCCGGCACTCTGGGCATGTCTAGCTGAATGGAACCGCTTGTCAATCTGTAATCCTTTGCAAATTTGCAGGATTACAGTAGCAATAAAGTTTTGCCCATTATCAGACCAGATGACTTTCGGCAGCCCGAACCTAGGAAAAAACTCTTTCAACAGAGTTTTTGCCGTGGTTATGGCCGTTGCATCTTTAACCGGGAAGGCCTCATCCCACTTACTAAAGGCGCAAATAACAACCAATACATATTTAAGATTGTTACACCGTTCCATTTCAATAAAATCAAAGTGAATAACCTCAAACGGGACAGAAGGTGGAGCGAAACGTCCTCTAGGAGTCAAGGTACCTTTCCCTACATTGTGCTGCAAGCAAACCATGCAGTTCTGGACAAAACGCTCCGCAATTTTGAAAATCTTATCATTGGCCCATACACTGTGTAGCATTTTTGTTAACGTCCGCGCACACACATGTTTCGGACCATGAGCCATAATAACCATCATTGTAATGTAGGCGTCAGGGAGTAACCATTTCCCTTCAACATTGTCTACCCAACACCCATCATCATCCAATCTTCCTGCACCCTCGATACATCTCTTAGTTTCCTCTATGGTAGCATCTGCCTGAATATCTTTTACAACATCGATACTTTCTCCCAAAGTGCAAACATTTACAACTTCTGAACTGAAATCAGTGGCAGTCTGTTTAGCTATCTGATCAGCGAAGGCATTCCCTTTTCCTACATCATCTGTAACTTTTTGATGTGCTGAACATTTTATGATAGCTAACTGAACAGGGAGTGCAAGTGCTGAAAGCAATCGCACTATTAAAGTGCCGTGCTGGATTTTTGTTCCGTGCGAGGTCAAGAAACCTCGTTCTTTCCAAAGTCTACCGAAATTGTGGGCCACCTCAAAGGCATACTGACTGTCAGTATATATATTCACTGTACGCCCTTCAGAAAGCTCACAATCTCGAGTTAACTCTATAATTTCTGCGGCCTGCGCAGACTTATGCATAATTCTTTTGGTTTCCACAACCGTGCTTAAAGTAGTGACAGCATAAGCAGCCGTGGATGTACCGTCTGGAAGTTTAAAACAAGAGCCATCACAAAATAGCTCTCCTTGAGAGCTATTCAAAGGTGTGTCCTTCAAATCTATTCTGGCTTTAGTCTCTTGTTCTGTCATATAAAGGCAATCATGTGACGTATCGTCATCATCAACAGTATTTTGTGAGACAGGTAAAAGTTCAGCCGGATTTAATACGCAACACCTCTGAATTTCAATGTGGGGAGCAAACAAGATCAGTTCATATCTTGTCAATTGTGCAGAAGTGAGGTGTTGCGTTTGAGTTCTATTCAATTGAATATCTACAGAGTGAGGTACCATTAGGGTTAACGCATGACCCAAGACCATTCCCTCACTCTGTTTTACAGACGCAGCAGCAACAGCGCGCAAACATCTTTGTAAAGCGAATGCTACAGGATCAAGGGCGGAGGAATAGTAGCCGCACGGCCTATTCTTCCCTACATGTTCCTGCGTTAACACAGCCAAAGCACATCCATCACGTTCATGTACAAACAATACAAAGGCCTTATCATAATTCGGAGTTCCTAAAACCAGTGCCGAACACAGCGCAGATTTGAGCAAATCGAATGCTGTCTGGTGTTCCAAGGTCCATGGCAATGGCAAAGAAATGCTCTTCTTTGTCAAAGCCAGCATTGGTTTAATCGTTAAAGAAAAATTTGGAATCCACAATCTACAATAAGAAGCCATACCTATCAAGGCTCTAACTTCCTTTTGCGCATTTGGGACAGGCATACCAGAAATGGTCTTTATTCGTTCAGGTGTCAACCGTCTTCCCTCCTTTGACAGGAGATAGCCTAAATAGGCGACCTCCTGGCAACAATATTGGAATTTCTTAAGTGAAGCTTTGTGGCCATGTTTTGCTAGATGACAAAGCAACAACAAAGTGCCTTCTTTAAAGGCACTCTCAGAATCAACGGCCAAGAGGAGGTCATCTACGTACTGTAGTAACGTGCAAGTAGTAGGCAACTCGAGGGTATCAAGCTGCTCTTTCAATGCCCTACTATAAATACTTGGACTCTCAGTGTACCCTTGTGGTGCACGAGTAAATGTAAACGAGCGTCCACCTAGGATAAACGCAAACAAATACCTGCTATCCTTGTGTATGGGAATACTAAAAAACGCGTTTTTAAGATCAACAACGCTAAAGTGAGTGGCAGAAGCTGGAATCATGGTTAATATCGTTGTAACATCAGGTACAATAGGAAATTGAGGAGCCACAATTTTGTTAATAGCGCGTAAATCAATTATAAAACGAAAGGGAATCGCATTATCACCTTTTTTGTATACTGGCAAAATGGGGCTGTTACATATGCTACCCGTAATCTCCTCAATTACTCCTCAATGTACAAAATCAGAAACTATACATTTCAAAGCCTGTTCGCCTTCAACTGAAATCTTATACTGCGGGATGCGAGGCAATTTTACTCCATGTTTCAAAATAATTTTAACAGGTTCAATCTGGAGAATGCCACATCATTATCATCAATTGCCCATAAGCATTCTGGAACATTACTAAATTCTGGCGGTAAAGGTCGAGTCAAAAACTGAGAGGCGAGTGATTGCTGGGGTGAAATTGTTAGCCGAATTCCATCCGGAGAACAATGAATTACTGCGTGTAATGCCTTCAATAAATTTAGCCCCAGCAAGTTCTCCCCACAGTTCGTGGTAAGTAAAAATGGACACTGTTCCGTGAAGGGACCCAGTGTTATCAGTACCGGCAAAGACACCGGACAAACTACAGGTGTGCCTGAAAACCCTACGGAAACGTTGGATTGCCCTGACAGGGGAATATTTGGAACCCGTGAATGGTCAATGGAACATTTCTGTGCTCCTGTATCTACTAAAAATAGATGCTTTCTATTTCCCACCGCCATCTCAACGTAGGGTCTTTCTGATGAACGGGAATAGACGTAGGTTCCAAATCCTGCTTCGGGCAATCCTAGCAGAACAAAATATTATCAAAAGGAAGTTCTTCGGAGAGGTACGCGGCAGAAGGGTGATAAAAAATGTTTCTATTATCCACATTCAAAACTTGCTTATCTTGTGAAGGAGATTGCTGTGATTCTGGTGCAAACTGACCTCTGCCAGGGCCCCCTGCACCTGGGCGACCTCTGGATCGTCTATCCATGTTCCCAAATGACCTTTGCTGTAAGGTTGGACATTGTGCGCGCCAGTGGCCTTCCTGTCGGCAATAGGCACACTGGTTAATGGTTACCGGAGCCAAGGGCGCACTTCCCTGTGGAATGTACTGACCTCTAAATTGATTACCCCCTCTAGGGTTTCTAACAATCTGCTGCAATAAAACTTTAGTTTTCAAGTCACCCTTTTTTTTCTCAAGTTTCTCTCTTTCAGTGTTTACACGATTTTCATAATACTGAGCCATATGCAATACTTCTGATTGGGACTTCGCCTGCCAAGCACTTTCACAGGACATAATCTGTAACTGGATGTCAGGCAGCAATCCACGTACAAATTTGTCTACAAACAACCATTTCCCTGACTCTGTGCCCAAGTCTTGTCCACTGAAATCCGAGAATACCTGCTCGAACCGATTGAAAAAATCGGTAGCACCCTCAGACTTTCCTTGGACACAGGCCGTAAGTTTGTCCCATATGATTCTTTTTTCTGGAACCATAGTTTTCAATTTTACAATAATTCTATCAGGCAAGGTTAATATCACTTTAGGTGGTCGTTCTCCAGCTGGTCTTTCTCTGTCCAGCCTAGTCATGTTATCCCATGTATCTCCCAACCCATGTATGTCATCTATAGTCCTAATCTGCTTCCACAAATCAACTGGAAGGAGTGAGGGAAATAATAGGTCAATATCACTTAGAGTGAATACCGACGACTGTAAGACCGACTCTATTTCTTTATAGAATCCAGTCGGATTTTTTCGTATATCACAAATAGATTGCTTTATGGTGTTCACTTCCTGTCTTGAAAACGGGACGTGAACAAACTGTGAAACGTAATGTGCAGGAATTTCTCCGGCTACTATACCTCGTGCAGCATCAGCTGCAATCTCAACTTTTGGGACAAATGTCGGAGGGACCTCTCTCATAGGCAACTGAGAAGTAGGCAGCTCCGAACGCTTACTAAGCAACAGAGCCAAATCAAGCGCTAAGGCAGTCGAAGAAGTATCAATCGAAAAAAGCTCTCTTATAAACACTCAACAATTCTGCGGGACAACAAATCTTTCTTCTTACACACTCATTCTGCAGGTGCTCTACCATCACCTGTATCACTTTCTTTTGCATTTCTAACGTATATTGACTGTATGTGTCATATACTTCATCTGGAGTTATCGACATATCCGAAATCCATCTTATCGCGTCCTTTGTACAAATTCGTGCTTCCTCACCTTTTAATTCTCTACGAGGAGAAAACCGTTTCTGTAAATACATAGGGCCTCATTACAACCCTAGCGTTAAGGGTTTAATGGCGCCGTAAAAGGTGTCGGCGCCGTTAAACCCTTAACGCCTGATTACGAGTTCCCTTTGCGGGACCCGACCTTAACGCCTGCTTTTAGCCGGCGTTAAAGTAGGGTGCCGCAAAGGGACCTTGGTGCTAAGTACGGTGCCGCAATTTGCGGCACCGTACTTAGCGCCTTCCCAATTCTATTCAGCCCTATGGGGCAAAAATGGGAATGGGGAAGGGCCCATGGTGAATGGGGAATTACCGCCCCGCCAAACTTGGAATGGGGCGGTAATTCCGCCATTCACCATGGCGGACCCCGGCATGGACCATGGTGCTAATAGCACCATGGTTTACCGCCGGGGTCGTAATGAGGCTCATACTACCTAAACTATCACCATCTACTTCCTCGTTCTGTAACTATTCCAACTCCTTCCTATACTCAGAAATCCTCTCAACATGCTCATATAACTTCTCCGCAGTATCTCTGGACAACGCTAAGGCGTTCAAATCCCGTAACCCTTGTGGGAAATCTACATCATTTAGTCTATTCCACATTATACTTAAATGAGTCCCTAATCCTTCGATAAAAACATTTTTCTCAGGAGTATCTTTTAAATTTTCGAGTGTGGAAAAAACATCAGCTTGTTCACCCTTCTCCATACAATGTTTAGCCCAAGCAGTCAATTCACTCCTCTTGTCTGACGACCCAGTATTACGAGTCACAACCCTTGGTCTCGCTCCCGGGTCTACTACAAGCGATGCAGGATCACTTGGAAGAGGAAGAGTAGGCACATTCTGAATAACAACAGGTGAAGGCAAGGGGGCAGGCAAAGGGGCGACGGCTGGAAGACCAACAGGAAGAACAACAGGGAGGACCGGAGGAACTATGGGAGGGGGAACTACCACAGGAAGGGGCAAAGCGCCAGGAGGAGGGACATATGGAGGTGGCGCGGAGGCATCGGGCCTTCGTTCATGCAAAAGTTTATTAATCAATTCGTCTGACATATGAAAATCTTTTGAAGGGTAGATTTTCTGAATGCCTAATTGAAATGCCCTGTCCGTGTTCCTAACTGACTCCAATTGTTTATTTTGATCATATAACCGTGCCTTTTCGAACACTCGTCATATGTCGACGTATATGTTTCTCTCTACTCTTTTGTTGCTGCAAAGCTTCTATTTTCCAACTGTGCAACACGTCAAATGCTGCAGGCCTAGCCTACTTCTTTACTAATACAGACTCTAAATATTCTATACGAGGGATTTCAAAACTACCATTGGTTGACCACCGAAGATTAGAATTATGTCTGGTTTGTCTGTGCCAAATGTCATTAAATGCTATACTACCAAAGCCTTTCTTACAGTACATAGTACATGCAGGCGACCCCTCCTGTGGTGCGGGACGGCTATCTTCCAAAGATTATCTGTCACTGCAGAAAAATGCCCTAAAGCAGGCAGACAATTTCCCAGGCATATCAAAGTTCTGGTGTTACCTGGTTAAATAATTGTGCTCGCGAGTACAATGCTCCAAATTCAAATTTGTCAGGGTTAAATTAAGAATCCGGACACGATTCACCTGACCAAAGGACTGGGAGGCCCGATTGGGTTACTAAGGACAATGCAAAGGACCCACGTGTCTGGTGATTTTCGGCAAATTTACCAACCTCAAATATATGGACCCTCGTCAAGACGTCGTCTCTGGCTACAGCTCACTGTCCAGGGATCAGATCGTGCAGTTTCGTCGAGGAATTCACTTCTCGTCTTAGAGTGGCCGGTTCTGTTGACCCCGTCCGATCCCGGTCCGATAGCCGAGCCAACCTTCAACGAGACAAAGTCAATCTTGAGGGCCCCTATTCGGGCGCAATCTGTGGAATCAGAAAAAATACAATATTACGGCTGTTACACCGAGCAAAGGAAAATACACCGACATAGGCTTATAAAGATTCCCAGAATCTTTATTACAAAACTGAACAGTATTCAACAAAGTACACAAATAGCTATTTGGCCGTCAATACATCACAGAGACCACCAGCAGGGTTCAATACGAGCAGTGAGGGAATTTCCTAGCTGGACACCGACGCATTTATACAATTTGTAAAATGATGTCCAGCCCCTTTACAGGTTAATCATGCACTGGGCTAGGGTCGCGCCAGGTTCACTTTCCTAATTTACATATCCTGTGCTTGTGGTTTACTTTTTCAATACATTTACTAACACACTCCATTATTCTTCAATTTAACATTTACTCTCTTTATATATTGCTTTAATACAGACCAAACAATGTTTCGCATATTATATTCGGATAGCATTACTGTTCTTGTTTTCTTGTAGTTTAACATTGCTAATTCAAGTAATCCCCTGCTCCCGAGGTCAACAAAGGACAAGGTCTACATGACCCTAACATGTAGCCTGAGGGCAGGTTGGACATTAACTCCCCTACAGAGGTTGGAGAGGTTAAGGCAAGAACAAGGACACACGAGACGGCCATTTTAGATTACAGGGTGACTTTGTATAAAACCCCAAAATGGCGGTTTCTAACCTAAAATGGAGGCTTGATTCAAGATGGCGACTTACATCAATTTCTAAGGTCAAGACCTTGCCGCAGAGAGTTATTCGCGTAGAATTTTTACGCAACTTGGCGTAGGCCAATACACATACAAATCGTTTGTAATAAG